>NC_080427.1:81597597-81963847 GCF_029873635.1 Malania oleifera
TACGGTTCGGTCGCTCGACTCCTTTTAGTTTGCTTAGATATATTTGTTGAATCTACGAGTCCAATCTTGTTTTGATAATGACAAATCACTTGGTATTTGATCTGTGCATTGAGTTTGTGTACAGGACCTATATTAACCATGCACGGAAAGATAACAAGTTATGGATGCCTTCAAGTAAAGCCTACAAATCGTGGAAAGCATCTTGGAACTTAAAGAGTACGAGAATCAAGATGCAAGTGGCAAAGTTCAAGAAACTCTTGGGAATGGGTATTTAGAGCTTATGTATTTACATTGGCATATGATTTATTTTGAAGCTCATTATAATTTAAAATGGTTTTAGGATTCATGCATTTCATGTACATCATTAGGAAACTCTCATGGACCTTGAAATGTTTTCAAAATCATGAAAAAATATATTTTATGAAAGATCCAGGAAAAGAAGCCAAGAAGATTTTTAGTTAGAAATAAAAATTTGAGAGAATGGGTAGTTCGGTCGCCTAAACTCAAACCTCTGCAGCTTGAAGAATTTTTTTGGTTGCCTGAAGATTATGTTCAGTAACCTGAAGAATTAAATGAAGAAGATAGAACCTAGCTGAGGCTCTTTGGTCGCTTGATCTTGGAACCTTAGGTGCCTGAAGTTGATACTTCAGGAGCCTGAAGTCGAGTTCGGTTGCCTGAACTCACGAGAAAGCCTAAAAATCAGCTCTTTATTAAAAAGACATGCGAAGTATCTTATTGATCTAACGGCTGAGATTAATTCTACGGGTAATATAATATATATTATGAACATCTAAACCCTAGAATATATGCATAAGGACAAACCAAGAAAGATATACTTCTCATTGCAAGATTTGAACCCTACAGCCGGTTTTTCTGCACTTCAATCTTCTTCCATCTTCGTTTAGGAAAATCTCTACTGAAATCAAAAAAGCATTCATTCATCCAACTAAACTTTGATCCAGCATTAAGGTTTGATCTGTCAAGTTATCATTTTTCAAGAATCTCTCATCTCTTTACTTGTTTATCATTAGAAAGAGGATTTGATCTTGAGTGTGTATTCACATATAAAAATTGAATTTCGGGAAGATCATGTTTTGAGAAAAACTTGTTAGCTTGGTTGATTGATTTGAACTTCAAGAAGTAGATAAACACATTCATATATATTGTTCATTGGGCTTCTTATTGAAAAAGCTACTTTGATTAAAATATTGGAACTTGAAGGAAAACTTTGTGATTTTTGATTGAGTTGTATTCGAGTCAAATTTTTGTTAAATAGCTCACTTCAAATATACTTGAGCATCTTTACAAAGTGAATCAAGAACCCTAGTGGACTCCACAGCATTCCAAATATATTTTCACTTGGGAGTTTTTGATTAAATATGAATTTGTGTGTTTACATATATCATACATCAAACGATTGTATCGTTTTTCATACATTCTTGAGTTTCAAGTTATATCATGTGATAATGTACTAGGAAATTGAATTGTACTCACAAGCTTTTGTTGGAAGCATTGTTTTAAGTGTTATTTCTCAGATTTCATTGTAAACACGGTTCGGGTTGTGAACCGGGTGTGAGGAGGAAGCGGAACCTCTTGTGAGCAGTGCATAAGGAGGGAGTTGTACCACTTGTAAGCAGCGGTTTGTAAGGGAAGTTCCGTCCCACTTTAAGGAGCAGGGTTATTAGTGAATCCTTGAGTGGTTGCTCAAGGCGAGGACATAGGCCAAGTTGGCTGAACCTCGTAAAATCGCGTTTGTCATCTCTCTTCCTTTTACTCTTTATTTTCCAAATTGTATTTAAATTGAGTATATTGCATGCATAGATAGGATTGCCACACTTACACATAATTGAGCAACTAGAAGTAGTTGGTAAACTTATAAGAAGTGTGTAAAAGAAAATTAAGTGAATTAATTTTTTAATATCCAATTCACCCTCCCCCCCTCTTGGGATTACACCTTAATCAAGAATATTCAATTCAAGCACAATTATTTCATATTCATATTTTATGCAATGTGTGTGTGTGTGTGTGTGTGTGGGAGCCTAGGGTTTTACTATGGTCAAGTTGAGCTCACATTATATCTTGTGTGCATGATGTGCATGTGATAAGCATACAAGTCATATCCTAGATTACTATTACAGACCATATAACAAATATGACTAATATATTACAATGTAAAATTACAAAACTTTATGGTCTTCTTGTTTCTTCAAGTGCCATCAAAGACGTTTGATTTGAACTTGCACAAACACTTGACAAACATCAAGTATCAATATTTGTCATTATCAAAACTGGGTGCGACCTACAAGGTCAACATTCTCCCCCTTTTTGATGATGATAAATACAACTAACAAAAATATGGGTTAAGCCTAAGAAGGCTCCCCCTTTCAATATGCATCCTAACCAAATTATTTTACCCATTATTTTTGCCCCCTTTTCCATCTCCCCCTTTTGGCAACAGAAAAAAGGGCCAATTAAAGTACACCAGGCAATGGGTAAATGTTACGAATAAATAAGAAAAGTTGGAAAGATTTATAAAAATTTCGGCATAGTGTCGTTTGTAAATCGTACTTTCCAAAATAAACTTGTATAAACAGTGACTTGTTCGAGGTTATATATCCTAGCAGTTTATCCACAACTACTCAAACATTCCAGTAATGTCCAATCAAGCAAATAAAATTTTAATACGATCATGAAATGGACAAGTTGTGCATTACAAATGATAATCATTATTCATTTCATTCAATACGATTATGCAATAGATAAGTATTTGACATGTGCACACAATCAATAATCAACTTTCATAAAGTCTAAAGTGAGAAGATAAGTCAAAAATAATATTAGTTGCTAAGACTTGGAAAGTTCCCATTATTGAGCTCCCCCTAAATTTATGCAAGTTATGAATATATAAGCCTAAGAGGCTTCTCTACTCTGCATTAAGCCTAACTCATGTATAATTTGTATGAACCAATCCTCGAGTAGTGGTTTAGTCAATATATTTTCCCATTGTTCCTTAGTGCATACAAACTCAAGAGCCACATCTCCTTTTTGCAAATGATCATGAAGAAAGTGGTGTCTAATTTCAATGTGCTTAGTTCGTGAATATGAGATAAGATTTTTAGAGATGTTGATTACACTAGTATTATCACATTTAATCTGTATGGTTTCATAGTGCAATCCAAAGTCCACAAGTTGTTGTTTCATGTAAAGAGTTTGTGCACAACAACTTCCAGCTGCAATATATTTAGCTTCGGCTGTGGATAAGGCAATTGAGTGCCACTAGTGCTTTTTCTAAGCAATGACAAGTGCCACTAGTGCTTTTTCTATCAACTTTACTATCAACAAAGTCAGCATCAGTGTAACTAGCAATCTCAAAGGTAGTATGCTTAGGATACCACAAGCCTAATTCTATAGTCCCAACTAGATGCTTAAGGATTCGTTTGACAGCTTTTAAATGAGATTCCTTAGGAGCAGCCTGAAACCTAGCACACATACATACACTAAACATAATATTAGGCCTACTAACAGTGAGATATAGGAGACTCCCAATCATGCCACGATACAATTTTACATCAACAGGAATTCCTTGTTCATCTTTATCAAGTTTAATGGAAGAGTTCATAGGTGTACCAAGAATTTTGCAATCTTCCATATTAAATTTCTTTAGCAAATCCCTGATATATTTAGATTGGCATATGAAAGTTCCATAATTGGCTTGCTTAATTTGTAGCCCTAAGAAGAAACTAAGTTCACCCATCATGCTCATTTCAAATTCACCTTGCATGCATTTGCCAAACTTATTACACAACTCATCATTAGTTGCTCCAAAAATGATGTCGTCCACATAAATTTGAACAATGAGCTTATCATCATCTTTGGATTTGATGAAGAGTATAGTGTCAATCTTGCCACTAGTAAACCCATTTTCTAGTAGAAAACCACTAAGCCTCTCATACCAAGCTCTAGGAGCTTGTTTCAATTCATACAAGGCTTTAAATAATCGGTAAACATGATCAAGATATTTATGATTTTCAAAACCAGGTGGTTGTTCTACGTATACCTTTTCATTAATGTAGCCATTTAGAAAATAACTTTTAGCATCCATTTTAAACAATTTAAAATTTTTAAAAGCAGCAAAGGCAAGTAGCATACAAATGGCTTCTAACCTAGCAATAGGAGCATATGTTTCATCAAAGTCAATCCCTTCCTGTTGGTTATACCCTTGGGCAACTAGTCTAGCTTTATTCCTAGTTACTACCCCATTCTCATCTTTCTTATTTCTATATACAAATTTAGTTCCAATGCTGGTGTGCTCATTAGGCCTAGGAACTAGAGTCCACACTTTGCTTCTTTCAAATTGGTTAAGTTCTTCTTGCACGGACATCACCCAAGACTCATCTTCTATTGTTTCTTTAATATTTTTAGGTTCTTCTTGGGATAAGAAGACGAAATGATTCACTATATTTCTCAAGAAGGATCTTGTGGCTACTCCATGGGATGGTTCACCTATGATTTGATCTATAGGATGACTTCTAATGAATTTCCAATCTCTAGGCACCTCTTAATTTCCATTTTCATTATCTTCGGGTGATTTTCATTTGCTTCTTGATTTTCACTTGCATTGTTTTCAATAGATATTTTCTCTAAGCATTTTCTAATATCAATGTCATCTTTATCATCTTTATTAGAAAATGGATTAGACTCATCAAACACAACATGAATAGATTCAATGACAGTTAAAGTTCTTTTATTGAAAACCCTATATGCTTTGTTATTTAATGCATATCCTAGGAAAATACCTTCATCGGATTTTGAGTCAAACTTTCCTAGATGTTCATTATCTCTAAGCACAAAGCATTTACAACCAAATGCAGGAAAATAGGAAATATTAGGCTTATGGTTGTTCCACAATTCATAGGGGGTTTTATTAATTAATGGTCTAATCAACACTCTATTCATAACATAGCATGCAGTATTAATGGCTTCGGCCCAAAAGTATTTAGGTAAGTTATGCTCATTCAACATAGTTCTACCCATTTCTTGCAGTGACCTATTCTTTCTTTCTACTATACTATTTTGTTGAGGTGTCCTAGTTGCAAAGAAGTTATGTGATATGCCATCTAAGTCACAATATTTTTCTATGCTTTCATTTTTGAATTCCGTGCCTCTGTCACTTCTTATGTGAGTGATTTTATATCTTTTTTCAATCTGATTTCTCCTACAAAGTTTGGTGAATTGTTCATATAATTCATTTTTTTGTGTAAGAAACAACGCCCATGTGAATCTAGAAAAGTCATCCACAATTACAAAAGCATAAAATTTACCACCAAGCCATTGCACAGAATTAAGTCCAAATAGATCTAGGTGAAGCATCTCCAAAGGTCTAGTAGTAGATATGAATTTCTTTTTCTTAAAACTAGATTTTATTTGCTTACCCATTTTACATGCATCACACATTTTATCCTTTACAAAAGACATCTTAGGCAAGCCTTTAATTAATTCTTTTCTAAAAGGTTTAGATAGTAAAGCCATGCTAGCATGTCCTAAACTCCTATGCTATAACCAACTAGTTTCATTTATAGCAGAAAAGCATGTTACTTGCTGTGAAGCTAGATTATCAAGAGAGGTAGTATAAACATTTTCATGTCTATCAGCAGTAAAAAGCACTTTGTGATCTATTTTATTTTCTACTATGCATTTGTCATTTTCAAAAGATACTTTATATCCTATGTCACACAACTGACTTATGCTAAGTAGATTATGTTTTAGTCCATCAACCAAAAAAACATTATCAATAGTAAGAGACGAATCCTTACCAACCTTACCTACCCCGATGATACGTCCTTTGGCATTGTCTCCAAATGTTACATAGGCTCCATCCTTGGGAGCAATTGATGCGAATTTTCCCTTGTCGCCGGTCATGTTCCGTGAGCACCCACTATCCAAGTACCATCTGTCCTTAGAAGATGACGATCTTAGGTATACCTGCAAAATAGGCTAAGTAACTTATGCTGGTCCCCAAATTTTGTTAGGTCCACTAGGGTTAGTAGCAGAATCTCCCTTAACTACCCATACCTTCCTAATTTTAGTATGCTTATTCCTAAGTGGACAATCAAATTGAATAAGACCAATTGGTTTACATTTAAAACATCTTAATCTACACTTAGGTTCATTAGGAGGAATATGAGATTTTAGCTCACTTGTAAAGTGTCCTAATTAAGGATTAGGTTGTCTAACATTTTCAATACCATTAAAACCAAAACCCTCTTTACTTAAGGAGTTTCTTTGGGCACCAAGTAATTTTTCAAAATTTTCTTTTCCTTTAGTGAATTTAAAAATGATTTTGGAGCTATCCTCCAATTTCCTCTCAAGCTCAACAATAGTAGCATCCTTTTCTTTTAAAATAAAGGCATGAGAGGTTTTTGACATATTAAATAGTTTTGACCAATTTTCACACTTCTTTTTCAGATCATTATTCTCTTTGGTCATTTTGCCTAACAATTTTGAAACACTGATATATGCAAACTACAATTCTTTAAATGTAGGCATGCTGTCAGAATCACAATCATCAGATGAATAATAAGAAGGTGATGAACTAGAACACAATACCTCATCCTCATGTGCCATCAAGCACTGATTAGCAACCTCTGTGACAATATGATCAGAATCTGAGTCGCTGCTGGTGTTGGTCCCATGAAGTCCCAACCTTCATGGCTTTCTTCTTTTTCTTAGCTTCCTTTTTCAGCAATGGGCAGTCGAGTTTGATGTGCCCCACCTTGTTGCAGTTATAGCATGTCGGGGCATTTGATTTTTCTTTTCTTTTTCTGCACTCTCCCTTCTCATTAGTAGAGTCTCTATATTTTTTGAATGGCTTCCTGTTCTTCCTGAAAAATTAGCTAAAACTTTTTAGTTAGCATGGCCATTTCATCATCAGTGTTAGACTCACTGCACTCACTAGATGTGTTATTAGATGCTTTCAGTGCAGTCACTTTCTTAGCCCTATTATGCTCATTAAGTCTTTTATTTATGGACAATTCATAAGTAATTGAGTAACCTATCAATTCATCTAAGGTCAGGGCCTTAAGATCTTTACCCTTAGCAACGGTCGTAACCTCGGCTTCCCAAATAGGAGGTAAGCCTCTAAGGATCTTCCTGATCATCTTATATGTGGGATAGGTCTTTCCTAATGCATGCAATGAGTTTATGATGTGTGTGAATCTAGTGTACATGCTCTGAATGGACTCACCTACATTCATCCTAAAGACCTCATACTCACTGGTCAACATAGCTATCCTACTATCTTTCACATCTCTAGTACCCTCATGTGTGACCTCTAACTTATCCTATATTTCTTTTACAGTAGAACATGCCATAATCCTATTAAATTCATTTGCATTAAGACTACATTATAAAATATTCATGGCAGTGGCATTAACACTAACAACTTTCATATCATCAATATCATATTCATTCTCAGTCTTAGGAATCCTAGCTGCACCCTCAGTTTTCAAAGGGATGTAGTTTCCCTTGGAGACAATCCTCCACACCTTCCAATCAGTATTCTGAAGGTAGACGTGCATCCTCTGTTTCCATAAGGTGTAATTAACACCACTGAAAACAGGAGGTCGTGTGGAAGATGGTCCCTCAGGGAAAGGGGTCACGATGCTATGAGTCATATGTGATCTTTTTTCAAAATAACACCTAGTCTATGCTAGAAGAACACATTTACTACAAGAACAATAAAGTAAGAGTGACACACAGAAATGTTATCGAGGTTCGGCCAATTTTCCTACGACCTCGCCTCGGCTAACAAGCACAAAGATCGCCACTATCACTTGCTCACTTAACCGGGTGGAGTGGCACCTATACAAACCAGGCCAATTACCACACGGCTGACCTCAACCTTTACAAAAATCCTTACCGGGCTGGATTATCACCCCCTTAAGCCATGCCTAGAAATACTCAAATATTACAAGCAAATGGTACAATGAAATAGTGCTTTCACGTAAAGTAAATTTGTACCCAAGTAGTTCCCTCAATCACAAACACATCAATGCTGTGAATATAGTACAAGCTCAGTGATGTATGTTTTGCTCAATCAATGCTCAACACAAAATAATCAGTATGATGCTCAAGAGTATTTCAACACAAGCAACAACTTGGAATTCTAAATAGGATATCTTAATAGCACATCAATATTCCAAGCAAACAAAGCAAATAATCAAACTAGCTTTAAATAGATTTTCCTCAATGAAAGATGCACAATACTATTTTGAAGAAATACTTGTTAGTTTGAAAAAATCTTTTCAAGCTAGTAGACACTTGCAATGAAATGCAAATATCCTAAGCTTCCTTGGTTTAATCCCACAATAGATTTATAATGAAGAAATCCATGGGTTAAACCTTAGTTAAAAGTCCCCAAGAGAAATATATACAACAACCATACAAATGGGAGATTTTAGCACAGTATAGCAATCACAATAACACACGAAGAACTCTCACAATCTCAAATTTAATCAAAGGAGGCAAGTTTGAGAGTATTTGGGCAAATAGAGGATTTTCAAGATATAAAGAATTTATTTGCTAATTACTTTGCTAATCCTTTTTCTAATTTTACAAATGAGGGTATATTTATAGCTAGGTGAAAAATTATAACTGTTCATGATATGATGAGTATTATTAAGAAAGTCCCAAACAATTAAAACCCATTTAGCCCATCTTAACCTTATTTTACCATGGTTAATTTAATTTTAACTGGCTAGAGTTTGGGTGGCTGAATCGAGGTTCAATCGCCAAAGAAGACACAGCAATAAAAGGCCTTCTACATGATTCGGTCGCCCGTGTCTTTGTTTGGCAGCCCGAATCAAAGCTTGTAGCAAAGCTACGTGACTTCGGGTGCGTGGTACATGGTTTGGGTGCCTAAACTCTTGTGTTCGGTGGCCCAGGTCTGTTTTTTAGCTAAAATGTACGGTCATTTGAGTTGGTAAGTTGTCCATTTCGAGGTTTTCAGGTGGCTTAGGAATATGTGCACACTTTCAGTTCGGTCTCCCGAATACATGTCAACATATTGACCTCCAAGGTTTGGTTTCTTGAGGCAGTTTGAACTGCCAGGGTTTGGTTGCCCGATCCCTCTTGGTTTGCTTAGATATATTCAATTCAAGCACAATTCCTTCATACTCATATTTTATGCAATGTATGTGTGTGTGTGGGAGCCTAGGGTTTTGCTGTGTTCAAGTTGAGCTCACACTATATCTTGTGTGCATGATGTGCAGGTGATTAGCATACAAGCCATATCCTAGATTACTATTACAGACCTTATTACAAATATGACTAATATATTACAATGTAAAATTACAAAGCTTCATGGTCTTTTTGTTTCTTCAAGTTCCATCAAGGAAGTTTGATTTGAACTTGCACAAACACTTGACAAACAACCAGTATCATTATTTGTCATTATCAAAACCAGGTGTGACCTATAAGGTCAACATAATGGGTATTTAGAATTGGTGTATGTGCGTACTTTATATGATATAACTAGAAACTCAAAATATACCATACCATGCATATCATAAAAACTTTCTAGGGTTACATATGGATTTAGAGAACTTATTTTTAAAACCTGAAAAATGTTTTAGAAGAGGTTAAAGCAAGAGAGCTCAAATGATTTTGAAAAACTAAATTGAAAATTCTGAGGTGGGTCTACCCAGATGACTGAGGATTACCCTAATAAGTATGAAGATTCAACTTTAGAAAACTGAAGTTTTTCTTTAGACATCCAAAGAATTTCCTTAGAAGACTTAAGAATTAGTTTGGTTATCTAAAGATTTAATTACTGAAACACAGAATAGGCAAAACACCCTTAGACGTTTGAACCTTCAGTTCAATCAACTGAACTAGGGACTTCAGAAGACTGAACCCTCCGTTCAGTTGTCTGACCTTGTGTCCAAATTATAATTTTCAGTGTTTTAAGGAACATCAGACGTATGAACCCGAATCTTCAGTCCTCTGAACATGCGAGAAGTTTAAAATCTGATCTTTATTGAGAGAACACATGGGTTATACACTTGATCAAATATATCCAATGGTCAGGACTTATCCTAAGGCCAAGATTATCTATATAATCAACCATTAAACCCTAGTGCCTAGAACTTTTGTAATAGAATCGGGAGCCTTGAACGTATACATATCTCTAAACATTGTTGACCTTATTGATAAGCTTTTGTCTATGATTTCAAAGCGTTTACATCATATTAAAGCTTGGGCTACGTTGATTTTCAAAAGGGGTTCCAGCAACTATTGTGCAAACAACTTTGGTATTAAGGTTTGGTGATCAAACTAAGTGTTTGCTTATTCTCAAAGATTTTTTTATCTCCCAAACTTATCATTGAATATTCATTTTGAGAAGTTGATCTTGAGTTATTATCTATATATATATATATATATATATATATATATATATTGTGGAAGATCACTAGAGAAAAGTTTTTTTTTTTTTTTTTTTTAAGTAAAATCTTGAAGAAAGTTTTAAATATATCTTCATTCAAAGGGTTACTATTTGATTAGTGTAAGAAGTATTTGATCGCATATCCTAAGAACCTCTAAATACATATTATTGAGGGATATTCTTTTTTCAATCATAGTGTTTAAATCTTTGCTATATTCAAAGCTATTGATTTGTTCAAAAATCCAACATTATAGATTATTGATAGAAAGAATTTAGATCTGCATATTATCAAAGATTATTTTTGAAAGGATCTTGTTTTCTAATCTTGCTTAAAGTATTCTAAAATTGAACTTTATTTTTTTCTCGAAAGCATTTATTTATAAAATCATATTTGGGAGATATTGATTTAAAGGATTGATTTGCAAAAGCGTATCATTCATATAATGATATCATCGTTACATACTTACTAAGCTTCAAGCTTTATCATATGATAATGTGTTTTCCATTGTACTCACCAGCTTTGTTAGAAGCAATATTGAGTTTTCGTAGATTTTAAATTTTATACTGTAATCACGGTTCGGGTTGTGAACCGGGTGAGGAGGAAGTTGTGCCTCTTGTAAGCAGCGGATTGTAAGGGAAGTTTCATTCTGGTTAAAGGAGCAGGGATGTAGTGGAATCCTTCAGTGGGTTGCTCAAGGCAAGGACGTAGTTTGGGTTGGCTGAACTTCGTAAAATCGTGTTCGCCTTCTCTTTTCCCTTATCTTTTTAATTTTTGCTTGCATTTCTTTATCAGCTTTTGAATGGTTGTATGTTGATTTATATTATATGCATTTGATAATTAATTAGGTAAAACAGAATTTATTGAGATAATAATTTAACTTAATTTCAAACCCCTGCAATTAACTTGTTAAATATTGAAATAAGGATTAAGTGCTAAAATAAACTTAAAAATTTTTAAAATACCCAATTCACCCTCTCTTGGGATTACACCTGAATTAACATTTGGTATCAGAGAGGGTTTACATAGACTTAATTGTTCATTTTGTAAAAAATCAAATGGCACACATTAGTGTAACTCCATTCGGTGAGAGACACTCATTCACTAGACCACCAATTTTTTGCAGTGTAACTTACACCTATTGGAAATGTAGGATGAGTATATATCTTTTGAATACTAATTAGAAAGTATGGAAAATAGTTTATAAAGGAAACCATGTTCATGAAAGTAGTTGAGAAGGTAAATGTTCCTAAGACTGAAGATTAATATACAGAGGAAGACTGGAAATATGTGCAAATAAATGCTATTGCAATGAAATTTATATTCTGTGCACTAGATGTAAATGAATTTAATAGGGTGATGGCCTGTAACACTGCTAAAAAGATTTGGGAAAAATTAGAAGTCACATATGAAGGTACTAAGGAAGTAAAATATGGTAGGATAGGCATGCTCACTAGTGAATATGAGGCATTTAAAATGACTGCTGATGAATTTATTCTATCCATGTACACTAGATTAATAGACATCATGAATTCTTTAAATGCTCTTGGTAAAACTTACCCTACCTATGAGTTAATCAGGAAAGTACTTAGGGGACTACCTCTAGTTTGGGAAGCTAAAGCTAATACAATAGTAGAAGGGAGAAATCCGAAGGAGATGTTTGTTGATGAACTAATTGGATCGCTCATCACCTATAAGCTTGCAATAAATAGGAGGAAGAATGAGCAAATTAAAGTAAAGAAAGCTACAACACTTAAGGCATCATCTTACTGCTCCAGTGAGGGAAGTGATTCAGAATTGGACGAAAACATGGCACTTATCACTAAAAAATTTGGAGGGTTCATGAGAAAGAACAAGAAATACACCATAAATTCAAGGGCTCAAAAATAGAAAAGGGAGAGTCAAGCAGAATGAAGCAAAATGATGATCCTCCCATGTGTTATAACTGTAGAGAATTTGGACATATCAAGCCATATCATCCCCAATTGAAGAAAGTATTTAAGAAGAAGAAGAAGAAGGCTCTAAAGGTAGGCTAGGACACTCACAGTACCAGTAGTTCAGAATATGAATCTAATGATGACGAGATTGTGAATCTATGTCTGATGGCTCACGATGACCACGAGGTACAATCTTTTTGTTCTGCTTCATCTTACTCTTCAAGTGATTCAAAAATTGAAAATAGCATGCTTTCTTATGATGAATTGCATCAAGAATATCTATATACCCTTAAAATGTTTGAGAAAATGAATAAGAAAATTCTGGTTTGAAATTAAAATTGAAAGAATTTTTGAAGTTAGTTGAAAGTCAAAATAAATCTCATGCATCTCTCATGAAAGACAAGGATTTGAAAATTGAGGAGTTAAAAAGGAATTTGAAAGATAAATCTAAAATTATTTGTAAATTTATAAAAAGTCAAAATAATTTTGAAAAACTCCTAGGAGCTCAAAGAAATTCCTTGGAGAAGGAAGGTCTTGGTTTTAATGGGAAGGAGAATCTAGAACAGAGACATCTCTACATGGTCTATAATAATCAATGCATTACATGCATGATAGAGTAGATAAGCTTAAAGGATTATTGAATGACCTTATGGATTCCTTTCGGTCAACTGACCAGAAATATATAGGCAATGCCTTGGTCGACCAAACCTCCATATAGGAAATTCCAACCACCTGGTCGACCAAACCCTTAAGTTCAAAAATTTCTCAGTCAACCGAAGTTCGACCAGTTTAGTTAACCGAACTCACTTCGGTTGACTAAACCACGAAGGTTTTGGAATCGCCTTACGAATGGCTGACTGAACACAGAGTTCAAATTTTCTCTAGTCGACCGAACCCTCAAGATGGTCGACCGACCCTCTCGGGTTGTCAAAATTTACCGAGGTTAAAACTCTATTAAATTTATTAACCACACTTAACCTTTTTCTAAAATGACCAATATGTATTGAATAATTATAATCTTAGGGAAGTCTATATATACCCCTCATTTGCAAGAATTAGTAAGAGATTAGCAAACATAATTAGTAAATACCCTCTGAATATCAAACAGCCTATTTCTCATACTCAAGCTTCATACTCCCATTCTTACTCATCCATATTACAAATACCACTTAGTAAGAGTGCTCTTGTGTTCATCTCAGAAATCTTAAACTTTCACTTGCTTGTTTTGATTGAGATTAATTTTTATTTGAGAGTAAGCTTCTAGATTTTCTAGGGGGCTTCGTAAATAAGCCTTCCGTAGGAAAGCTTCTTAGAGCTTCTGAGTGTTGCATAGTCATTGCAATACTTAAGAGTTCATATTGTGTTTTGTTTGTGAAATACTATTTTACAAACTGACTTCAAATATCTCTTATGATTTATTATGAGAAAAATATTTATTGAGGATATTTAAAATGTGCTTAAGATCTTTGTTGCTGCATTGTGATTGATACTATTATTTTGACACAAAGATCTTTTCACATACACTCTCATGAACTAATTGTCATATTTGCGTTAATATTTGAGAGTAGACATTAAGACTACACTGTGCTTATCTTATCTTATCATTTGGAAGTGTGTTGATTATATTGATACATATTAGCTTGTCTAAGAAGCATTTTTCATGTATGTAAATTTTATATTTGTTGTATTCCAGGCGTGGGCTTGAAAAGGGAGACTACCTTTGTGGAATAGTCCCGGATGGGCTTAGACCCCGTTAGGAAAGTTAGGTGCACCATCCTAGTAAGGTGTAGGTTGAGGTCAGCCCTTCTAATTAACCTGGTTGTAAACGATGCTGCTCCACCCATGAAGTGAGCTTATAGTGGAATCCTTGTGATGGTGAGCCAAGGCGGGGACATAGGCACCATTGGCCAAACCCCGATAACATATCGCGTGTGCACTGTTTATATTTCCGCAACTTATATTACCGCACATGTATGTTTTATTTATGATTGCATAGATTGACCGTAGGTTATGTATTACTATTGTTAGACTGGGTGACCTAGGGATAAATTTTTAAATTTCCAATTCACCCCCTCTTGGGATTGCACCAAAGTCAATAGAGAGAGAGAGAGAGAGAGAGAGAGAGAGAGAGAGAGAGAGAGTACATGTGTTCATTGAAGCTTAGACCCATTTAAGAATAGTTACTATACATTCATGCCTTCTCGTACATGTGAGACAAATCAATTAATATTCAACTGATTATTAATTAGTATGGTTAATTATTTGTTTCATTTACGATTAGTGATGTTCATATTTCAACCATTCTTGAATTGTCCAATTTAGATAGTTTAAGAAGTATTATTTACATTGTTTTCATCATTCACGCTTTGTTCATTATCATTACATATTTTGAGCGCATCTCTACTTGTGTTCCCTAGGCGCATAGTGGCGTGTCATGAAAATTTGTTAGTGATGGAAAACTAGCAACATATTCACTTCCCCCATCTCATGTACTTGGAGAGCCATGGGGAGATGTTGCAGAAATTTAAAATGACTATGACGAAGGAATTTAAGTGATTGACTGCAATGTAAATGCAACATTCCCGAATGAGATAGAATCTGTACTGTTTAGAATGAAGGTGCCCGATTTTAGGATTCACGATGCATGCATCATAAACATTATAAGAATACAATTAACACCATTTACTTGAACATGTTATAAGGTAATTAATGAACATGGATAAGAGTTGGATGAAGGCTCGGGTAGGTTTTTGCCCAAATACGTGAAAGGGGTACATGATTTCATAGAGTTTGCACGTCCTCATTCAAACAAATTTAGTAGAATAAGGTGTCCTTGAAAGAAATGTCAAAAAAAAATATTTCAAGACATTGGTTTGGTTAATTAACATTCATTAGAATTTGGAATGGATAAAAGTTACACAACATGGGTGTTCCACAGTGAAGATTACCCACTTTAGAGCGATGATGATGAAGATGAAGATGAGGGGGCAAATATAGTAGGTGGTGATACATGTTCTGAAGGGTTAATCGAAATGTTAGGTGACTTGCGAAGGGGGATTGTAGGGGACACGGACAATGTCAGTGTGTTGCGTACTGGTGCTAAATCTACTTCAGTAGGTACCATACCTTATGACCCTAGTCAGTTAAATCAACTCGATAAACCATTTGCTAATCTCATAAGGGATGCACGGGTGCCCCTATATCCAAACTATACAAAGTTCTCAAAATTAAATTTCCTAATAAAGTTGCTTTATGCAAGGACAATGCATGGGCTATCTCAGAACGTGTTCAACATATATGTTGACCGTAAGGGTCATATCCCATTTTGATTATGAAAAATATTTCGTATTTAATGTTTGCTAAGTTTGTGTGCAGGATTATATTGGCAAAGTTATATGAAAGCAAGTGGTGACTTGAAAAAAGTAAAGACTCAACATATTTATTTGTTGTAATTTATATTTCATTCAATTTGAGTCTGTAATATTAATCATGGTCTGTAATAATTAATACATTGCATGCATGATAGAGCAGATAAGCTCAGTGACCATAGTTTGATCATACAGGAACAATATGCTCAAAAAGGCCTTCGAAAGACCTTTGGTCTTTGCACAAGAACATAGGAAAGTCTCCATTATCATATGTGACATCAGGGGAAATCAATTTTCAAAAATAAGACTTAGGTGTTAAAATATTAAGGATTCGGGTGACCAAACCTTGGCGTTGAAATCACCTCGGTTGACCAAACATTGGGAAAGTAAAAATGTTGACTTGACTTCAGGTGACCGAACTGAAATGAAGTTAGTGTTCTCGGTCGACTAAACCCATAATAAGGACTTTTCCAACAACTCGGGTGCTCGAACTTCATGGTCATTTTGACCTCAGGCGATCGAATATTGAAGTTTGGTAGACCAAACTTTCTGATCAGGCGACCGAACCTCAAGCAAGTTGGAAAATCGCCTACGCCAGCAGACCAACCATTATTTCAGGCACTCGAACATGAAAAATTCACTTTTTCTCATGTGTCTATTCGGTTGATTGAACCTATGGCTCGGTCGATCGAAACTCTCAGGTTACTCAATTTTTATTGAGGTTAAACCATGGTTATTTTTTATTAACCTTACTTAAACTTTTTAGAAATACAGAATGAGTCCCGAATGGTTATATTTTTTGGAGTGTCTATATATACTCCCTCATTTAATTTAATTAGAAACCGATAATCAAACATCATTAGTAATATATTCTCTAAATTTTCAAGTACTCATTCTTCACATACAAGCTCACTACTTCCATTCTTACTCATCCGCCTTATTGAAAATCATTTAGTAAGAGTGTTTTAGAGATCATACTATAAGGTTACACTCGCATTGCTTGTATTTGATTGAGATTGATTTTATTGGGAGTAAGCTTTGAGTTTTCGCTTGCGATTTTGTTCATAAGTCATATTTGGGAAAAATCTCTAGAGCTTGTCAGTCTTGCATTATTGTTCCAAAACTCAAGAGCTCGCATTGTGTTTGTTTGTGAAATATTTTTACAAACTAATTTTAAATATATATTGTGCTTGATTTTTGAGAAAAAAAATTTTGAGATATTTTCTTGAGTGCTTAAGATCTTTGATACTGAACTTTGTGATTAATATTGTTATATTGATTCAAAGATCCCAACACATACACTCTCTAACTCAGACTGCTTTACTTGCATTATTTTGAGAGTAGACTTTTAAACTACACTGAGCTTATCATATCCTATCATCTTGTAGTGTATTGATTATACTGGTACAAAACTGTTTATTGGAGAAGCACATATTTTTGTAAATGAAATTTGTATTGATTACTTGTTATATTCCAAGTGTGGCCTGAATGGTTATTAATCCAGCCTAAAAGGATTGGTTGTAAAGGTTGAGGTCAGACCTGCCTTAATTTGACCTAGTTGTATTAGTTTCTGCTCCACCTGTTAAGTAAGCCATAGTGTTGTTTTTGTGAGCCAAGGCGGGTACGTAGGCACATTGCCGAACCTCGATAACATATTTGGTGTTATCTCTTTTTACTTGCTTTGCTGTGTATGCTTAAATATTTTACTTGTACAATTTAAATTTCAGTTGCGTTTATAAATTCATTTCATTATATGCTTTAGATTAACCCTAGGTTGTGTAATATTGTTTCTAGATAATTGACCTAGGAGAGAAAAAATTTAAAATACCAATTCACCCACCCTGGGATTACATTAAAGTCAACAATTGCTATCAGTGCCTAATTGCTTAGACCTAACCATTTTTCTAAAAAAAGATCAAAATTGGTCATCATACTGTAACTCCTTTTCCTGAGGGACCCTCTTCCACACTTCCTTTTCTTTTCAGCGGTGTGAATTACACCTTTTGGAAACAAACGATGCACATATACTTTCAAACTGTTTATTGGAAGGTGTGGAAAGTTGTATCTAAAGGAAATTTTGTTCCTATGAAAATTGAAGATGAGGTTAGAGTCCCTAAGACAGAGGAAGAATATATTGATGATGATATGAAAGTAGTAAGTATAAATGCAATTGCAATGAATATCTTATACTGTCGACTTGATGTAAATGAGTTTAATAGGGTTATGGCATGTTCTACTACCAACGAAATTTGGGATAAGTTGGAAGTCGCTTTTGAAGGTACTAGAGATGTCAATGATAGTAGGAGTGATATGTTAACTAGTGAATATGAAGCAATTAGGATGAACACTAGTGAGTCTATTAAGAGCATGTACACATGATTCACTCATATCATTAACTCTCTACATGCATTAGGCAAGACATATCCCACGTATGAGATGATTAGGAAAATTCTTAGGGGTTTGGCACCTGTGTGGGAAGTTAAGGTTACTGCCATTGCTAAGGGTAGAAACTCAAAAGCTATGTCCTTAGATGAATTGATGGTGTCACTCATCACATACGAGTAGGTTGTTAATGAGTAAATGAGCAAAATACAATAAATAATGTGATTGCTTTGAAAACATCAACCAATACTTCTAATGAGTGCAGTGAACTTGAATCTAGAGATGACATGACTATGCTTACTAGAAAATTCAGCAGGTTCGTCAGAAAGAACAATAGGCCATATTGAAAGTTTAGAGATTCAGTATCTAAGAATGGAGAGCCTGGTAAAAAGAAAGAAAAATGAAATGCTCCCACGTGCTACAATTGTAATAAAGTTGGGCATATCAAACTTGACTGCTCGATGCTGAAAAAGGAATCTAAGAGAAAGAGGAAATCTATGAAAGCAGGCACCTCATGGGATAAACAAGATAGGAGTGATTCAGATTCAGGCTGCAGTGATTCGGAGGTTGCTAACTTGTGCTTCATGGCACACGATGATGAGGTACTATCTTCCTACTCTTTATCTTCTTATTATTCTGATGATGATTGTAATTCTAATAGCATGCCTACATTTAAATAATAGCAATATCGATATATTCGTGCATCAAAATTGTTAAAAAAAATGACCAAAGAAAATGATGTTTTGAAAAAGAAATGTGAAAATTGGTCAAAGCTTATTGAAATGGAAAAATCTATTCATTCTCCCTAGCAAGAAGGAAAGAATTATAAAATGGTTGAACATGAAAGAAAATCAGAAGATAGCTCCAAGATTATCTACAAATTTACAGAGGGCAAAAGTAACTTTGAAAAACTTTTTAGGGCCTAAAGAAACTCTCTTAGTAAGAAGGGTCTTGGATTTATTTGAATTGGGAATGTTAGGTGAAATGTCTGTATATGGGATATTTTACTCGCAAATCAAAATCCTACATTCCACTTAAAGATTTAGTTAGGCAAATAATATGTTTAAATGTAAACAGATAGGTCATATTCAATTTGACTGCCCTTTTAGAAACAAAAATGTGAGAATTAAGAAAGTGTGGAAAGTCAAAGGTGAACCAAGCACTAGCCCCTTTGGACCCAACAAAATTTGGGGACCAGTGTTAGTTACTTAGATACTTTGTCCCGTGTGGTTAAGGTCGTCCTCTTCCAAGGATAGGTGGCATATGGATAGCGGCTGTTCACGACATATGACTGGTGATAAGGCCAAGTTCGCATCCACCACTCCCAAGAAAGGAGGGTTCGTGACATTCGGTGACAACGCAAAGGGGAGAATCATTGGAGTAGGTAAGGTTGGAAAAGAACCTTCCCTCATTACTGATAATGTCTTACTTGTTGATGGCTTAAAACGTAATTTGCTAAGTATTAGCCAACTATGTGACAAAGGGTGTAAAGTATCTTTTGAAAATGATAAATGCATTCTTGAGAGTAAATCTAATAACAATGTACTTTTTACTACTGAACGTCATGAAAATGTGTACACCACTAATTTTGATAATTTAGCTTCTCAACAAGTTACATGTTTTTCTGTTATAAATAAAGCTACTTGGTTGTTGCATAGACATCTAGGGCATGCTAATATGGATCTTTTATCAAAACTTGTGAAAAATGATTTAGTTAAAAGCTTACCAAAAACACATTTTGTGAAAGATAAAATTTGTGATGCATGTCAAATGTGTAAGCAAACTAGATCAAGTTTTAGGAAAAATAAAATCATATCCACCACTAAACTACTTGAAATGCTACACTTAGATTTGTTTGGTCCTAATCAAGTTCAAAGTGTAGGAGGAAAATTGTATGCATTTGTAATTGTAGATGACTTTTCTAGGTTTACATGGATACCTTTTCTTGCACATAAAGACGAATCATGTGAGCAATTTACTAAACTTTGTAGGAGAATTCAAAATGAAAAGGGCTATAAAATTACAAATATCAGAAGTGATAGGGGAACTAAATTAAAAAATGATGGCATAGAAAAGTAAAGTGACTTATAGGGCATATCATATAACTTTTCTACACCTAGGACCCTACAGTAAAACGGTGTTGTAGAAAGAAAGAATAGGTCCTTGCAAGAAATAGGTAGAACCATGCTTAATGAACATAAATTACCCAAATATTTATGGGTCGAAGTAGTGAACACTGCTTGTTATGTAATGAACAAAGTATCAATCAGGCTCTCTCTTAAAAAGACACCCTATGAATTATGGAATGGTCATAGACCAAATACTTCTTATTTTCATATTTTTGGTTGTAAATGCTTCGTACTTAGGGATAACGAGCACATAGGAAAATTTGACTCTAAATCTGATGAAGGTATTTTTATAGGTTATATACTTAACAGTAATGCATACAAGATATTTAATAAGAGAACATTAACTATTATTGAATCCATCCATGTTGTCTTTGATGAATCTAATCATTTTTCCAAAAGAGTTGATGAAGATGATATTGAAATTAGAAAAGGATTAGATAAGCTATCTACTGAAAATAATGTGGACAAAAATTCAGAAATTAATGATAAATCAATTGAAGATAATAAAGTTGAAAGTGAGGTTCAAGAGCTACCTAGGGATTGGAAATTCATTAGGAACCACCATTTAGATCAAGTCATAGGTGAACCTTCACGTGGTGTAGCCACACAGTCTTCCTTAAGAAACATAGTGAGTCATTTTGCATTTTTATCCCACGAAGAACCCAAAAATATTAAGGAAACCATAGAGGATGAATCTTGGGTAATGTCTATGCAGGAAGAGCTTAACCAATTTAAAAGAAGCAAAGTTTGGATCCTAATTCCTAGGCCCGATGACCATACTATTATTGGAACTAAATAGGTTTACAAAAATAAAAAGGATGAAAATGGAGTAGTCACTAGAAACAAAGATAGGCTTGTTGCCCAGGGATATAATCAAGTAGAAGGGATAGATTTTGAGGAAACCTATGCTCCTGTAGCTAGAATGGAAGTCATTCGTATGTTGATTGCTTATGCCGCTTTTAAGAACTTTAAATTGTACCAAATGAATGTCAAAAGCATCTTCTTAAATGGTTATATAAATGAAGAAGTATCTATAGAACAACGACCAGGGTTTAAAATCATAAATATCCAAATCATGTTTATCGGTTGTCCAGAGTCTTGTACGGATTGAAACAAGCTCCTAGAGCTTGGTATGAGAGGTTTAGTGCTTTTCTCTTGGATAATGGTTTTACCATGGGCATAATTGACACTACACTTTTCATAAAATCTAAAAATGATCATATACTTCTTGTTCAGATATATGTAGATGATATTATCTTTGGAACAACTAATTATGAACTGTGTAATGAGTTTGCCAAATGCATGCAAAGAGAATTTGAAATGAGCATGATGGGGGAACTGAGTTTCTTCTTAGGGCTTCAAATTAAACAAGCTAAACATGGAACCTTTATATGCCAATCTAAATATGTTAGGGACTTGCTCAAGAAATTTAATATGGAAGACGGTAAAATTTTGGGAATTCCTCTGAGCTCTTCCACAAAACTTGATAAAAATGAGCAAGGAATCCCTATTAATGTAAAACTTTATCATGGCATGATTGGTAGTCTCATATACCTTACAGCTAGTCGACCTTATATCATGTTTAGTGTGTGAATGTGTGCTAGGTTTCAGGTTGCTCATAAGGAGTCTCATTCTTTAGCAGTTAAAAGAATACTTTGGTACCTAGTTGGTACTATTGAATTAGGTTTGTGGTACCCTAAGTACGTGTCATTTGAGATTGTCAGTTACATAAATGCTGACTTTGCCGGTAGTAAAGTAGATAGGAAGAGTACTAGTGGCACTTGTCATTATTTAGGGCAATCTCTAATTTCTTGGTTTTCCAAGAAATTGAACTTAGTTGCCTTATCCACAGCCGAAGTTGAATACATTGCGGTTGGAAGTTATTATGCTCAAATGCTTTATATGAAGCAACGGCTTATGGATTTTGGGTTGCACCATGATATGGTTCCAATTAAATGTGATAATAGTAATGCAATTAATATATCTAAAAATCCAATCTCACATTCACGAACCAAACATATTGAGATTAGAAATCATTTCTTTCGTGATCATGTGCATAAAGGGGATGTGGCTCTTGAGTTTGTGTGTACTAACAAACAGTGGGCTGAAATTTTCACTAAACCTCTTCAGGAAGATAGGTTTATATAGATTAAACATGAGTTAGGTCTAATGCATAGTAAAGAGGCCACTTAGAACCACAGTTGCGTGTACAAACTTAAGGGGTGCTACTTGTTCTAAAAATCCATGGCTCTGAAAATTCTACATCTATCATTGCTTTATAATTTGTGAGCTTGTTATGTTTTGCAATGCATGACTATCATATCTCTTGCATGTTGATACTTATACTCTTGTTTCTCGTTTTGATCCATACTAGATTGTTTCAGTAAATTGTTGTGTATAAATTGTAAATTTGAACTCAATCAGGTCCTTTCTATATAATTTTTTTTTCTTGGGAAATGCTCCATTTTTAAACAGCATACTGCCGAAATTTCTAAAAATTTTCCCAAATTAAATCTTGTATCTCAATGACTACTACCCTTTGCTTTCCTGGTAGTGTCAATGTCTTGGCTATTTTTACTATTGCCAAAAGGGGGAGAAATAGGGCAAAACTAGGTAATTGGGAAAATGCTTGAACTTTTCATTTCCTTTACGCATAGTTTCAAGGGGAGCCTTTCTTGGCTATACCCACTTATGCATAAAATATTTGTCATCATCAAAAAGGGAGAAATTGTTGACCTTATGGGTTGTATCCCATTTTGATTATGACAAATACTTTGGTATTTAATGTTTGTCGAGTTTGTGTGCAGGATTATATTGGTAAAGTTATATGAAAGCAAGTGGTGACTTGAAGAAAATGAGGACCCAACATATTTATTTGTTGTAATTTATATTTCATTCAATTTGGGTTTGTAATATTAATCATGGTCTGTAATAATTATTGCATTGCATGCATGATAGGACAGATAAGCTCAGTGATTGCAGTTTGATCATATAGGAACCATACACTCAAAAAGGCCTTAGAAAAACCCTAGGTCCTTGCACAAGCGCTTAAAAAATTCCCCATTATCGTATATGCTATTAGGGGAAATCAATTTTCAAAAATAGGACTTAGGTGTTAAAATATTAAGGATTCGGGTGACCGAACCTTTGCATTGAAATCGCCTCGATCGATCGAACATTAGGAAAGTCAAAATGTTGACTTGACTTCGTGCGATTGAATTGAAAAGAACTTAGTGCTCTCGGTCGATCGAAACCATAATAAGGACTTTTTCAGCAACCCGTGCACTCGAACTTCATGGTCATTTTGATCTTGAGCGAACGAACTTCTAATCAGGCGACCAAACCTTAAGCAGGTTGGAAAATCGCCTTGGCTAGCAAACCAAACATGATTTCAAGCACCCCGAACAAAAAAAATTTCACTTTTTCTTATGTGTTTGTTTAGGCGACCCAACCTAAGGTTCGGTCGATCAAAAATCTTGAGCTGCTCAATTTTTACCAAGGTTAAACTAGGGTTATCTTGTATTAACCTTACTTAAACTTGTTTAGAAAACCGAATGAGTCCCAAATGGTTTTATTTTTTGGAGTTTCTATATATACTCCCTCATCTGTTTTAACTAGCGACCGATTAGTAAACATCATTAGCAATATATTTTCTGAATTGTCAAATACCCATTCTTCACATACAGCCTCACTACTTCCATTCTTACTCATCCTCCTTGTTGAAAATATTTTAGTAAGAGTGTTTTAGAGATCATACTATAAGATTACACTCTCATGGTTTGTATTTGATTGAGATTTATTTTATTGAGAGTAAGCTTTGAGTTTTCCCTTGTGATTTCATTCATAAGTCATTTTGGGAAAACTCTCTAAAGCTTGTGAGTCTTGCATTATTGTTGCAAAACTCAAAAGCTCGTATTGTGTTTGTTTGTGAAATATTTTTACAAACTAATTTCAAATATTTCTTGTGCTTGATTTTTAAGAAAAACATTTTTGAGATATTTGCTTAACTTCTTAAGATCTTTGATACTGCACTTTGTCATTGATATTGTTATCTTGATTCAAAGATCCTAACACATACTCTCGCACACTCTGACTGCTATACTTGCATTATTTTGAGAGTAGATAATTAAACTACATTAAGCTTATTATATCCTATCATCTTGTATTGTATTGATTATACTAGTACAAATATGTTTATTGGAGAAACATATATTTCTGTACACGAAATTTGTATTGATTACTTGCTGTTTTTTAGATGTGGCCTGAAGGGGTGTTAATCCAGCTCGGAAGGATTGGTTGTAAAGGTTGAATTCAACCCTACTTTAATTTGACCTGGTTGTATTAGGTGCCACTCCATCTGTTAAGTGAGTCGTAGTGGAATCCTTGTGTTTTTGAGTCAAGGCGGGGACGTAGGCACATTTTCTAAACCTTGATTACATATCTGGTGTTATCTCTCTTTACTTGCTTTGTTGTGCATGTTTGAATATTTTACTTGCGCAACTTAAATTTCAGCTGTGTTTATAAATTCATTTCATTATCTTCTTTAGATTGACCCTAGGTTGTGTAATACTGTTGCTGGATAATTTACCTAGGGGAGAAAAATTTTAAAATACCAATTCACCCCCCTCTTGGAATTACAGTAAAGTCAACAATGCATTTAAGCCTTATTAAGGTGGCACTGCGTGATGGTGAAACACTTTCAAAGTATTTTTATGAGGTGAAGACATACATGCGTAAATTGAGTCTTGCTTACACTCTAATACATTCGTGTAGGTATGATTGCACACTTTTTTATGGTGAACTCAAAAATGCAAACGAATGTCCAAAATATGGTGAACTGAGGTATAAGCCTAATCAGAAGAAGGGTAAAAAGGTTCCTCAAAAAGTTTTGTGATAATTTGCATTAATACCACGGCTACAAAGATTATACATGTGCAGAAAGACTACTGCAAATATGAGATGGCATAAAGAGAAACATCTTCAAAAGGAAAACACCTTTAACCATCTAGTAGACTTGAAAGCTTGGGCCGAGTTTGATAAAATGTATCTGTGGTTTGCTAGTGATTCTCATCAAACATGGTCTTGCTTTCAATGGTTTCAATCCTTCTAGAAATATGAACAACCTGTAGAGCATGTAGTCAGTTACGATGATGCCATACAGTATGACGTTATGGGGATGTATGAAAGAACCCTTTATTTACATGTCTCTGTTTCTTCCCAGACCAAGGGCACCTGGTATTGATATTGATTTTTACCTGAGGTAGTTAATTGATGAGTTGAAAGAATTATGGGGAAAAGGAGTAGAGACATGTTGACCTTATAGGCCGCGCCTGGTTTCGATAATGACAAATACTTATTATATCTAATGGGTGTTTGAGAATATGTGCAGGAACTTAAATTGTTAAGATTTTAACATAGAGCAAATGAAGATTGAAGATCCAATTACTTTATGTTGTAATATATTTCATTCATGCAAGTGCTCTATAATAGTAATTAGGGTTTTTACTTGTAATCATCACACATATCACATGCATGACCTAATAGGTAAGCTCAGACTCAAATTGAATCATAACTAAAACTGGACCTAGAAAAGACCTAAGGACACTCACCATTGCACTAGTACGTGTTAGGCACTTGAATAGGGTGAATGTGAAATGAAATAGGACCGAAATGCACAAGATGTGTACCTTCGGTCGACCGACCTAAGTAGTTCATTCTGGCCCCAGTCGACCGAATCGCTCTGGGTTAACAAGTTGACCATAGCCTGGTCGACCAAGCTTCTAAAGCTCATTTAACCACGGTCGACCAAACCTCTTTGAAGTCAACAGTTTGACTTCCAAGTCGACTGAGAGATTTTTGTACTGCACCAACCTGGTCGACCAAGTTCTCATGTGTGGGAATCAAAAGGTCTGGTCGACCGACCATTTTAGTTCATTCTAACCCTGATCGACTGAACCTCGCTAATTTGGAAAATTTTCCTTCGACATACTTGTACAGTTGACCAACCCAACAGTTCATTTTTGGCCCGGTCGACTGAACCATAAGAACTTCGGTCGACTGAACCCATCTTGGTCGATCGGTGCTCTCGAATTTGACCTATTTTTTACCGTGGTTAACTCGGTAAAACAAGTTTAAAATATTTAAATGTCATTAAAACTTTTCTAATTATTCCAACCAGGTCCTCAATGGTTATACTTCAGAGGAAGTCTATAAATACCCCTTCATTTAGAATAATTAGCATGGGATTAACGATTTTGATTAGGAAAAATTCTTTGAAATTCCCAAAATCCTACTACTCATTTCTAAACTCCTTTCACTCATACTTACCTTCTATCATTGCCTAAACTCTTTGTAAGTTGATTGAGTGATTGTTGGAAAGGTTTGGTCCTTTTGATTTATGATTGTGTAATACGATTTTTAGAAAGCCAAACCTAAGTACTCTTAGGGGACTTTGCTAATAAATCTCTCCTAAGAAGACTTCATTAAACTTCTGAGTATTGCACATTCATTGCAATATTTTGTGAAGTTTGCATTTGTTTTTGGATTGCAAAATCTTTTCAAAACATTTTCAAATATCTTGTGTGATTTATCTTAATATACATTTGAAAAGATATTTGTCCATGTGATAAGAATCTTTGTTGCAATATTCATTGACTTACATATATATATATTGCTGAATACAAAGATTAAACATATTTTGAAAGCCAAGCATATACATTACTTGACATTTGCTCGATTGAAATAACCTGCGGATTGATATATTTGAGATTTGATTGATATCTTTTTTTAAGCACGTTGATTGAATATATTGTGATACAAAGATCATACTAGTTTGCACTCTCACGCACTGACTACATTGACAGAAAATATTTATTTGAGAGCATGTATTAAACCACATTGATCTTACTTCATTATATCATTTGGTGGTGTATGTGATTGCATGTAGCTGGGTACATATCTACTTTACATGAAAACATAATCACTGTACCAACTTCATTGATTGTGAGCATACCGCTGTATTTCCAAGAACGGACCTGAAGAGGGAGACTAGCCCTTTAAAATAGTCTCAGATTGGCTTAGACCTGGTTAGGAAAGCTAGGTGTGCCGTCCTGTTAAGGCGTGTAGGTCGAGGTCAGTCTCGCTAATTGACCTGGTTGTAAAGGTTGAGGTTAGCCCTGTGTTAATTGATCTGGTTGTATTAGGTGTCGATCCACCACTGAGTGAGCTATTAGTGGAATCCTCGGGCTTGCGAGCTAAAGGCAGGGATGTAGGCACAGTTGGTCGAACCCCGATAACATATCTTGTGCTTTGTTTACTTTTTGCACTTTACATCTAACGCACATGTATGTTATGGTGTGAATGATGTGTTTGATTTAAGTTTCTGGACATTATATCAATAGCACATTGGAATTTCATAGAAAGACCCTAGGTCGTACAATACAGGTAATTTATTTAACCTATGAGAGAAATTTTTAAAATTCAAATTCACCCCCTCGTGGGAATACACCAATTCTAACAATTGGAATCAGAGTGTCAATGCACTAGACTTAAATGTTTTTGCAAAAAGATTGTAATGGCTTAATTTGGTGTATCCCCATTCGGTGTGGGACAATCACCTACTAACCCTCCATTATTTTGTGGTGTCGATTACACCACCTAGAAAATTAGAATGAGTATATTTATAAAGTCTATGATTTGGAGGGCCTGGCAGGTGATTGTCAATGGAATTTGTATGCTTGTGAGTGAAAATGATATTACTTTAATGCATGCAAATTCATATGCCATGGATTTATTGTACTGTGCTTTAGATACTGATATTTGTCATGAGATTTTGGCATGTTGTAATGCACAGGAGAGCTAGGTTGAGCTGGAAAAGAGATATGGAGAGACTCAGAAAAAAGAAATTGCCACTCCAAACAATGATCAAGTTGTGGCTAATCTTGAGTAGGTTGTATTAGTAGATGATTAGGTATATGACTCTTACCCTACCTCATTTACTGATTCATGTAATGAAGCATGTGATGATTCTTATACTAAAACTTATAATATATCATATATTGAATCATTAGTTGCCTTTAATGATTGCTTTGACAATGACGCATGTATTAATTCATGTGATGTTTACTATGAGGATTCCTGTGCCAAATCATGTGATGTATCAAATGCTGAATCATCTGTTGAATATCATAATAATGCTATTAATGATGCATGTGATGATTCTTCTATTGAATGTTGCATTATATTATGGAATGAATCATTTGTTGTATTTTGTGATAAATCTGTTGATGATGCATGCAATGATATATGTGAAAGTGATTGTATTAAATATTATGTTGAATCATGTACATCAAATTTTGGAAGCATGACATCTTATAAGAAACCGAAAAGGAAAATTCTTAGTGTTCATAAGATTATAGTTAGGATGTCTAAACAAAAAATCTTTCTAAAAACAAAAGCAAAAAGTTGGTAGCACAATTAGAAAATCTAAAAGATTATCATGCTCTCCTTGATAAGAGAAAAATTAAAAGGATATTGAAAATTATCTACTTAAGGAAAGAAGTAAGTGATTATTCTAGAGCTTCACCCAAAATAAAACATGGAGAGAATAATCATACTAAACTCTTAAGATTCAAAAGAAATGAATTTGTCAAAAAGGGTACATGCTCTATTCATCAAACCCACAATAATGCCTCAAGGAGTAAAGCTAAAATAAATAAACATAATCCCACACACATATATAGAGTTTGCTTATCCTGTATGAGAAAGGGGCATGTCTGGCTCAATTGTCTACTCAGATGTGCCAGAGGCTTGGGAAGAGAAATGGATTGGCTAGTCATGATAGAGAATCCCGAAGGACTCAAGGAAAAGTGCATTCAAAGTGAAATCACCTTCTAACTGAGTATCTAAGTTTAGAGGTTGTAGTAACTACAAGACTAGGAAGTAATCTACGCTCAATTTGTCAAATCTTGGTACGTGTTTCAATTGTGTAATATTTCTTTACCAAGAATCCTTAAGAATCATGTTAATGCGAAAATATGTGTAACATATGAAATTTGAACCTAAGGGACAACTTTGGATCAAAATGAAGCCAAATTGGAGAAATTTACTATGCTCGGTCAACCGAGCATTGACTAAATAAAAGCTCCCGGTCGACTGACCCCCTTGACTTTGACTATATGGTCGACCGACCCTCTGTGAACTTCTCCACTTCGATCGATTGAACCTGTCGATTTTCCCTTGGTCAACCAAACATAGGCACAGTACGCTATCTCGGTCGACCACCCATCTCAGTTCAAATTCATTCCGATCAACCAAGCAATGTTGGTTCGTGAAACCGTCGGTTGACCGTATCTGCTCCTAGTCAACCGAACCACGATATAAATATACCTTCCTTATGTTCAAAGCTCATTTTTCCTGAAAATTTTCAGGGCTTTCCTCATTGTTCTTCCACGTATTGTTCAAAATTCTTAAGAGCCGTACCAAATCCTTCATGGCTCATTAAAATGACCGTATTGAAGCCCACGATTTGGCACAAGTCAAGGATGACTATTTTTTGACAGATCGCTCCAAGATCTAATATGTGCGGGAGTTTCTTCCTAAAGAAGCAATATTGGGTAAGATTCTAGACTTAAATTTATGGATCAGTAGTTTGGAAATGTCATGAACATGTTAGAGTATCAAGACTGGAAAACTTTTATATGTTATCAGCCTAGTGGCCACTACCCAAAATTTGTTAGGTTACTTTACGCGAATCTGGGAAATGATGAGAATGGATATTTCTCCAGAGTATTAAGGATAGACATTCATTTTGATGCATAGTATCTTTTTGACGTCCTTGATATAGATCTTGGAGACTTTGAGTGCCCAGACTCGGTAACTTCCTAGATCCACGAACAAGATTTTACGGTTGCAACATTTGCAAACCTAACCATGTTGGATGCACGTACAGCCAGTCAAAATCATCCCCCACAATATAGGCAGTTTACTTTAGAAGCCAAAGTCGTGCACCACTTAATCACATATAATATCCTGCCCAAGGCAAGTTCTAGAGTGCATGTATCTTTCTTGGACTGCTTTATTATGTGGTGCTTGTTTGCTCGCAAAAAGTTAGATCTACTGAGCTTGATAATGAGATGGATTATGGCCAAAACTATCGCCATAGGATTATTATTCCATACAGAGGGATTTTGAACAAGTTGTTTCAATAGATAGGAGTCACACGCACAAATGTGGCTACACTGAAGAGAAGGCAGTCTGCTGATATATTTTCTATTGCCACCCTGAGACTTATGGGGTATGAGTTGGTTGGCAACATCTGGTTGCCATCTAGGGGTGCCACGGCATATGAGGAGGCCCGACACGAGTTTCCACCATAACATGCGCAGCTGTTGAATATGGATCTGATGGCTGCCATCACCAGCCTCTCTGATTCCTTTAGGCAGTTTAAAGGATCATCGAGTCAGATATGCAACATCTTGCATCATCATCTGCTGCTCTTCATGATGAGTTTTGACAGTTCTCAATCTCCACTGCTAGTCGGTTCACCAATCTGGAGAGGACCATGGCCGTTATGGGAGACTATAGCCTAATACGTGTACCTGACTGAAGCAATAGTGGTGCTAATCTTGTCAATAAACGTCATCACAATCTAAACCATAAATGAAAGTAGTATATGAAAGCTATAAAGAAAATCAATGAAAGAGAAAACATGTAAAAGATCATCCCTTTGCATTCATCATGTCTGTCACTAATTCCAAGAAGTGCAACTGAATGATAATATATTATACACTGGAGAACACACGAACGCCGCCGGTTGTCATAGGTCATCGAACACTTCATGCACAAACCGGAAATCTATACTACTCTTATTCTAACTTGGCTCTCAATGACATCTTAGGTCTGTCACTAACCTAAAAGAGGCTAAAGAGGAACCCAAAGCTTGTGTTAGTAGCAAATACTTATAGGCTATAGGGTTTACAAGATTTTTTTTACGAGTTAGTAAAGTTTGCAGCAAATCTCGTGCAAAAGATCGTTGCTGTCAACCAAGTCGCTCCTCTATCATTCTTATGCGTGCCCTAATTGAGATCCATGGGAAATCAGGAATTTGAATTTTTTAACTCCTCAATTTATTCATGCCTCAAGGTCTTCCTAGTTGAGATGATGGTCGAAACTTGTAGGATCTCAATCTTTAGGAAATCTTAGGAACTCGATATGGTCGCCCCTTAAGATCACTTGGTCTAACACTTTGTTGAGGCTCTCAATAATTCTACTCTCAATTTTATCTCAGTATCTTGATGTGGTCACCTGTAAGAGTCACTTGGTCATGGACTTGGTCAAATCTTGTAGCATTTTGATCTCAATCTGAACCTTAGAACTTGCGATGGAAAACTAAGTCGCACCTGTGTGTTGCTAGTCGCACCACATGGTCGAGCATCATATTCTTGTCCTCTGATGATCTGAAGCTTCTAGAGCTTGGCTGAGCATATAATTTTGAGCTTTGAGTCTTCCAACTCGTCTTTGCATTCTCGTAATGCCTAACTCCATGGTTTTAACCCGTTTTTCTTGAAAAGACAAACAAACCTTGCATAACTCTGAACAATGATAACTCTAGCGAATAAATAGTAAAATGATGATAAACAAAGATAAATGAGGATCTAAAATCATATATTTTAGTGACTCATCACAACTCCCAACTTACACTTTGCTAGTCCACGAGCAAAGCAAATTCTAAGAAAACTACCAAATCCTACCTACATCCTCATTTGCAGGAAACATGGTTGCATTTATCGTATGCAGCAAGGCTTTAAACCTCTAGCTTGATCCTAATGGACGAGTTCTAGTCTCGTAAAAGTTTCCAGAGCAATACCCACAAACACCAGTTCAGTAAACAAAGTATAAGAACACATGCGGCATAATCATACCATTTTACATATAGAGATATAACCTTATTACGTATAAATTCCTTTATACATGATTCTATATACACACTCCGCAGTAGTTCAATCATGTAAAGACCTACACAACACAGCTATCTCAAGACAAAACTCACATAAAATCAACCCATGATTATAATTCAGAGTTAATATTAGCATGTAAATCCAAGTATGAATAGGCCACTTCACAAAGCATGTGTAAGGTATATGATTTGTCTCACTTAGAGTGCTCTAGGACACCAACAGAATGGTCATCTTGACTCAGCCTCACTTGTTTATTCCCTCAAAATTCATTTAATAAAATGGCTTCACTCTTATATATAAGGAAGAGTGTCATGATCAAACATCCCAGACTAAGCGTGAATTCAGCAAGTGCATTGATTAGCAAAAGATCCTTCATAGTGTCGTGTCCTTATCTTGACCTCTTTATATTTGCTCGAAGCAAGTCCATGTTTTTGTTTTCATTTTTCTTTGCTCAGGCTTTTCTTCCTTTTTCATTCTCTTTCGTTGCATGGTCATCTAATACAACCATTACACTCCTATATTGTCTTCATGTTTCTGATGGGATTAGCTCGAATAGGAGTCCATGGAGCAAGTCTGTTTCTGTAGATGGCTTAACCTTCATATCCTGAGTAAGCCACAAGACCTTGATTTATATCTCCTTACTTGATGTCACCTCTAGTCTAGCAAGTACAAGAATAAATACTAGTTGGCAAAGGAAATCCAGCAAAAGAAGGAAGGTTAAGTTATATAAACTCAGAGTTTGACGTCAAAATCTCGAGAAATGAATGAACAACTCAACGATACCTCACAAGGTGCCATAGTCGCCACATGTGTTCTCTTAATGCCCTCAAAGAACCCTAAGTGTTACAAATCACATGTAAGTGTGTTTTTAGCCCCATGAAGTACCATTTAAATACATGGGTTTACACAACAGTATAAACCCAAACAAACCATTAGTCAACTACTTGGAGTAATATCAAGTTATCAGCCATGTTATGCGAAATTTACACACTTGATTCACTACATTGTTCGTGAGCATAATGAAATCATGTAGCTGAGAAGCCTATGCATGTAACACTAGGTTATATAGGTATATGTAGAGGGTACAAAATATATGTTAGCATGGTTCACTGGAAAATATATTTTTTTCAAAAATTTTAAAATATGTCATTTTTGTGCATGAAATATGCCATGCATTGTGCCACCCCCACAACCAACTTAGAACTTCAGTGTCCTCGCTGAAGTTTAGAAAGAATTGAACCCAAGCATGGGAGAGGACAATGCATGGTGCCAGTAATAACAAACAATGTACTTGCAAATTATAATATCTAGAAAGAGCATGCACAGATACATTGCAGCACAAAAGACATGTAGTAGCCAAAAGCACAATGAAAGCTTTCAATCATTTGCAAAATGGCATGACAAAGTAGATAAAGTCATTACAATCATTGAAAATGCCGCAAAATCATGGTGGGACATAGAGAGGAAAAGAAAAGAAAACAAAAGTGTGCAGCAGAAGCACAATGGACGAAGTAGATAGTAGGCCTTCCTAGCTTCATTCATTTTCTGATTCTAAGTCTGAGACATAGAGTGGATTAGCAAAAGAACTAACAGGGCCATTATAAGTTGATATAGCAGTAATATCTTGTGAAGTGCTTCCACTAACGCTTCCCCGATGACTGGGCCCAACGTTGTAGGCAGCACACTTGCAGGCATTGGTGGGGTAGTCATACCCTCTGCTCTATCCTCTGGTGCCGGAATTGGTGAGAAGTTGTACAATAGGATTGGCCAGGATTCACTTTCCTCTTTCTTGAGCGAAGCTGCATTGTTGCGAGTTAGCGAGGACGAAGAAAACTAGAGTCGGAAGGAGCGAATGAGTGAAATCCTAAAGCAGAACTAAGAGATTCGGTGACGACGAAGGCCACCAAAGTCATACATGACAATGTGATGGTTGGAGGGGTTCAAAGGCAAGGCTTGGGGTGTAGCAACTAGGGCTAGGATATGTACAACGAGGTTCGACCAAAAGACACAATGGCGGGGGCTGAAAAAGTTGGGTGTGAAACAAGATTTTAAATGAGTTTGACTATCTTGACCATGTCGCACCCTTTCCTGTGCTAGTTACCCCAGTGGTTGAACCCCCAACTTGTCCTAAAACCTACTTTACAAACACTAAACCCTACGTATTCTACCCTAGACAACCTATAGAAAAGAAAAAAAAGTATCGGGTTGCCTCCCAGAAGCTCTAATTTTCCTGTCTTCATCCAAACACAGTGAATGCTCAAGGTGGGTATACTGGGTCGTATAGAAGTACCTTCTCACAAGTCCTTCAGTAATACCCTCAACATATGGATTCAAACGTTGACCATTGACCTTGAAAAGTGTGTTAGTCGTGGGATCTTTTATTTCAACCACCCCATGAGGAAACACCTGGGTCACAACGTAAGGGCCATGCCAATGGGAATGCAGCTTGCTTGGAAACAATTTCAATGTCGAATTGAAAAGCCATACCTTTTGGTGTGGTTTGAAAGATTTTGTGACGATGTGTATGTTGTGAAAAGCTCTCATCTTGTCTTTATATGTCTTAGTATATTCCTATGAAGCATTTTGGGGTTCGTCCAACTCATTAAGTTGGAGATGATGATTAGTTCATGTAGCATCCATAACAAAATTAAACTTTTTAGTGGCCCAATATGCTTGGTGTTCTAACTTGACTAGAAGGTGACGAGCTTTACCGTAGACCAAGCGGTATGGAGACATACCAATAAGAGTCCTCTAAGTTGTCCTATATCTCCAAAGAGCATCGTCTAACCGAGATGACCAATCCTTTCTATCTGGTCTCACAGTTTTCTCCAAGATGGTCTTAATCTCACGGTTAGACACTTCCAGCTGGCCACTAGTTTAGGCGTGGTGTGGTGTGGCGACTATATGGGTGATGGAGTACTTCCAAATGAGTGCCTCGAAATAACGATTGATAAAATTTTTACCTCTGTCACTAATGATGGCTCGAGGACAACCAAACCGATTAAAAAGGTTTTTAAGAAAATTAACAACAACGTGGTGGTCATTAGTTTTGGTTGCAGCTGCCTCGATCCACTTGGAAACATAATCTACCCCAACAAGGATGTACATGCATCCTCGTGATGGAATGAAAGGGCCCATAAAGTCAATTCCCCATATGTCAAAAAGTTACACCACCATAATGGGATTCAAAGGCATCATATCATGCCGAGAGATGTTTCCTACTTTGGCTACGGTTCGTTTTCCACAAAAGTGACCCCCACATTCCAAAGTATGGTAGAAATTCAAAATACTATGATGCTCACTTTTGAGAACACACCACCTAATAATTGAATCAGAGCATATTCTAAACAAATATGGATCTTCCCATATGTGTTGGCTCACTTGTACTAAAAACTTATTTCTCTCTTGCTGTGTCCATTCATGAGGAATAACCCCGGTGGCTAAGTAATTGGCAATTGTAGCGAACCATGGGGGATAGGAAGAAATGGTAAAGATTTTCTTATCGGGAAAAAAATTTTGTACTGGGGAGGAATCAGTGAATCCCTCAGTCAAGATGTGAGATAAATGATTTGCGACATTGTTTCTGTTCCCTTTCTATCCTGAATTTCATAATCAAATTCTTGTAATAGCAAAATCCACCTTATTAGCCTAGGTTAGGTCTCTTTTTAACAGAGAAGGTATTGCAAGGGAGCATGATCTAAGTATACAATGACCTTGGACCCAAAGAGATAAGAGCATAATTTGTCTAAAGCAAAGGTGACAGCTAGGAGCTCTTTCTTACTAGTGGTGTAATTCAATTGTGCTTCATGCATAGTCTTACTAGCATAATAAATTACATGAGGTAACATGCTTACTCATTGACCTAGCACGCCCCCAACATCGTAATCCGATGCATCACACATTATTTTGAAAGTAAAAATCCAATCAGACAGGATTCATCAAATTTGAAGGGTGCATCTTTCAGTAACAAGTTGGTCAATGGCCGCAAGATTTTGTTAAAATCCTTGGTGAATTTCCAATAGAAACCAGCATGACCCAAGAATGATCTCACTTGTTTAACAGAAGTAGGAGGTGGTAGTTTAGAAATCTGTTCTACTTTTGCCCTATCCACTTCAATCCCTCTAGAGGAGACAATATAGCCTAACACTATGCCCTCTTGGACCATGAAATGACTGTTTTCCCAGCACAACACCATATTTGATTTTTCACATCTTGCGAGGACCTTAGATAGATTGTCCAAACATGCATCAAAAGAGGGCACAAACATGGAGAAGTCATCGATAAATACTTCAAAATTTTTTTCCATAATATCAGAAAATATGACTAGCATGCACCTTGGAAATGTTGTTGGGGCATTGCATAGCCCAAAAAGCATTATCCTATATGCAAAAGTCCTAAATGGGCAAGTGAATGTAGTCTTCTCCTGATCATCTGGGTGGACTGTGACCTAATTGTACCCTAAGTACCCATCCAAGAAGCAATAGAAATTTTGTCCTACCAATCTCTTTAGGATTTGATCGATAAATGGAAATGGAAAGTGGTCCTTTCGGGTGAGGTTATTAAGTTTCCTATAGTCAACGCATACCTGCCAACCGCTGGTGACACGAGTGGGGATGCCTTCACCCTGATCATTTTGAACAATAGTGATCCTAAATTTCTTCAGGACCACTTGCGTGGGGCTCATAAATTCACTATCAAATATGGGAAATATGATCCCTTCATTTTAGAGTTTAACCACTTCCTTCAAAACCACTTCCATCATATTGGGACTAAGTCTGCGTTGCATCTCACAGATAGGTTTAACATTTGGCACAAGATGAATTTGGTGCAAACAAACAAATGGGTGAATTCTCTTAAGGTCAGCCATTAACATCCTATTACTCTCACATTTTTTTGTATAACATTAATGAGCCTTGACTCCTGTGATCTATCCAAGCTGGATGATATTATTACAAGTAGGGTTTCTCAGGTGCCCAAGAAAACATACTTGAGAGAAGATGAAAGAGGCTTTAATTCAAGTACTGGGGGGACCTTAACAAAAGGGCGTGTTGGCACACTAGCGAGAGTAGGAAAACTTTCAAACCTTGCTTTCCAAGGTCTCCCTTCCGATGTTGAGGCCGACTTACTCGTAGCAAGAATTTGGGTGCATGGATCCTCTAAACTTATAGTAGGAGGTTGATCACGTGGGAATTTTTCTTAAGGGGATCACCTAACAAAGTCGGGGATGCATGTTATTCAACACCTTCATTGATCATATCGACGTCCTTGTGAGGAAGATTGTCAGGTTTGTGCCGTAGAGTACAGAACATATTGAGTTGGAGTTGCATGTTTCCAAAGGAAATATCCATGACGTCTATCCTATATTGAATACAGGCATTAGCAGTAGCTAAAAATGGTCAGCCCAAAAGGACTGAGCTTGACTGCTGTGATGGTTCGATAGGTTCCACATCTAGAATGAGGAAATCAACAAGGTAAACAAATGTATCCACCTTGACTAGGACATCCTTTATAATTCCCCAAGGTCTTTTTATAGATTGATCAGCAAAATGTAATGTGACTGGGGTTGGCTGTAAATTGCCTAGACCAACTTTCTGATAGACCAAGTAGGGTAATATGTTCACACTAGCTCCCAGGTTTAAAAGGGATTTATCAATAATGCATGCACCTATTATGCAGGAGACAGTGGTAGCACTAGGGTATTTGAGTTGGAGAGGAGCAAAACCAAGAGAAATCGAGCTAACGGTTTTGGTTTGTTGAAAACCTTGATTTAGGTGTGCCGATGATTCACACTTTTGAGTGTATAACTCTTTGAGGAAATTTTTGTAATGAGGAATTTGTTTGATAACATCTAAGAGGAAAAGGTTATTCTTTGCTTTCCTAAAGGTGTTCATCATGGAATCTTCAGCTTCTTCCTTTTTAGATTTTGAATTTGCCTGCAGGATAGCAGGATATAGTACAGGATCAGCAAAATGTGGCAAAGTTATTCTACTAAGGGTTGTGGGAACTTCAGGATAAGATTTTAATTTATCTTTCTTGACTTTTAGTTTACCCCTGCATTCACCGCTCCACCATTTTGCAAGGCGATTACCGAGTATGCCTGCTCATGGCACGATGATGGTCCGGGGTTCAATTCTCTAAAATGCACTAAAGGTTGGTTTGACATCTTACTCCCATCTCTGCGGCTCATAGAAAAAGCTAGTCGGCCTAAAGAAGTTTCTAGCTCAGCAATAGATTAAGAGTGAGAGTCAAGTAATTGCTTGTCCACCTGGTTATCATTCTCAATGCTCTTGAGCACTTTTAGCACCATTTGTTGGAAATTTTGATCATATCTAGATGGGGGCGGAGATGGCTGCTGAATGGTTGAAAATCTGAGGGCTGAGTCAAGATGATTTTGGAGATCTTGGTACGGGTGTGGAGGCAAAGCATTAGAGGCTTGTGGAGGTCTTTGGGATTGAGAACCCATAGCTTGCGGCCTCCAGGGGAAGTTAGGGTGTGGTTTCCACACATGGTAGTAGGTATTCGAATAAGGGTCGTTAGATGGTTTATCATACCAGTTGTGGGTGGCCTTTACTTCCTCCTACAAAAGATTAGGTTAGGAATGTGCGTGGGGGCAATTATAACATGCATGGGAAGGGTCAGAACAAATTACACAAACCTCTGCACACGCTATTGTTCACGGTCCTAAGGACAAGCATTGATCTAATTTTTTAGATATGACATGCAAGGTAGGTGCTAGGTCTTGGTTTGTGGCTAACTCGTAAACTCCCCTAGGTTTAGAAGTTGATGGATTGGGTAGTCTACAAATGGCAGCCATGTGCTGCTGAGAATTTTTAGCCAATTTTTTAATGAGAACCGAGGCCTTATTCTTGTGTTTTTTTTAGGAAAGTACCTCCGCATGATGCATCTACCATGGACCTATCTGTCTCAGCTAATCCTTCATAAACATTTGAACTAATTGCCACTTGGAAACCTGATGATGTGGGCATTTATGGAGTAGGTTCTTAAAACGCTCTTAGGTCTCAAATAAAAGTTCCCCATTCATTTGTGTGAAACTTGTGATTTCCCTTCTTAGCTAGTTAGTCTTCCTTATTGGGAAGTACTTTCTTAGAAATTCATGTTGCATGGTGGCCCAATTGATCACGAAGCTCGGCTCTAAGGATGTCAACCAATACTTGGCCTTATCCTTCAGAGAGAATAAAAAGAGCCTAAGACGAAGGGTGTCATCACTAAAATTAGGTATACGGATGGTGGAGCAAATCTCCAAGAACTTATCTAGATGTTGATAAGGATTTTTGTTGGAATTCCCATGAAAGTTGGGTAGCATTGAGATGATTGAAGTCCTAATCTCAAATTGTGCCTCCTAAACATCTGGGAACCCGATGCAGTACGACGATGTGTATGCGTTAGGTACAAAGTAGTCCCTAATAGGCGAAAGGGCTTGCTCTCCTACCATAGGTAGATAGGGAGCTTGGGGTTATGGGATTTATTCAGTGGGAACCAGTGGGTAATTCTTGGCCATGGCTTTCAGTTTAGATGACTCAGCCTTCTCAAGATTAGAGAGATAGGTTTCCTAAGGGACCTATAGGATTTTTTAATCTTAGGATCTATGGGAATTATCTCAGGTTTCAAAGAATGTAGACCAAACATACACACTTTTAGGCACAAAGATTCAGACTTTAGAAACAACAAACAAGAAAAATAAAAAAATAAAAAACAAAGAAAGTGAGAATAAAAGTAGAGCAAATCAAAAGAACATAGCAGCAATACCCTAATTTAGAAGTTGGTTCATAACCATAGCCAAGTCCTTTTCATTCTTGTGGGTGCCCTAGTCGAGACTTGTAGGAAATTAGGCATTCGAATTTTTTATATCCTCGTCTATGTCACACCTCAGGGTCTTGCTGGTCGAGATTTGCAGGATCTCAATCTTTAGGAAATCTTTGTAACTCGACATGGTCGCCCCTTAAGCTCTCTTGGTCGAACACTTCATCAAGGCTCTCAGTAATTTTGCTCTCAGTTCTATCACAGTATCTCAACATGGTCACCCTAAAGAGTTACTTGGTCCAACCTTGCAGCATTCTAATCTCAATCTAAACCTTGGAGCCTGCGATGGAAGACTAAGTTGCCCCTGTGTGTTGCTAGTTGCACCAAATGGTCGAGCATCATCTTCTTGTCCTCTAATGATTTGAAGCTTTCAAAACTCGGCTAAGCATTTGATTTTGAGCTTTGAGTCTTCCGTCTCCTGCTTAGCTTCTCATAATGCCTAATTCCATGGTTTTAACCTGCTTTTCCTAAAAATACAAACAAACCTCGCATAGCTCTGAACAATGATAACTCTGACAAATACATAGTAAAATGAGGATAAACAAAGATAAATAAGGGTCTAAAATCATGTATTTTAAGGACTCATCACTGAGTAGTGGATCTGGATCGACATTCCTCCAAGCTATAGGGCACCATCAGATGATTGTTGCATAGCCTGGACATGGGAACTCAACATTATATGATGATAATATGCTCTAGTAACCTACTTCACCTGGCCAAAGGTGACCGAGGATCAACGCATTGTTCTCTACTAGCACATCTTGGTTTGTAACCCTAAACAATTTCTTTCACTTTTAATATACTACACTATTAATTGTCTAACATTCTTTATGTATTTCATATCTAGGAAGAGTTTGATATTGACATATTCACCCAAGACCATGTCAAAAAGGCAGTGAACGTGCAGTTGTGTGCTCAGTTTAAGAGCTATTGCAGAAAAATTCACAAGCATTTTAAGGTGTTGGGAGATGAGGCTGAAGAACACCCATACAATAAGATCTCCTAAGAGGATTAGGTGCTGGTGTGTTGCCATTTCCGTGATCCTTGCTATCAGGTGATGTGTCAATCATACAATAACAACTTTTTGGTATCGATTTGGATTATTATCTCATTACATCTTTTTGTAGGCTATCTACAAACAAAATGTTGAGAATCGTAGAAAATTAGATGCGACGCATTGTGGTGGGTTGAAGTTATTTGTGAATTATCGAAAGGTCATTTCTATCAAACTATCTGAGTATTACATTACAAGTTTTATGTATGTTTACATGGCCTGAGTTGTTAATATGACATTTTATATGATAATGTAGCATGATCTTGTCTCTAGAGAATAGAAGTCAAGGTCTTCCCTTTATCAGAGAACACATCAGAGGAAATCGGGGGAGCGGTGCGAGCGAGCTTAGTCCAAACATGTAATTCAATTATAGTATTGAGTTCACTATTGAATTCAAAATGTTACAGTTGTATTCTTATTTATTCTTTTTCAACATTTTTATGACCGAAAATAGGAGAAGATGGTCAAGATAAGGGATGCACCCAATCACCCACAGATGATGATATCTACACTCGAGTGCTTAAGGAATGAGTGGAGGGTTGGTTGAACGGTCTTGGGAGTGGATTCATAGCCCCAACATCATATTCAAGTGCAATTATGGCTTCTCATGTTTAGGATAAAAAAGCATGTATCACCGTCGAGACTTAAGCAGAGGAGCTGGCTGTCAGGCTGCAGACGATAGAAAATGAGAACATGGATTTAAAAGAACAGATTGCTAACATTCAAGTTTGGAGAGTGGAGATGGAACAAATGGTGCATGGAGCACGTCGAGATGATGCGAGTGGTTCTCTTGTTAGAATTTTTGAGGTAGTATGTAATAACCCAGAAGATTTACACAAGGCCTCATCAACGAACACAGGGAGTTTTTCGATGAGTGCATAAGGAGGCCTCATCAACGAAGCTACGCCTCGTCGACGAGAAGATACCGAGAGCGATTTTTAGGTAATTTGAAATTCGTGGATGAGGGAGTAAGGTTCGTCGACAAAATTCCTTAAGAACTCGTTGACGAGATGACATGTCTCGTTGACGAATCCGAGGCTATAAATAGTGAAAACCCAAATTTTTCAGTGTATTGTGGCACAAAACTTCCTCTCTCTCTCTCTCTCTCTCTCTCTCTCTCTCTCTCTCTCTCTCTAAACGCCTTTCTCTCCTCCTCTCTTTGATCCCAGCCTCTTCTCTCGCCAGATCGACAATCTGAAGCCACCACGATGCTCCTGGGGAAGTTCTTTGTGAGTCTATCGGAGTGGATAGTCGTTAGAAGTGATTTTAAATTCATCCCAAATTCAGGGTAAGGTGTTTTATTCAGAATATGTTTTCCCTACAGTTATAGGAAATGTTGTATGCAGGAAAATACAGATGTTTTGTTCTAGGGGATGTCGTTTTCAGGGTGTTGAGTGGAGAACCCTGTAGGTGTAGGGCCAGAGTATTGTAGGGGCTTTTCAGAAGTTAGGTGAGGGAAATATGCTATGCTAGGAGATTTGATTATGTTAATAGAAATTTTACACTTGCATGTGTACCAATTATTATGTAGTTTTTATAGAATATAAGATTATAAAGTATGTGTGGCCTGAGTAGATATTATTTGATGTAGAATTTTATACAGTTTACCCAATATATGATGTTATACAAAACATATAAATATAGCCAGTTATTCACAAGTATTATACAGACATGTGCATGTACATATACAGTTTTATTCAGATTATTTCATAGATGGATATATATATATGTATATATATATATATATATATATATATATACAAAGATGTTTATTCAAATCAGTATATATAGTATTTAGAGAATGTTATGTGTCCTAAATGCCATAACACTCAGAGTATACAGACAGATTATACAGATAGAAAATACAAATAGATTATATAGTTATAACATCAACATGCTACCAATGTCACAGTATTTACAGTATAGATTAATAGTGTTAAGGTTATTTCAGAAATATAATGAAAAAAGTAAAAGAGTATAGTATATATGCATATAGTATCAGATCCCTATGGAAAGATTACAGACAGATAGAGTTTGCAGAGCACGGTACCGTTGCTAAATATAGAATAGAGTGCAACCACATATCTCAAATAGTATGTGGGTACCGCCAAACTGTGCTCAGAGAGGATGCAACTCCCCAATTCGCTGGGTTGAGGGGGCCGGTTTAACGAGGTAGCAACTAGTCCCAAGCCTAGGAGTGGATTTAGTTTGTTTGGACTGAGGTAGTGTAGAGTATAATGACTTACTAGGAGGGCCGACCAGAGTTAAGTCCTGCTTACAGGCCGTAAAACCCTATCATGAGGGGTCAAATCATGATATACAGAGTCTCAGGGAAAAAGCACAGTTATGTATATATGTATACAATTTTACAGCTTTTGTTGTATGTAGTATGACATAGTAGTATGAATGATAGAGAGTCCAGATGATACAAATATTTTAAGCTACTATACATGTGATATATGTGTTTTACAGATTTGCTTGATCATTTTGTTTTAAATATTATTATTATAGTTATACGACTCCGACGCCACACACTAGTAATAACATATTTCCACATACTGAGCGTCGTCTCACCCCATTACTTTACCATTTTTCAGGTGAGTCAACTAGGTGAGCAAATCTGGTTCGTGGATAGAGACTTTACTTGATTATTCTTGTTGTAGGGTGAGTTTGTGATAGTGTTTTGTATTTTTGGGGTAGGTGATACTGAAGGAAGTTGTTTTATATGGCCATGATCTGAATGTACTGAATTATGATATTATATAGTATATATGTTTGTATGACTTGGGTATTCGCTACGTAGGTATGGTTATATATATATAAATGATGATGGTGTAAATTTTGAGGACGTTACATTTTGGTATCAGAGCCTAGGTTGCTAGGTTTTGTAGACTCCAGTGTACAGTGGAAAACAATGCCAGAATATAGGGAAAAAATTTGAGGTTTTATTCTGTGATCGAAGTATAGGACTTTCGTTGTGGTTTCCGTGCTTTTCTTGGAGTTACGATTTCAAGAAAACCACAATAAACTATCGACGAGTTATCTATTTTGGTTGTGGGATATGATTTGGGGTCAGGATCAGGAAGGATGGTTAGTAGAGAATTTAAAGTTTTAGTTGAATGGAATAAGTTGGGTTTGTATGGGGAATAGGATTCTGAAACGGTGTTCTATATATTTGCAGGATGGACCCAGCAGGCTATAGCACTCAAGCCAGTGGCGAGGAAGAAGCGGGTCCTTCTGGCACAGGGGATGGAGATTCAAATGCTGTGCTACGTAGTATGGCATAGCAAGTTATGGCTGAGATTGCTCGAAGCTCCAGGGAACAGGGAGGTCTATCTCCAGTCTAGGGATGTATCATAGAGAAATTTATGAAGATGAATCCACCAGCCTTTTCTAGAGCGGCTGACCTTGCGGTTGCTGAGAAGTGGGCGCAGGAGGTAGAGAAGATTCTGACAGTACTTCACTACACCAATGAGCAAAGAGTCTTGTATGCTACATATAGACTGGCGAGGGAGGCCGAGAGATGGTGGACAACTACTAGGTTATTAGAGGAGTAGAGGGCTATAACAATGCCAATGACCTAAGCTCGATTCAGGAAGGTGTTCATCGATACGTACTATCCTTCCTCAGTCAGAGAGGCTAGAGTATAGGAGTTTATGAGTCTGTCCCGGGGGTTGATGGTAGTCCTGTAGTATGCAGTGAGATTTATCGAGCTCTCGCGTTTCTGCCCACATATTGTCCCCGATGAAGTGAAGAAGGCTACAATGTTCAAGAGAAAATTGAGGCGACATATTTATAGGCATGTGGCAATACTGAGGATCCAAGACTTTGCAGAGTTAGTTGACAAGGCTATTATAACATAGGAAAGTCTACCCACAGAGACTGAGACATAGAGTTAGAAGAAGAGGACTACGCCATCGAGTTTTCAGGTGGGTCCTAGTCGAGGCCCTTGGAGAGGAGCTAAATCTGGCTAAGGTCAAAGAAAGATGGTAGAGCACGGTGGATTTCAAGGCGGACAACTTCCTGCCATTTGTCCTAGATATGGACGGAGACACCCAAGTGAGTGCCAAATGGGGGAGAATGTTTACTACCACTGCAGGATGCACGGTCATATGGCTCGATTCTGTTAGATGCCACCAGGTTATGTACTAGCTCCTAGACCATTTCGATGGGGATACCAGGCACCCTGCGGAGGTCAGCAGAGGAATACCGCGCCGGCGAGGGTTTATACATTGATGCTGAGTGACATTAAGATGTCTGGAAATGTGGTCACATGTACTTTTATCGTTTTCCCATATAAAGTTATTGTTTTATTTGATACAGGTGCCACCCAATCCTTTGTGTCAGTGGGGTATGTGAGAATAACTAGGGTAAAAACACAACTATTAGATGTAGAACTATCTGTGGGTACACCGCTAGAAACTGTGGTAAAATACAGGAAGGTGCTTTGAAATTTTCGAGTAGGTATTCAGGAGAGAGTGTTGTTAGCCAATCTTGTGGTCTTAGATATCCAAGGGTTTGATGTGATACTAAGCATGGACTGGCTAGCTACTTATCACGCTAGCATAGATTGCCATAAAAAAGAAGTTATTTTCAAACCCCTAGGCGAGCAAGAATACATATTCATGGGTTCACGCGTACGTGCCTCACCAAAGCTGGTGTCAGCTATTCAGGTGAGGAGACTACTACAGGATAGTTGCCAGGGGTATGTCGCATACATAAAATAATTCCCAAAAGAAGGATTGAAACAAGCTCACATACCAGTAATTAAGGAATTTTCATACGTATTTCTAGAAAAATTGCCTAGTTTGCCGCCTAATCGGGTGATTGAGTTTTCTATAGATCTGTTGTAGGGGTCTGCACCGATATCTAAAGCACCATATCATATGGCCCCCAGTCAAGTTGAAAGAATTGAAAGATTAGTTACAAGAATTGCTGGATAAGGGGTTTATCAGGCTCAATGTGTTGCCATAGGGAGCACTAGTTTTATTCATGAAAAAGAAAGATAGGACAATGAGATTATGCATCGATTATAGGGAGATAAACAAATTCTAAGTCAAGAACAAATATCCTCTCCCTAGGATCAATGATTTATTTGATTAGCTTTAAGGGACCTAGGTTTATTCTAAAATTGACCTACGGTCTGGTTACCATCAAGTGAAAGCTAGAGCAAATGACATTTTGAAGACCGCATTTCAAACCAGATATAGGCATTATGAATTCTTAGTCATGCCATTCGGGTTTACTAATGCACTGGCAGTATTTATGGATTTAATGAATTGGGTGTTTCATTAATATTTGGACCAGTTTATGGTCGTGTTCATTGATGATATATTGGTCTACTCGAGGAGTTTTGAGGAGCATGAACATCATTTCAAGCTGGTGTTGTAGATATTAAGAGAGAGAAAATTATATGCAAAATTTAAGAAATGTGAGTTTTGGTTAAGGAAGATTACTTTTCTTGGCCATGTGATCTTTAAGGCAGGTATATCAGTGGATCCAATTAAAATAGAAGTAGTACTTAATTGGGAAAGACTGAGAAATGTTCAGGAAGTCAGGAGCATTCTAGGATTGGCAGGCTATTACCACTAGATTGTAGATGGCTTGTCCAAACTATCAGGTCTATTAACATGGCTTATGAGGAAAAATGTAAAATTTGATTGGAGCAATGATTATGAACAAAGTTTTTAGGAATTAAAGCGGTGGTTAGTTTCAGCTCCGATCTTAGCTGTTCCATCAAGGGATGACGGATTTGTAATATATAGTGATGCGTCATTGAAAGGTCTTGGGTGTGTCTTGATGCAGCATGGCAGGGTTATTGTATATGCTTCTAGACAGCTTAAAGAATATGAGAAGAATTATCCCGTCCACGATTTAGAGCTAGCTGCAATGGTGTACGCTCTCAAGATCTAGAGACATTACCTATATGGTGGAAAGTGCAAGATTTTCACAAATCATAAGAGCCTGAAATATTTCTTTACCCAGAAAGAGCTGAATATGAGGCAAAGAAGGTGGCTAGAGCTTATTAAAGACTATGAATGCACGATTAGCTACCATCCAGGGAAGGCAAATGCGGTTGCAAATGCTCTGAGCAAGAAGTCAGTAGGACCCATACTGGTAGCTATGGAGATTCAGCACTCAATTTTGATGAATTTGGAGAGGCTCAACATAGAGTTAATAGAAAGATTCCTTAGGCAGTCGTTGCTAGTCTAATGGTTTAGCCTATGCTATACGAAAGGATTAAGGTAGTTTAGGGTGATGATGCAGAGTTGGCAGAGGTAATGGCTAGGGTGCGATATGGTCAAGGTGAGGAATTCAACATATCAAATGACAAAGCCCTGCGGCTCCGTACTAGGCACTATGTTCTTGTAGATACCAAGATTAGGAGATCTATATTGAAGGAGGCTCATGGATCCCTATACACCATACGTCCAGGTAGCACTAAAATGCATCGGGATCTATAGGAGTACTTCTGGTGGAGTGGAATGAAGAGAGAGATAGCCAAATTTGTACAATAGTGTTTGATGTGCTAGTAGGGCAGTTGCAGCCATTGTTTATTCTAGAGTGGAAATAGGATCACATTTCGATGGATTTCGTTACGGGATTACCACCAGCGCGATAGGGGTTGAATGCAATTTGGGTGGTTGTTGATCATTTGACGAAGACCACTCATTTTATTCTGATTAAAGTTGGTTATTTCATTGACAGATTGGTAGAAATATATGTTTAGGAGATAGTTCATGTCGTGCCAGTATCCATAGTATCCAACCTAGAACCTTGGTTTACTTCACGATTTTGGAAAATTTTTCAGGAGGCTACGAGTACACAGTTAGCATTCAGCACTGCTTTCCATCCCCAAACAGATTGACAGACCAAAAGGACAATTCAGACACTAGAGGATATGCTTCACACTTGTGTGCTTGATTTTGGAGGCAATTGGATTCAGTTTATGTCGTTAGTCAAATTTGCTTATAATAATAACTATTAGGCTAGTATTGACATGGCACCTTACGAAGCACTATATGGTAAGGGGTGTCGATCTCCTCTTTTCTAGGATGAAGTGGGCGAAAGACGAGTTTTAGGTCTAGAAATAATACAGCAAGCGTCCGAAAAAATCTGACTAGTTAAAGAAAGAATTAGTACAACGCAGAGTCGGCAGAAAAGTTACACAGATACTCGCCGCCGAAAATTAGAATTTGATGTGGGGGATTGGGTATTCTTTAAGATAGCTCCCTTGAAAGGAATTATAAGATTTTGAAAGAAGGGCAAGTTGAGCCCTAGGTATATTAGTCCTTTTGAGATACTAGAGAAAGTACGGCTAGTTGCCTATAGGCCAATTTTGCCCCATTGTTATCCAGGATACACGATGTATTCCATGTTGCCATGTTGAGGAAATACGTCCAAGACCCATCTCAGATCATCAGCTATGCAGAGATAGAACATAAGGATTCGTTGGCTTAGGAAGAAGTACTAGTACAGATCTTAGATAGAAAGACAAAGAAATTACGCATGAAAAAAAATTCAGCTAGTGAAAGTTTTGTGGAGGAACCATGCTATGGAAGAAGGTTCATGGGAACTCAAGGATGAAATCAAATGAAAATACCCGCAGTTATTTCAAGGGGTTTCTTGGTAAACAGGTAAAGTATAAGTAGATAGGTTATATTTTCTTTTGCAAGTACATGTATTGATGTAGTTAGTGAGTAGTTTTTATTTTTATGTATAGTCTCCCAAAACATAGTTTGAAACCATGGTATTCCTCCGCCATAAGTGAGGGTAAGTAATAAAATAAAGTGACCATTTGCCTTTATGGGATGATAGATGGAGATACAAATAGTAAATTTCGAGGGCGAAATTTTATAAAGGAGGGGAGAATGTAATAACCCATAAGATTTACACAGGGTCTCATCAATGGACATAGGGAGTTCATCGACGAGGCATAAGGAGGCCTCATTGACAAAGCTATGCCTCGTTGACAAGAAGATACAAGAGAGGGGTTTTTAGGCAGTCTAAAATTTTCTGACTAGGGAGTAAGGTTCATCAACGAAATTCCTTAAGAACTCGTTGATGAGATGATGTGTCTCGTCGATGAATCCAAGACTATAAATAGTGAAAACCCAGATTTTTCAGTGTATTGCAGTGCAAAACTTCCTCTTTCTCTCTCTCTCTCTCTAAACAGGTCTCTCTCCTTCCCTTTTCGATCTCGGTCCCGTCTCTCGTCGGATCGACGATCTGAAGCCACCACTATGCTCCTGGGGAAGTTCTCTGTGAGTCTGCTAGAGCGGATCATTGGTGGAAGTGGTTTGAAATTCATCTCAAATTCAAGGTAAGGTGTTTTATTCAGAATATGCTTTCCCTACAGTTATAGGAAATGTTTTATGCAGGAAAATACCGATGTTTTGTTCTAGGGGATGTCATTTTCAAAGTGTCGAGTGGAGAACCTTACAGGTGTAGGGATAGAGTATTGTAGGGGCTTTTATAAATTAGGTAAGGGAAATATGTTATGCTAGGAGATTTGATTATGTTAATAGAAATTTTAGAGTTGCATGTATACCAATTATAATGTAGTTTTTACAAAATATGAGATTATAGAGTATGTGTGGCCTGAGTAGATATTATTTGATGTAGAATTTTATACATTTTTTCCAGTATATGATGCTATAGAAAACATATAAATATAGCTAGTTATTCATAGGTATTATACAAACAGATGCATGTACATTTACAATTTTATTCAAATCAGTATATATAGTATTTATAAAATGTTATGTTTTCCTAAATTCCATAACACTCAAAGTATACAGACAGATTACACAGTTATAGCATCAAGATGGTACAAATATCATAGTATTTACAATACAAATTAATAGTGTTATGGTTATTTCAGAAGAATAATGAAAACAGTAAAAAAGTATAGTATATATGTGTCTACTATCAGATCCCTATGGAAAGATTACAGACAGATACAGTTTATAGAGCATGGTATCGTTGCTAAATATATAATAGAGTTCAACCACATATCTCAGATAGTATGTGGGTACCGTCAAACTGTGCTTGGAGAGGATGCAAGTCCCCAGTTTGCTAGGTTGAGGGGGCCGGTTTGACAAGGTAGCAGCCAGTCCTGAGCCTAGGAGTAGATGCAGTTTGGTTGGACTGAGGTAGTGTAGAGTACAGTGACTTACCTAGAGGGCCGACCAGAGTTAAATCCCACCTATGAGCTGCAAACTCTGTCATGAGGGGTCAAATCATGATATACAGAGTCCCAGGGAAAGAGCATAGCTATGTATATATGTATACAATTTTACGGCTTTTGTTGTATATAGTATGATATAACAACATGAATGATAGAAAGTTCAGATTATGAAAATATTTTAAGCTACTATACATGTGAATATGTGTTTTACAGATTTTCCAGATCATGCAGTTTTAAATATTATTATTATAGTATACGACTCGGTTGCCAGATAATAGTAATAGCATATTTCCACTTACTAAGCGTCGTCTCACCCCATTACTTTACCATTTTTTAGGTGAGCCAGCTAGGCGAGCAGATCAAGCTCACGGATAGAGAGTTTACTTGGTTACCCTGGTTGTAGGGTGAGTTTGTGACAGAGTTTTGTATCTTTGGGGTAGGTGATACTGGAGGGAGTTGTTTTATATGGCTATGATCTGAATGTACTGAATTCTCATATTGTATAGTATATATGGCTGGTATTGTATAGTATATATGGTCGTATGACTTAGGTATCCGTTGCGTAGGTATGGTTATATATATATATATATATATATATATATATTCTTAAAAAAAATGATGATGGTGTAAATTTTGAGGATGTTACATAGTAAGTGTAGGATATTTATGTAAAACTCTTTGTTTTGTTCTTTGAAAACTGAGAATTTAAGTGTAATCCCAAGAGGGGGGTTAATTGGGTAATTTAAAAATCTTAATTGGATTCTAATTTTTGAAGATGTTGATCTTATAGGTCATACCTTGTTTTGATTATGAAAAATACTCAGGTATTTCAAGTTTATCAAGTTTGTGTTCAGCTTCATATTAGCAAGATCATTTGATGGCCTGTGAAGACTTGAAGAATAAAGACCTAGAAGATTCATTTGTTGTAATTTATATTATCTCCATTTCAGGTCTTTAATAGTAATATATTAATGGCCTGGAATAATTATTACATTGCATGCATGAAAGGATAGAAAATCTCAAAGACATTAAACTGACCATAGGACACAAAATACTGTATAAAAAATCCCCTATAATCTTACAATTAATTATTATATGAATATGGGTGACTTCATAAGAAGAATTGGACTGAATTGCACAAAGTTGGTGTGTTTGGTCAACCAAACCCCAACACAGAGAGCACTTCGGTCAACTGAACCTCTCTAGGGTCAAAAAGTTGACCAATTGGTCAACCACTTCTAAAATGAACTACAACGCCTTGGTCGACCGAACTAGCACATGGGAAAATCGCAACGCTCTAGTCGACCGAACTCCTAGGTATAAAATAGCCTGCTCGACCAAACATGCAAGTTCGATCTCAATTATGGTTGACCAACTCCTTAGTTCAAAATCACCTTGGTCAACCACAATTAGCAACCTAGTCGATCGAACGTTAAAAATGGTCAACCAACCCTCTCAGGTTGCACAAATTTTATCGAGGTTAAAATGAGGTAAATTTTTATTTACCATATTTAAACTTTTCCAAAAAAAAATACCAGATAGGTCCCAAACAGTTATAATTCTTGGCATGTCTATATATACCCCCTCATTTGCATGGATTAGCACTTGATTAGCAAATACAATTAGCAAATTCTCTCTAAAATTCAAAAATCTTATTTCTCATATTCAAGCTCCATACTTCCACTCTTACTCATCCATATTTCAAAAATCATTTAGTAAGAGTGCTTTTATGATTGTCTCATTGAGCTTACACTCTCTTTGTTCCACTTGGTTGAGATTTATTTTCATATGAGAGTAAGCTTAGAGTTTTTCTTAGAGACTATCAATAAGTATTCCTTGTGAAAACTCCTTTGAGCTTGTGAGTTTTGCATCATCATTGCAATACTCAAGAGCTTGTATTGCATTTTTTTTTGTGAAATAAATTTTTATAGACTGATTTCAAATATCTCTTGTGCTTATTTTTTTGAGAAAAATATTTTTGAGATATCTATTTGTGTAGTGAAGATCTTTGTTGCTGAATCTTGAGATTGATATTATATACTTGACACAAAGATCCTAACACATACACTCTCACGTACTAATTGCTATACTTGCATTATTTTTTAGAGTAGACATATATCCTATCATACTCTGGTGTGTTTGATTATTACTAGTGCAAATCTACTTGAATGAGAAGCATAATTTTTGTACACATTCTATATTGGGATTCTATTGTATTCTAAGCATGGCTTAAAGGGGGGTTAATCCAGCCTGGAAGGATTGGTTGTAAAGGTTGAGGTTAGCCCTATGCTAATTGACCTGGTTGAATTTAGGTGCCGCTCCACCCGTTAAGTGAGCCTTAGTGTAATCCTTGCGCTTGTGAACCAAGGCAGGGATGTAGGCTCAGTTGTCGAACCTCGATAACATATCTGGTGTTATCTTTCTTTACTACTTTATTGTGCATCATTAATTAATTTACTTGTGTAGTTTATTTTTCGCTGAATATATATTGATTTATTTTATCTACATTAGATTCACCTTAGGATTGTGTAATATTGTTGCTAGTTGATTACTCTAGGGGAGAATTTTTTTTAAAATACCAATTCACCCCCTCTTAAGATTATATTAAAGCTAACAATTGGTATCAGAGCCTAGTAGCTTAGACTTAAACATTTTTCTGCAAAAGATCTCGATGGCTTATAACACTGTAACCCCTTTCCATGAGGGACCCTCTTCCACACACCCTCTAATTTTCAGTGGTGTCAATTATATCTTCTAGAAATAGAGGATGCGTATTTATCTTCAGAATATTGACTGGAAGGTGTGGAGAGTTGCCTCTAAGGGAAACTATGTTCCCATGAAAACTAAAGCTGAAACTAAAGTTCCTAAGACAGAAGATGAATATACTAATGAGGATATGAAAGTTGTTAGTTGAAATGCTATTGCCATGAATAATATTTACATTGGACTTGATGTAAATGAATTTAATAGAGTTATGGTATGTTGTTCTGCTAAAGAAATAAGGATAAGTTATAGATCATCGATGAGGGTACTAGAGATGTGAAGGATACTAGGATTGATGTATTAACCAGTGAGTATGAAGCATTTAGGATGAACACTGGTGAGTCCATACAAAGCATGTACACTAGATTCACATACATCATTTGTAGAGACTCAGGAAAATAAAATAATAAAAATAATTGAAAAGAGTGGTTTTTTTCTGAAAGGGGAGAAAATCAATGGTGGTTTTCTAGAAGGAATAGAAAACCGACTATGGTTTTGGTATTTTCCACGTAGCGGTAACAGGTAAATGGTTAAAATCGGGCCGATTAATGGAAAATCTGCAACAATTTTCTTGACTAAGGAGAAAACTGACGATGGTTATGAGGAATTTCCGCGGGTCAATAACGGGTTAAACGATAAAAATTGACGGGTTAAATAGAAAACCAACGATGGTTTTCTGAGAGCCAAATGAAATCATTGACAGTTTTGGCTAGCAGTGCTGAAGATATAACAACCGAGAGCATCATTTTTTTTAACAAATCAAAATTATCTTTTTTCTCTCATGCAACCCATGAGCCCCTCATCCATTTTTCATCAATTCCGGCTTTGTTAAAGCCCAAATTGACGATCAAGAACCACCACAAGGTTCCTAGGAAGATTCCTTGCATCTTAAGCGGAGCGGATTTCTAGTTTGGGGTTTCGAGGCACCATCCCAAAACTGAGGTAAGGGTTTTGAGGCACCATCCCAAAATTATACGACAAAAATATAACTTTCAAAATGTAAATGATTGTTGTGAAGTACCGAATGATGAAATATATTGTTGGTTTGTGAACATTGGTTAGTTGTGAATACTGGCATGTTGTGAATACCGACTAGTGATGAATACTGATTGGTTATGAATACTGGCTACTTGAGATTACTGTGTGATGAACAGTGTGATGTGTGTCTATGGGTTATTTTCTGAAGTTATTCGTGTGTATCACAATATAACGTTGGTGGGCCTAAAGATTTCATTATATTGCCTAGATGTAATCATGATATACGTTGGCAGGCCTGAGGAGTTCGTATATAGTCATTATATATTGGGGTGGAGCATTGGCATGCTTTAGGAGGTTATTCAACTGATATACTGCAAGTAGGTCATGGGGATTGGTACAGGTGGTTAGTGGTGCCTGTGTGCACCACGTTATAGTCTGTGTGACAATCCAGGGTGGACCATGTATTCTGTGTGGGTGTCTATGCGACAGTCCTATGTGGACTAGTCCTGTGTGGACTGTGTATCCTGTGTGGATGTGAGTTCTGTGTGGACTAGTCCTGTCTGGACTATATATCTTGTATGGCTGAGAGTCCTGTGTGGACGATGTTCTCCTGTGTGGAAAGTTTATGTGGAATGTGATCTGATCAGAAAAATGATATATTAATATGATTATGTGTATATTTATGGCAAAGTATAACTTTATGCCAAGATCTTGCTAAGAAAGGCGAGTGCCCTAGTAGTTTTCAGTTAGGTATGAGAGTAGGGGGAAGCTACTTGTATAGGCAGGTAATCTTCCCTATTCTTGGAGACTTTGCCTATATACATAACTCGAGGGCTTACTGAGTAAGGTGAGTGCCTTGATATTAGTATTAAAGTAAAGGGCAGCTACTTGTATGGGTAGGTAATCTTCCCTATCCTCTTGTATCATCATTAAAAATAATTATGAATGTGTGTTTGTTATCAGAGGTCAATGTTGTTATTAATGATGCGTTTACTCAACCACAATTGATAATGAATTATAAATGAATATATGTTTTGTATTATTTAAACACTTTTCCACACACTGCTATGATTTATTCTTCTTTATTGAGATGTGTCTCACCCTAGTGGATGATTATATTTTCTGGTCCATCAAGCGATTTAGTATAGAGCTCCGAGCAGGGTAGAAATTTTGATAAATCTTACGGTGTTTGTAATAACTTTTTATGTATAGTTACGTTTTTTTTTTTTTTTTTTTTAATATTGGGATGTAAGATAAACAGATGATTGTAGTTGTTTTTCGGTGTTTATAGATAGACTATTGTATTTAAGTTGAGGTTGTATATTTATTTCCATTGCATGATTGTAGTTATGGTATTAGAACAGGTAAATGAAACACCTAAACTCCAGCCTCCACTTGGTGGGTTCGGGGCATTATAGTTAATATCAAAGCCTAACGATTATGCATACTTTAAGGATGATTAATACCAAAGTATAGGTTCAAGTTAGGATAAGGATAAAAGTAGGTAGGTTAGGTGGATGAGTGGTCTGGAAACTCGGAGGTGGAAATCCTTTGATGGTCTTCTGTATTTTTCCAGGGGTGATGATTTTTGGAAAATTATAGTAAATCCATTAATGGTTTCGTTTCTGAGATTGAGATACTAGAACTCGGGCATGTAAGTTGGAATGATAGGTCGGTTGAGCACGTTGTTGTGTCGGTGTTATGGTTTTGTGTTAATACGGCATGAAGGAATCATAGATTAGAATTTTTATGCTATAGTAGCTTTTCGTGTTAAACTTGTTTCAATTATGATAGATGATGGATTTTAAGCTTATTTTTATTCTATCTTCATGATGGATCCTAGGGGGAAGGACGTTGTTACCAAGGGAGATAAACACATGGATACCTCAACCGAGGATGATGTTGATGTCTCAATGGTGCTACGTAGCATAGCACATCATGCTAAGAAGGAAGCTCATAGAGAGCAAGTTCGGCCATTGGTAGATGGGGCCTACACTTTTTAGTAGTTTACATAGACAAAGCCACCGACTTTTGAAGGAGGTGGAAACCCAATTGTAGTTGAGGACTGGATTCAGGAGATGGAAGAGCTTCTGACTATTCTGCATTGTACTGAGGAGCATAAGGTACAATACCCCACCTTTAAGCTGGTTGGGAAGGCAAAGAGGTGGTGGAGGTCGAAAAAATTGGTGGAGGAGGAGTGTCCAGAGTATACATCTATTACCTGGAGTTGTTTCAGGAGGTCTTCTTTGCCAGATACTTCCCGATTGCCACCTAAAAGAAGAAAGTAGAGGAGTTTCTACATTTGACCCAGGGGTCAATATGCGGCCAAATTTGTGGAGTAATCATGTTTCGCTCCACACATGATCTTGGATAAGACGCTGAAGGTCCGAATGTTTGAAAAAGGATTGAAATCGGTGATATGCGCTCAGGTGGTGGCATTAATGACTCAAAATTTCTTTGAGCTGGTGGACAAGGCCATGGCAGTTGAGGCCAGTATACAAGAAAGTGAGACAAAATCGAAACAGAAGAAGGGATCCATACCTCCAGCTCACATACCAACGTCCAACAGGATTTTTGGAGGGGAGATCGTGATGCTGGGGGTTAGAGGTTGGATAGGGCTAATTGAGATTACTGGGAGAATTCATTCCGCCCCCTTTGTGCCATATGTAATTAGAGGCATTGAGGGGAATGCTGGGATGGTAATATTATGTGTTCTAGGGGTGGGAAACATGGCCACATAGCTCATGATTGTCATGCTCCACCGAGCAATGCACTTGTTCCTAAACAGAATAGGACAAACAATCCGGTGCCTCATGGCGGCAGTGGCCCGGCGCGTGTCTATATGCTTGGTACGACTGAGGGAGACAATGCTAGAGGCGCAGGTAATATATTTATGATTGCATAAGGGGTAGTCTTGATTGATTTTAAGTGATTTTATGGTTTATATGTTAGAATAAATTGAACTATGTAAACGTGATTAATTAACTTTAAAATTGTGAAAAATGACGGATTAACGAATTTCAAGGATGAAATTTTATAAAGAGGGGAGAATGTAGAGACCTAGGAAAATAAAATAATAAAAATAATTGAGAAAATTGGTTTCTAACTGAAAGAGGAGAAAACCAACGGCAATTTTCTAGAGGGAATAGAAAATCGGTGACGATTTTGGTATTTCCTGTCGAGTGGTAATGGGTAAAAGGTTAAAACTAGGCCATTTAATGGAAAATTGGTGACGATTTTCTAGAGTAAGGAGAAAATCGGTGACGGTTATGAGGAATTACCATGGATCAATAACTGGTAAAATGGTAAAAAAATGACTAGTTAAAAAAAAAAACTCAGTGACGATTTTCTGTGAGCCAGAAAAAATCATCGATAATTTTGGCTGGTAGTGTTGAAGATATAACAAGTGAGAGCATCATTTTTTTTATCGAATCAAAATTCTCTCTCTTTCTCTCATGCAACCCACGAGCCCCTCATCCATCTTTTTTTGATTTCGATTCCGTTAAAGCCCGGATTGACGATCAGGAACCACCACAGGATTCTTGGGAAGATTCTCTACATCTTAGGCAGAGCAAATTTCTAGTTTGAGGTTTTGGGGAACCATCCCAAAAATGAGGTAAGGGTATTAAATATTAGTTTAATGGTTAATATAGATTATATAGGGTCTAGGGAATGATAAAATAGCGTTTTATTGAGATTTGAGTTGATAAAATTGGGTTTTTGAATTAGGGTTCGGGTGTGTGACGCAAATGTCGTTTGGGATTTTGTGGGCGTAATCTAAGAAACTAGGTAAGGGGAATTAATTATAGTAGGTTTTTATTAAATTTTAATCCGATTAATTTGAGTATAAACAAATAAATATATATATATATATATATATATATATATATATATGTTTAAGTATGATTTGTCTAAACAGCTGGGCATTTGGAGAAATAATTAATTTTGATATAATATATATATATGGGGGATAAAATTGTGCGGCAGAATTATAACTTTCATAATGTAAATGATTGTTGTGAAGTACCAAATGATGAAATATATTGTTGGTTTGTGAACACTGGTTAGTTGTGAATATTGGCATGTTGTGAATACTGACTGGTGATAAATACTGATTGGTGTGGAATACTGGCTGCTTGAGATTACTGTGTCATGAATAGTATGATGTGTGTGTATGGGTTATTTTCTATGGTTATTCGTGTGTATCACAATATAACGTTGGCATGCCTGAGGAGTTCATTATATTGGTTATATTTAATCATGATATACGTTGGCATGCCAGAGGGGTTCGTATATTGTCATTTTAGATTAGAGTAAAGCATTGACAGACCCGAGGAGGTTGTTCTACTGATATACTACGGGTAGGTCATGGGAATTGGTACATGTGGTTAGTGGTGCCTGTGTGGGCCACGTTATAGTCTATGTGACAATCCTATGTGGACCAGTCTTGTGTGGACCATGTATTCTGTGTTGGTGTCTGTGTGATAGTCCTATGTGGACTAGTTCTGTGTGGACCATGTATCATGTGTGGATGTGAGTTCTATGTGGACTAGTCCTATGTAGATCGTGTATCTTGTGTGGTTAAGAGTCCTGTGTGGACAGTGTTCTCCTATGTTGAAAGTTTATGTGGAGTGTGATCTGATAAGATAAATGATATATTAATATGATTATATGTATATTTATGACAAAGTAGAACTTTCTGCCAAGAGCTTGCTGAGAAAGGTGAGTGCCTTGGTAATTTTCAATTAGGTACCAGAGCAGAGGGAAGCCACTTGTATGGGCAAGTAATCCTCCCTATTCTTGGAGACTTTGCCTATATACATAGTCCGAGGGCTTATTGAGTAAGGTGAGTGCCCAAATATTAGTATTAAAGCAAAAGGCAGCTACTTGTATGGGTGGGCAATCTTCCCTATTCTCGGGTATCATCATTAAAAATAATTATGAATGTGTGTTTGATATCCGAGGTCAATGTTGTTATTAATGAGGCATTTACTCAGCTTCTGTTGATAGTGAATTATAAATGAATATATGTTCTATATTATTTAAACACTCTACCACACACTGCTATGATTTATTCTTCCTTACTGAGATGTGTCTCACCCTAGTGGATGATTATATTTTGAGGTCCATTAGGTGATCGAGCTTAGAGCTCTAGGCAAGATAGAAATTTTGATAAATCTTGGGGTGTTTGTAATAACAGTTTATGTATAGTTATGCTTTTTTTTTTAAATACTGGGATGTAAGATAAACAGATGGATGTATTAGTTTTAGGGGTTTATAGATAAACTATGGTATTTAAATTAAGGTTGTATATTTATTTCCACTACATGATTGTAGTTATGGGATCAAAACAGGCAAATGAAACACGTAACCTCTGGGCTCCACTTGGTGGGTTCGGGGCGTTACATCGTTAATCACTACATGCATTGGGTAAGATCTATCCTACGTATGAAATGATTAGGAAAGTCCTTAGGGGTTTGCCTCCTATTTGGGAAGCAAAGGCTACAACCATATCTGAGGGTAGAAACCTTAAGGCTATGTCACTAGATGAACAGATAGGCTCACATATTACCTATGAGTTAGCTATTAATGAGGAACTAAATGAGCACAATAAAATGAAGGAAGAAACTGCCTTAAAAATGCCTACTAATACATCTAGTGAGTGCAGTGAACCTGAATCTAGAGATGATATGACTATGTTTACTAGGAAATTCAGCAAATTGTTTAGGAAGAACAGCAGGCCATACAGAAAGTTTAGAGATTTAGTATCTGAGAAGGAAGAGTGTAGTAAAAGAAAAGAAAAATCAAATGCTCCCACATGTTACAATTACAACAAGGTTGGGCATATCAAACCTGACTGTCCTTTTCTGGAGAAAGAGTCTAGGAAAAAGAAGAAAGTCATGAAAGCAGGCACCTTATGGGATAAACTAAGTAGTAGTGATTCAGATTCAAACGACAGTGTTTCGGAGGTTGCTAACCTGTGCTTAATGGCACACGGTTATGAGGTATTGTGTTCTTTGACCTTATCTTCATATTATTCCGATGATGATGATTGTAATTCTAATAACATGACTACTTATAAAGAATTGCAATATGAATATATTCGCATGACAAAATTGAAAAATAAAATGACCAAGGAAAATGATTTTTTGAAAAAGAAATGTGAAAATTATTCAAAGCTTGTTGAAATGGGAAAATCCATTCATTCTTCTTGGCAAGAAGAAAAGAATTTGAAAATGGTAGAACTCGAAAGAAAATTGGAGGATAGCTCCAAAATTATTTATAAATTTACTGAGGGCCAATGCGATTTTGAAAAACTCCTTAGGACCCAAAGAAACTCTCATAGTTAAGAAGGTCTCAGATTTAATGGTATTGAAAATGTGAGATGACCTAATCTTTAGTTGGGACACTTTACTCGAAAATCAAACTCTCAAATTCCACCTAAAGATCCTCGGTGTCGATTGATATGATTTAAATGCAAATAGATTGGTCACATTCAGTTTGACTATCCATTTAGAAACAAGCATGTAAAAAATTTAAAAGGTGTGGAGAGTAAAAGGTGAATTGGGAACTAACCCCATTGGACCCAACATAATTTGGGGACCGGTGTGAGTTACATATATATTTTTGCAGGTATGCTTAACGTCGTCCTTTTTCAAGGACAAATGGTACTTGGATAGCAGCTGCTCACGACACATGACCGGCGACAAGGCCAAGTTGGCATCCAGCACTCCCAAGGAAAGAGGATTCGTGACATTCGAGGACAATGTAAAAGGGAAAAGCATTGGTGTAAGTAAAGTTAGTAAGGAATCCTCTCTTGTTATTAATAATGTATTGTTTGTTGATGGCTTGAAACATAATTTGTTGAGTATTAGCCAACTGTGTGATTAAGGGTATAAAGTATCTTTTGAAAATGATAAATGCATTGTTGAGACTACCTCTGGTAATAAAATACTTTTTAATGCCAAACGTTATGAAAATGTATACATCACTAGTCTTTATAATTGAGCTTCTCAACAAGTTACATATTTCTCTGCAATAAATGAAGCTAGTTGGTTGTGACATAGACATTTAGCATGCTAGTATGGATCTCTTGTCAAAACTTGTGAAAAATGATTTAGTCAAAGGCTTGCCAAAAACACATTTTGTAAAAGATAAAATTTGTGATGCATGTCAAATGGGTAAGCAAACCAAATCAAGTTTTTTTTTTTTTTTTAAGAAATTCATATCCACCACTAGACCACTTGAAATGTTACACTTATATTTATTTGGTCCTAATCAGGTTCAAAGTCTCATAAGGATCAATCGTGTGAACAATTCTCTAGACTGTGTAGAAGAATTCAAAATGAAAAATGCTATAAAATCACACACATAAGAAGTGATAAGGGAACTGAATTAAAAAATGATGGTATAGAAAACTATTGTGATCTAGTGGGCATCTCACATAATTTTTCTACACCTAGGATCCAACAACAAAATAGTGTGGTGGAAAGGAAAAATAGATCCTTGCAAGAAATGGGTAGGACCATGCTTAATGAACAATTTTGACTCTATGACTCCAATCCGGTTTTGATAATGCAAATCACTTGGTATTTGATCTGTGCATTGAGATTGTGAACAAGAATTATATTAAGCATGCACGGAAAGATAACAAGTAATGGAAGCCATGAAGATTAAAGCTTCCATATCTTGGCACAATCCATGGAACTCAAAGAGTACAAGAATCAAGATGCAAGCGGCAAAGTTCAAGAATGTCATGGGAATGGGTACTTAGAACTCACGTATTTACATTTTCATATGATTTAATTTCAGGCTCAATATATACCGTAGAATTACTTTAAGACTCATGCATTTTATGAACATCATTAGGGGACATTCATGGACTTAGAAATATCTTTAAAACCCTACAAAAATATTTTTATAAAAGAGCCAAGAAAGAGAGCAAAGTACATTTTTAAATTAGAAAAGAAAAATTCAAAAAAATGGGAACTTCAGTAGCCTGAAGTTAACCTCAGTAGCCTAAAGAATTTTTTCAGGAGACCAAAGATTAAGTTCGATAGCCTAAAAAATTAATGGTGAAACACAAAATCTGGCCGAGCCACTTTGTTCGCCTCAATTTAGATCTTCAAGCACTTGAACTCATCACTTCAGAAGCCTGAACCCTACTTCAGTCGCCTGGCCCTGTATCCAGGTTGATTTTTCAAAGCACTAAGGAACTTCAGTCACCTGGGCCTTCGACCTTAGTTGTCTAAACTTGCGGGAAAACTTAAAAATTTGATTTTTATTAAGAGAACTCGCGAGATATTTTTAATCCAACGGTTGAGATCTATTCTAAGGGCATGATCACTATATATATTGAATATCTACACCCTAGTGAAGAGCTAAGATCAACAAGAATAAGAACAACGATAAGATTCAAACACAAGGAGAAGAAAATCAAAGCTTGGCAATACGATTGAGCATACTAACACAGCTTGGGAGATCACACTACTGAAGTGGTGATTGGGATTTCAAGTCTTACACTACAAATCTCAGCTAAACTTACTTTGATCCTCAAAAGGTTGTCTTGTGATTGTTATACAAGCTTATTCGATATTGAGGTTCGATAAAACATACTTCTTGTTAAGATTTAATTGCATAGAGTTGTTCATATTTAAATTGATCTACTTGTTGATTTTTCCTTTTCAAAGAGCTTGTCATTGCTAAATCCATTTTTGAATATTGATATGAGGTTGATCTTGAGTCTGCATATTGTAAATCATTTTTTAGAAGATTACCACTTGGGAAGAGCTTTAGTTATTGATTAAATACTTTAGGTTCAAGTGAGTGTTCATTCAAAGACTTGATATTTTTAATATTACAAATCTACTTGATTAAATATCCTTCGTGTTTATAAATATATATATTGTTGAAGGATATTTTCTAAAAGATATTACATTGGGTTTTTGATCTTTGGAATACATATCATATATATATATATATATATATATATATATATATATACTTGCATATTACAAAGATCGTGTTGTGATGGAATAATTGAAAGAAAGCCCTTTGATTTTGATTAATATAATATTCAAGATAAAGCTTTTGATAAGTTTACATTAGATATATTTGTGCATTTTTACAAAGTGAACTAGAACCTTAATATTCTCCAAAGCGTTTAAATATATCTTTACTTGGGAGTTTTTGATAAAAAGGGATTTGTGTATTGAAGCATATCATTCATGAATGATTGTATCCTTTCATACATTATGAGCTTCAAGTTTCATCACATGATTATGTATTAGGAATTTGAATTGTACTCACTAACTTTGTTGGAAGCAATTTTGAGTGTTTTATAGATTTCATTGTATTCTCGGTTCGGCTTGTGAACCGGGTTTGATGAGAGAGTTATATCTCTTGTAAGCAGCGGAGTAGGAGGTAGTTGTACCTCTTGTAAGTGGAGGATTGTAAGGGAAGCTCCGTCGCAATTTAAGGAGTAGGGATTATAGTGGAATCCTTTAGTGGGTTACTCAAGGCGAGGACGTAGGCCGGGTTGGCTGAACCTCGTAAAAACTATTTTTGCATTCTCTCTTCCCTTATCTTTTTACTTTCCGCACTACATTTTATTATTTACATTGCATGTATATTTGTTGAATAATTTCACACGAATTTAATAAGTAATTGGTTAAATTTAGACATAGGGACTAAGTGGTGAATAACTTTCAAAACTTTTTTAAAACACCCAATTCACCCCCCTCTTGGGATTACACCTTAATCAACATTTGGTATCAGAGTGGGTTTACATAGACATAATAGTTCGTTTGTAAAAAGATCACATGGCACACATCGGTGTAACTCCATTCGGTGAGGGACACTCATCCACTAGACCACCAATTTTCTGTGGTGTAAATTACACCTATTGGAAACATAGGATGAGCATATATCTATTGAACGTAGATTGGAAGGTATGGAAAATAGTGACTAAGGGAAATCATATTCCTATGAAAGTAATTGATAAGATTAATGTACCTAAAATTGAAGATGAGTACACAGAAGAAGACTAAAAATCAGTACCAATCAATGCTACTGCCATGAACTTGCTTTTGTGTGCATTAGATGTAAATGAATTTAATAGGGTAATGGCATGTAACTCTGCTAAATAAATTTAGGAAAAATTAGAAGTTACGGATGAAGGCACTATGGAAGTCAAGGATTGTAGAATAGACATGCTCACCAGTGAATATGAAGCATTTAAGATGACAGCAAATGAATCTATTCAACCCATGTACACTAGATTCACACACATCACAAATTCTTTAAATGCACTAGGAAAAACTTACCCTACTTATGAGTTGATCAGGAAAATAAACAGGGGACTACCTCTAGTGTAGGAAGCGAAAGCAACTGCAATATCATAAGGGAGAAATCTCAAGGAGATGTTGGTGGACGAACTCATTGGATCGCTCATCACCTATGAGCTGGCAATAAATGAGAGGAAGAATGACCAAAGCAAAGCAAATAAAGCCATAATGCTTAAAGCAACATCTCACAGCTCCAGTGAGGGAAGTGACATAGAATCAGAGAACGACATGGCCTTGCTAACAAAGAATTTCATAAATTCCTTGAAAAAGAATAATAAATTCAACAAAAAATTTCAGAACTCAAAATCAAAAAGACAAGAGTCAAGCATGAAGAAAAAGGAGGATCCTCCAACATGCTACAACTGCCGAAAGGTTGGACACATCAAGCCTGAGTGTTCCAAACTAGTGAAAGCCTCAAAGAAAAAGAAGAAGGTGTTAAAAGTCGGTTGGGATACACACAACACTAGCTGGTCAGAATCTGAATCCAGCGACAACAAGATTGCCAATCTGTGTCTAATGGCACATGATGACCTTGAGGTACAATCATCATTTTCATCATCTTCGTACTATTCTAATGATTCTAGTATGAAAATGGCATGATTTCATATGATGAACTGAAACAAGAATACATATACTGTATTAAAATTCTTGAGAAGAAAAAAAAAAAAGTTCTGAGTTGAGAAGTAAAGTTAAAGAACTTTCAAGTTTAGTTGAATGCCAAAATGAATCTCACGCATCTTTCATAAAAGACAAAGATTTGAAAATTGAGGAGTTAGAAAAGGACTTAAAAGATAAATCTGAAATTATTTGTAAATTTACTGAAGGAGAAATTAATTTTAAAAAGCTCGTAAGAACTCAAATAAATTCCCTAGAAAAGGTAGGGCTTGGTTTTAATGGGAAGGAAAATCTAAAGAAGAGACATCTTTACAAGGGATATTTTATAAGAGAGTCAAAATCATATGTTCCAACTAAGCATTATCATAGAAATATTACATGCTTTAAATGTAAAAGGTTGGATCACATAAAATTCGACTGTCCTTTCAAAAATAAAGATCTTATAATTAAGAAAGTATGGAAGGTTAAAGGAGAATCTAGCACTAACCCCCCTGGACCGAAGAAAATATGGGTACCAAAACTAGTTGTTTGACTGTGTCTTGCAGATATGCTTAAGATCAGTATCCTTAAAAGACATATGGTATATGGGTAGTGGATGTTCATGTCACATGACCGGTGATAAAGTGAAGTTTACATCCATCACACTCAAGGATGAAGGGTTTGTCACTTTTGGAGATAATGCTAAGGGAAGGATCACAGGTATAGGTAAAGTTGGTAATGATTTGTCATTAATTTTTGATGATGTTTTACTGGTAGAGGGTTTAAAGCACAACTTATTGAGCATAAGCCAACTGTGTGATAAAGGTTACAAAGTGTCTTTTGAACATGAAAAGTGCACCGTTGAACACAAAAATGATAAAAAGATATTATTCATTGCTAAGCATCATGAAAACATATATACGACCAGTTTTGATAATTTAGCCTCACAGAGTGTGACATGCTTCTCTTCTATGAACGAAATTAGTTGGATTTGGAATAGGAGACTAGAACACACAAACATGGATTTAATCTCAAAACTTGTTAAGAATGAATTAGTTAAGGGACCGCCTAAGACAAAATTCGTGAAAGATAAAGCTGTGATGCTTGTCAACTAGGAAAACAAGAAAAAACAATCTCTAATAAAAAGAAATCAATCTCCACTACTTGGCCACTCCAGATGCTACACTTAGACTTATTTGGACCAAACCCAATTCAGAGTTTAAGAGGAAAATCATACGCATTTGTCATAGTTGATGATTTTTCAAGATATACATGGGTACTATTCTTAGGTCACAAAAATGAAGCATGTGAACAATTTATAAACCTGTGCATGAAAATCCAAAATGAAAAGGGATATATTATCACTAAAATTCAAAGTGATAGGGGTAGAGAATTTAAAAATCAAGGCATGGATGACTATTGTAATTCTTTAGGAATAGCCCATAACTTTTCGGCCCCTAGAACACCACAAAAAAATGGTGTAGTTGAAAGGAAAAATAAGTCTATACAAAAAATGGCCAGAACTATGCTTAACGAACATAAATTACCTAAGTACTTATGGGATGAGGTAGTGAATACTGCCTGCTATGTGCTAAATAGAGTTCTGATTAGACCATCACTTAATAAGACTCCATACGAGTTATGGAATGGCTATAGACCAAACATATCATATTTCCATGTCTTTGGCTATAAATGTTTTGTGCTTAGAGACAATAAACATTTAGGAAAATTTGATGTGAAATGAGATGAAGGTATCTTTCTAGAGTATGCCTAGGAGAGTAAAGCGTATAGAGTATATAACAAACAAACAATAACAGTTATAAAATCTATTCATGTAGTGTTCGATGAGTCAAATCCCCTCTTCAAAAGAACTAATGAAGACGAAAGTGAAATAAACAAGGAATTTGAAGAACTATCCATTGATAATGATTCAAAAAATAAAAAATGAATTTAAGGAACCATCCACTGAAACTAATCAAATTGAAAATGAGGTTAATGAACCACCTAGAGAATGGAAATACATAAAGAATCATGCCATTGATCAAATAATAGGTGAACCCTTCATTTTAAGCACACAAATGTCCACTTCGATTATACGAGATCGAAACTGAGTGGGGTCAGTCCTAAAACATCTCTCACATTGACATGGGTGTGTTGGAGCTAACGATGCCCAAAAACTCTTCCCTGGGAGGTTTTTTCCCACTTAGAAGTAAAGTAAGAATACAAACAAACTTAGTAAACTTAATTCATTTTAAGCACTAGAGTTTCTAATTCAGAGTAAGTCCTGACATGTCCTTGATAAGCTCAACATGTTGGAGCTTACAGTGCCAAAAAATTCATCCTCAATTGAAAATTATTCGCTTAGAGGCAAACTTAGTAAACTTAGATCATTTTAAGCACCAAAGTTACATATTCAGGCATATGAGGTTCAAAATGAGTGAGGTTAGTCTCGACATATCCATTACATTAACCAGGACATGCCGGAGCTGACATTGCCAAAAAACTACTCCCTAAGAGTTTTTTGTGCACTTAGAAGCAAAGTGAGAATACAAAATAACTTAGTAAACTTAGTTCATTTTAAGCAATCAAGTGTCCGAGTCAGGCATACGAGGGCAAAACCAAGTAGGGTCAGTCCCGACATATCCATAACATTAAGCTTGACTTGCGGGAGCTGATGGTGCCCAAAAATTCATCCTCAATTGAAAATTATGCGCTTAGAGACAAACTTAGTAAACTTAATTTATTTTAAGCACCCCAAGTGTCCAATTTTGGAATATGATGTCCAAAATGAGTGGAGTTAGTCTCGACACATCTAACACATTGATCTGGGCATGTTGGAGCTGACGGTGCCCAAAAACTCCCTCGTAGGAGCTTTTTTCCCACTTAGAAGCAAAGTAAGGATACAAACCAGCTTAGTAAACTTAGTTCATTTTAATCACTTGGGTGTCCAAGTCAGGCACACATGGTCTAAACAAAGTGGGGTCAGTCCTGACACATTTGTGACATTAAGCTTCACATACTGGAGCTTACAGTGCCCAAAAATTCATCTTCAATTAAAAATTATGCGCTCAGAGGCAAACTTAGTAAACTTAGTTCATTTTAAGCACCCTAGTGTCCAATTCAGGTATACGAGGTCCAAACTGAGTGGGGTCAATCCCAACATATGTCATATTGACCTAAACGTGCCGAAGCTGACGATGCCTAAAAACTTTTTGCCGGGAACTTTTGGCCCACTTAGAAGCAAAGAACAAACTTAGTAAACTTAGTTCATTTTAAGCACTCGAGTTTCTAATTTAGGCATACAAGGTCCAAACTAAGTGGGGTCAGTCCCAACACATCTGTGACATTAAACTTGATGTGCTGAAGCTGATGGTGCCTAAAAATTCATCCCCGATTGAAACTTCTGTGCTTAAGGGCGAACTTAGTCAACTCCATTCATTTTAAGCACCTAAGTGTCCATTTGGGCATACGAGGTCCAAGCTGAGTGGGGTCAGTCCCGACACATTTGTCACATAGACCTGGATGTGTCGGAGCTAACAGTGCCCAAAAACTCCTCCCCAAGAGGTTTTTGTGCACTTAGAAGTAAAGTAAGAATACAAACAAACATAGTAAACTTAGTTTATTTTAAGTGCTCAAGTGTCCAAGTCGGGCATACGAGGTCCGAACCAAGTGGGGTTAGTCTTGACATGTCCGTGACATTAAGCTCAATGTGTTGGAGCTGACGATGGCAAAAAAATCATCATCTATTCAAAATTATGTGCTTAAAGGGGAACTTAGTAAACTTAGTTCATTTTAAGCACCCAGGTGTCCAAATTTGGGCATACCAGGTCCAAACTGAGGGGGGTCAGTCCCAACACATCTGCTACATTGACCTCGATGTGCCAAAGCTAACGATGCCCAAAAACTTTTCCTTGAGAGCTTCTTGACTTTTTGAGTCCCATCCCGTTTTGAAAGTAACTAAGCACATGTATCTCATTTGTGCATTTAGTGAATGTATAGGTTTAAGTTTTAGAGCACAAATGCTAGATGTAACATGGAAGCCATGAAGCAATTAATCAAGAACTTCCTTAGCATAATCCATGGAAATTCAGAAGAGCAAAGCTTGAAGACCTGTAATTTTTCAGTTGTAATATTAATTAGGTTTATAATGTGCATCCACGATCATTTGATTTAATTTGAAGCTTTCTCCCAATATCTCAAAATTACTAAGACCTTAGATTGACCTTAGGATCCCAAGTTTTTCACGAAAACCTTTTATTCAAAAAGTTAAACTTATACCAAAAGGTTTAAATTGGTTTTGAAATAAAATAAAAAAAATTTGGAAAAAATCATTTTTGGAATGAAATACTCCAAAACAAGTTTTTCCAAAATCCCTCTCATATTTATGCCATTGAATTGATGAGCATTTTTATTAATCAATCCGTTATGATCTTAAAACATATTCAACATTAAAGTTGTGGGATTTTCTCGTATCTTTCTTTTGATACCAAGAAAGTCCCATTTGGAGTTTTCTAGAAAAAGTATTTCCCAAAATATTGAAAGGTGTCCGCAAAAATAAAACTCCCTTAATGTTTTTGCTGCCTAAATGTTGAGCAGTTTTCTTAATCTATCACTTCTTATCTTAAAATGTATTCAACATGAAAGTTGTGGTAGTTTCTTTTAGCTATATGTTGATACCAATAAGATCCAATTTTTAATTGTATAGAAAAAGTTATGTCCAAAACATTGAAGGGTGTCCGCGCAAAAAACCTGAGTCCAGTTGACCGAATCTTTACTACAGTCGACCCGACCTTGCGTATTTGAAACCTCAGTCGACCGGAGCTTGGCCGCAGTCAATTGGACCTCTCAAGAAAGCACCCCAATGGCCAAAAAATAGCTAGTTTTTGAAATATAATAATATTTTAACCCCCTCCCAACATCCATATAACGGCTATATTGGGCTTTTAGCCTATAAATACATGCCTAAAGCACTTGAAAAATGTTAGACAACATATTGAGAGCATTACTGCATATTCTTTGCTTCTTAAACATTTTTCAAACCCATATTTGAAGATCAAATTATATTTTCGCCTTTTATTTCATTTTGAAAACCCTTTAAGGAGAAAATCTTTTGGGTTATCCAAGGAAGCTTGAAGCATATATCCATTCATATATTTTTGCTTCAAAGCCTTCTTGTTTTTTAGGTATTTTTGAAAGCTTGAGCATATATTCATGTCTATATATTTTTCTTGAAAGCTTTCTTGTTTTTAAAGATCAAAGTTCATTTTTCTCCTACGTCTATTTTGAATATCTTTTGGAGAAAATATCTTAGGTTATACAAGCAAGGTTTGAGCCTATATTAACCTTTCTATATATTGCTTGAAAACCTTCTTGTTCCTTGAGTTTATTTCGAAAGCCTTGAACATATATTCAAATTATATATGTCAGCCTTAGTGCGCGTCAAGAACGGGGGTGAATAGACGTTCTTCGTGGACAATAAAGATTGCTACAAAATAAAAACTTTGGCAAGAAGCAAGTGAAAGATATCACAATGAAAGACAAAGCAAATAACCACAATAAATAACAAGATAAGGGAGACAAAAGCACAACACAGCAATTTAACGTGGCTCAGCTCCAAGCCTACATCCACGCCTCAGCTCCAAGCCAAGGATTCCCAAATCTGCTAAAAAATTTCCTTTCAAGTCGGAGAGGCCATTACAATAAAGATACACAACCCAGTTGCTCACGAAGAGTTGTACCGCATTGTTCACCAAGAAGCACCTTTCAATGGCTCACAAAGAACCTCCCAATACAATAATTTGAAAGCAAGTAGATACAATGTAGAATGCTCCTACTTGAGCTGATGATACAAGTGTAAACCTCACACTACTCTCCTTTAGCAAGTGATATGTAGACAAGAATAAGTAGCAAGAGAATTTTGAGCAAGTGGAAATGAGAATGAATGCTTCAACTAACTTCACTAACAATAAGTGCTCAATCAATGTTTAATGAATGCCAAAGGGGTATATTTATAGCCAAGGATACGAACTGATACAAACTATCCATTGGCTAGCCCTTTGGGCATTAAATGAGGCAAGAAAAAACAAGAACTAGTCATTTAAAAAACATTTATTGCGTTTTGCCTTCATACAAAACCGTTGACGATTTTCTACTCTTTTCCCAAATCGTCAACGATTTTCTATAGGACATGCCAAACTTGGCTCAAACCGTTAGTGGTTTTTCTAGGCTTTTCCCAAACCGTCATGCGGATGTAGTTGCTCAACTCTTGCTATGTTTTCTTACCTACCACCATGCCAAAAGAGTTACAGGAAATTCTACCTCACTCACAACCAATTATGCATATTTTATGTGGGAATCAGTGGGCTATGCCTTGAGAATTCTTGGTCCATACTTTTGCTCATTGCTTTTGAGTTCGTCTGATCCTTATGCTTGCTCTGATATTATCCTGTTTAGCTAAACTTGAGGAAAATATTAGTAAACCAAAGAACTACAAAATGAGTTGTTATCATCAAAACAAACTGGAATGAAGAACCTTAGCCACTAGGGCTAGCATTCTCCCCTTTTTTGATGATGACAAACCATTTTTGTTCTTTTGAAGGATTTTTATTAAAAAAAAAAAAAAATGCTCCCCCTCAAATTATGGATATATGTTAAAAATGCAACAATTCCTCCCCATTAATGTATGCACTATATGACCATCATATTTAATTTTGGGGAAAAATTCAAATGAAATTTCGGCAGCATGCTATCTGTAAATCAAGCATTTTTCGTATGCATACAAACCTGATAAAGAAGTTCAGTAAACACAAGCAATTTAGTATACCAGCAGTTCAGCATGCCACAAAAAATTTAGTATGTTTAATCAAATAAGCATAGCTCAACATGTCACAAGCAATTTAGTATGTCTAATCAAATAAGCAAGCAAATTGAATAGTTACTATCACAGATCAACCAATGGTGAAGCACAATAGATCCTACAAATGGTTGTGCAACATGCAATATCAAAGACTAAATGCAATTTTCTTCTGCCCCTTTGCCATTATCAAAAAGAGACGATATGATCCTATGGGTTGCGGTGGAGATGCTAAAAAAGAGCTGCGAGACTGGAGTCGATATGAGTCATGTGATACTGAAGGGAGTCAAATTGATAATTGTGTTCTTTCCACATAGCTTCCAAAGTGGAGTCAATGGAGTCATACCGAGCACGACTCTCAAGTTCCATCCTCTCAAGACGCTGCATAAGGATGTTGTCATGGACTTAAGGTCCTCTGAGACATCCATGAAGGAATTAGGGTCCTCGGCAGCTACATCCTCCTCTGCCGTTGGCACCTCTTCCTCAAAAAGAGGTGCTTGCGGTTGTTGTTGTTTTACCCATGTTGAGGTTCGTGCATCCTTGAGAAAATGCATACGCCGTAAGGTGGCTTCTGAGTATATATCTTCTGATCTAATTTTTTCTTCTTTAGAACCTGCACGTCGGACATCAAAATGGAGGAAGATAGTTGTAAGGAGGTGGCCATAGGGTAGATAGCCATTCCTTTTATGTAAATTGTCCTCCATGACTGATCGGTGCAAATTGCAAGTGCATAGTATCATAGTTTTATATTATAATGATGTGTAGAGTATCGTCCTCAGGGATTAATGTCTTAATTTTACCAAGTACCGAATTTATAATAACCTTGATTTTATTTAGTGACTCATTCAAAAAATGAGCAGCTCAGAAGCTATCCCAAGTATAAGAGTTCTGTAGTGTAATATTAAGCCCAAGGGCTAGATCGTCTCCTCAGGGAATGCGTTTAATCTCAGATTTTACTTTCTTCCAATCGAAATTAAAAAGGTACTGAACTCAGTTCAGATTCGGGTTTTCAAGATTGTGGAGACTTAAATGAAAACACAAATTAAAGTCCTAAAACTATCACGCACGGAATTAAATAACAATAATGAAAACCCTAGTCTACTTAAGGAAACACTAGATCATACTAACTAAAAAAGGAAACTTTAAACATGGAATTAAAATAACAATAATGAAAACCCTAGTCTACTTAAGGAAACACTGGGACACGCGTTAATTAAAAATGGCAACCTAGAACATGGAATTAAAAACACACAATGGAAACTAAACTAGACACATACAAAAAAAAAAACCGAACCTACTAAAAATCGAACCTTTAGCACAATTAAGAGATCAAATCAAGACTCACAATTTAAATGCAAACATGAATTCAACGGAAATTTAAAAAACGTAAACAATAACGGAACACAGTAAAAACACAACCTTTACTAATCATAGACCCTAACTAAATCGAATTTGGACAAAAAAAATATCTGAATTTAATTAAGAATGTGAAATTAAAATAACTATCAATTAGATAAACAAAGAGATTAATTTAACAATAATGAAATACCCAACATTACTCAACTTAAACAAAAAGAAAGAAAACTCCAATAACATTAAAAAAAAACTAAACTTTCTTCAATATTCCAAGATTCAAAGAAAAGTAAATAAAAGAAAGAAAGAAAGGAAAAGAGAGAGAGAGAAACAAATCCACGGAGCCGTGAAGTTGCTGCTGTGCTGGAGAAGTTGCTGCTGCGCTTTGGTGGTCCTGCTATGGAGTTGGCTAGTGTTCTGGTGTGCTTGGGGACTGCTGAAGATGGTGGAGGAGGCTAGCCGTACTGCAAGAGGGCAGAGGATGCCAAGAAAAATAGAGGAAAGGGGGAGAGTGAGGGAGGAAAGACAAAGGGAAGGAAGAGAGACAAGGGGAGAGAAGTAGAATTGAAAAGAACAAAAAAAACAAACTAAAGAAGAAGAAGAAGAAGAAGAAGAAGAAGAAGAAGAAGGAGGAGGAGAGGAGAATGGGGAGCCATGGGGGCTGCCTATGCAGGAAGAGAAAGAGAAGGGTTAAATAGGATAGGGGGGGAAAGCCCTAGACCTGAATAGGAAACCCGAATTGCTATATTTTTTTCATTTTTTTCATTCTCTGTTCATCGCAAATTTGATTCTTTTGGAGACCGTATCTCACAAAACTCAAAACATGAAAGTTGTAGATGATCCTTTTCTCTTTCTCCAAATATTTGAATCGTCTCAATCGGAGCTCGGACGGAAAAGTTATGTATAAAATACGAAAAGGTGTTTGTTTTGATTCCCGGGAATTTTCCTGCGACAAAAAATTACCAAATTCTCATAAATCGTGCAATAAATTTCAAGAATGATGATTTTGGTACTTTATTAAAATATTGGATAATTTTGGACATTTAATTAAAAATATAAATCGTAAAGCTCGGGTTAAACGTCCAATTACGCAGTTTCGGTGCGTAATCACACCCCCCAACTAACGTTTTGCTAGTCTCTAGCAAATGACGTGAATGAATTTCAGGGCGGTGCCTACAACTACAAACTCCAATAATCATGAAATCAATGCACATGCAACAATATTATACCACTTCACATACAAGAACATAACTGAATTTCACACAAGCTCGTTCATATTCAGTATACACAACTCCAAAGCACGTCACTCATGCAAGTTTGATTGTTTATATGTGATTTGAGAGCAGTATACTCACATGAAGTTAATCAGTGGCACATTCAGAGTTAATGCAATCATATAAGTTCGAGTATAAACAGGTAATCTCTCGAGGTGTGTGTGATGTGTGTGACTCAGTACACCTAGGACGCCAGTGGACACCTACAGAACGGTCGCTTTGACTCGGCCTAACTGGTATACCCTCAAAGACACTCAAAGAAAATGGGTTCACTCATCATATGTGAGGAGGAGTGTCGCGATCAAACATCCCACATATTAAAAGGAACAACGCTAAGAATATGGAGTGGACTAGTCTGGAAAGGATCTAGCCTATCTATGAGGTGTCGGGTCCTTCACCCTATCATCTTCTCACCTACTCGCCATATCCAACCGAGACCACCCTAGATCAACTCATTCACAAACTTGTCGTGAATACATCTGAGGCATTAATCGGTTGAAGAATCTTCATACGTGGAAAATATGTGTCATCCTTGACTTTTTGTGATATGTATTTGGGCCGACATTGACATTTCATTTCATGCGCATGTGTATTGCTTTTTTTTTTCTTTTCTGCTCATTCTTTATTTTTAGTTTTTTCTTGAGCAATAAGGACAATATTAACACTTCTTTTGTAATCTTCATACCATCAATGGGAATTGAGCTCGAATAGAAGTTCATGAATTAAGTCTATCTCTAGGGGTGCCTCGGCCTTCACATCTTGAGTAGGCTACAAGACCTAGGTTTCTATCTCCCCACTAGGTGTCACCTCTAGGCTAGCAAATCAAAAACAAAGACTAGTGTACAAAGGAATCATCCAGAAAAGAAGAATTGAGTTCTATGAACTCTGATTTGATATTAACACTCAAAAGGATGATAAATAGCTCAAGGATATCTCACAAGGTATCATAGTCTCCACCGGTGCTCTCTCAGTGCTCACAAGGAACCCTAAGTGCAATGAATCACGTGAATGTGTTTATTCAGCCTCGTGAGATGCCGTGTAAATACAGGAAATTATATAGTCAAATTAACATGAATATACTACCAATCGATTCTTCATGAAGTTATAAGATCATATAAAGAGAAAACTATGCATGATTGACTCAAGTGTGTCATTCTTAAGTTATACGCAAGTATGTAAAGGGTATACAAAGTGTTAAGCATGACATAGTGCAGTGTAATTCCTCAGTGCTCCTCCTTTCTTTCTCTTTCTTTTTGAATTTTTTTTTTGTTTTTGTTTTTTAAATATATAACCCGGTACGTGTACGTGCACAGTGTCACATGCGAATGCTCATCCCCCCCAACTAAAGTGGAACATTGTCCTCAATGTGAAAGCATAGGGGAAATAGAAAATACTGTGCATGAGAAAAGTAAGGCGTACCTGAGTGGCGAAATAATGGAAAACAAAGATCGAACTATGAGAAAATAAACCTGAAAACTAACTAAAAATAAAATAAGATAAAATAAAAGGAAAAGAACGAAAAGAAAAACATCACAATTGTCTGGCGGAGGCTGTGGAGGAATTTCGTCTAGTGGCCGCAGGTCTATAAATTGCATCGATGGGTCTCCAAATTTAAGCCGCCACAATGGATCAGTCTTCATACCTGCATGAAAATCAACCTCAAATGAATAAATGCGTGTCAAAATACCAAACAATACATGTGCAGGTCGACCCTCATGTGTGGACAAGAAAGGGTCTTTATTCAACATTGTGTCCAGGAAATGTGCTTCTTTACGAACTAATGGTTGAGAGAAAGTGATCGGATTAATTACCTGTAGTTCTTCAGAAGCATTAACATTAAAGGTTTTACCTGGTTCTTTGAAAATTATATGCTCACCAGACTGGTCAACCTCTTTATCGAGTGTACATATCATCATACCACTGCAAGAGTCTGCGTCCTCATTAGGCTTCTTAGCATCTGATTCAGGCGGGGATGACGGTTCCATGGTTTCTGAGCTCGGAGTATGAGGTACCACAGGTTGGTACTCCGTATGAGTATCATTCTCCTTATAAACTAACTGCTCCGCTTGTGGGCTCGTTTCCTCTGATTTTTCTTTGAATTCATCTATTTCAGCCGTAACTTCCGGTGTTGGGACAACTATTTGCTCGGTGATGAGCATTTCAGATTGGGGATCGTCTTTCTCGCTACTGAAGGTGATGGAGGCCTCTGCTGTCTCAAGAGAAACATCATGTATTTGTTGTTGTGGTTGCTGGTACTCTTAAGAACTAGGCTGAAGTTCCACGGGCAATTCTTCGTTTTCTAAGATGTCCAACTGCGTGCTTATGACATTAATGGTATCTCGCAATTCATTATTATGATCAACTTGAGTTTGCATGAACTGCTGGAGCATGTTCGTCATCTGTGTTATACTATCCTCCAAAAGGTCTGACGACGTACAGCTCGGAGAGATCTGTTGTGGCTGATATTGAGGCAGAGGGTTGTTTGGCAAGTTTGGTAGTTCATATGCATCACCACCACCGATTGTGCTGATAGGGTGTGCAGTCATGGATGCCTGAGTATATCGTGTGTTGCACTGTGGGATATTGTCAGCTAAGTAATCAAAGAATGATAATACCTGATCTGGATCCTCGCTAACGGGCTCTCCATTAGACATAGTCTGGACAAAACACTTGCAATCAGGGGTAAGAGCAGTATAAAAATAATCAGCTAACCTCCATGAGTCGAACCCGTGATGTGGACAAGTGCGTAGTAGATCCTTGAATCGCTCCCAGCAAGCTCCAAATGTCTCATCATCCTGCTGCACAAAATTAAGAATCTGTTCCTGCAAAAATTGAGTTCTCTGTGAGGGACAAAATGCATGTAGGAATTCACGCTCCATATCAACCCAATTAATGATAGAGTGAGGTCTCAAGGAATGAAACCAGATCAGTGCCCTATCCTGCAAAGTAGCAAGAAATAAATTCAATCGAATAGATTCATCAGTTTTAGCATGAGAGAAAAACATGTTGCAGGTTAATTCAAACTCTGCTAAGTGCTGATATGGGCACTCAGATTCCAACCCGTAAAACTCGGGTAGCAATGACGTCCTCCCGCGCTGCATCATGAAATTAAGCTCATCATAAGGCAAAACAGTGGAAGAGGATGCAGTGGCATATTCAAGCTGCAAAAAATCCATTATCGTGCGCGGTGCAGGTGCAGCCATTTTTCAAAACTCGATTTTTTTCTTTTTTTGTTTTCTGCTTTTTTTTCCTTTTTCTTAAAACTAATAAAAATGACGGGAAAAACGCAAAATTGAGACTAAGAACGACATTCCCCGGCAACAGCGCCAAAAACTTGACTCACTCGAAAAATGAGCAACTCGAAAGCTATCCCAAGTATAGGAGTTCTGTCGTGTAATATTAAGCCCAAGGATTAGATCGTCTCCTTAGGGAATGCGTTTAATCTCAGATTTTACTTTCTTCCAATTGAAACTAAAAAGGTACTGAACTCAGTTCAGATTCGGGTTTTCAAGATTGTGGAGACTTAAATGAAAACATAAATTAAAGTCCTAAAACTATCACGCATGGAATTAAATAACAATAATGAAAACCCTAGTCTACTTAAGGAAACACTAGATCATACTAACTAAAAATGAAAATTTTAAACATGGAATTAAAATAACAATAATGAAAACCCTAGTCTACTTAAGGAAACACTGGGACACGCGTTAATTAAAAATGGCAACCTAGAACATGGAATTAAAAACACACAACGGAAACTAAACTAGACACATACTAAAAAAAAAACTGAACCTACTAAAAATTAAACCTTTAGCACAACTAAGAGATCAAATCAAGACTCACAATTTAAATGCAAACATGAATTCAAGGGAAATTTAAAAAACGTAAACAATAACGGAACACAATAAAAACACAACCTTTACTAATCATAGACCCTAACTAAATCGAATTTGGACAAAAAAAATATCTGAATTTAATTAAGAATGCGAAATTAAAATAACTATCAATTAGATAAACAAAGAGAATAATTTAACAATAATGAAATACCCAACATTACTCAACTTAAACAAAAAGAAAGAAAACTCCAATAACATTAAAAAAAAACTAAACTTTCTTCAATATTCCAAGATTCAAAGAAAAGTAAATAAAAGAAAGAAAGAAAGGAAAAGAGAGAGAGAGAAACAAATCCACGGAGCCGTGAAGTTGCTGCTGTGCTGGAGAAGTTGCTGCTGCGCTTTGGTGGTCCTGCTATGGAGTTGGCTAGTGTTCTGCTGTGCTTAGGGACTGCTGAAGATGGCGGAGGAGGCTAGCCGTACTGCAAGAGGGCAGAGGATGCCAAGAAAAACAGAGGAAAGGGGGAGAGTGAGGGAGGAAAGACAAAGGGAAGGAAGAGAGACAAGGGGAGAGAAGTAGAATTGAAAAGAACAAAAAAAACAAACTAAAGAAGAAGAAGAAGAAGAAGGAGGAGGAGGAGGAGGAGAGGAGAATGGGGAGCCATGGGGGCTGCCTACGCAGGGAGAGAAAGAGAAGGGTTAAATAGGATAGGGGGGGAAAGCCCTAGACCCGAATAGGAAACCCGAATTGCTATATTTTTTCATTTTTTTCATTCTCTGTTCATCGCAAATCTAACTCTTTTGGAGCCCGTATCTCACAAAACTCAAAACATGAAAGTTGTAGATGATCCTTTACTCTTTCTCAAAAATTTGAATCGTCTCGATCGGAGCTTGGACGGAAAAGTTATGCATAAAATACGAAAAGGTGTTGGTTTTGATTCCCGGGAATTTTCCTGCGACAAAAAATTACCAAATTCTCATAAATAGTGCAATAAATTTCAAGAATGATGATTTTGGCACTTTATTAAAATATTAGATAATTTTGGACATTTAATTAAAAACTAAAATCGTAAAGCTCGGGTTAAACGTCCAATTACGCAGTTTCGGTGCGTAATCATTTAGAAAAATTAATAATTTTATACTGCGAAATTTAAACAAAGCAACTTTAAATAAACTATTCAAGAGAATTTAAAATTGGATGCCGCTTATCAAATTACTGATGGTGAAAACTTCTAGGAAACCGATTTCACTTAATTTCTCACTATGTTTTACTCATCTAGCCAATTCAAATTCGTATTCTCTGTTTGTTACCAAATCTCCAATTTTTTTCAAAAGCCTCTTTCGATAGTCAATCAGAACCTATTCTTGTTTATTATTTAACATACGATTATGCAAATTAATAATGCAAGAATGCAATAAGACCCTTGATTTTTCATGCTACGCAGGTTCACACAAGTCTATCGATCTCTATATTTACCTATGTTGAATTATCCAAGATCTATCCTATAATCCCCCCTTTCGGTAGCAAATCACAAGACTAATATCATTTAATTAATGGTCATTTAATTAAAACCATTAAGCGCAGAATAACTTAAACAAACATTAAAAAAAACTACTTTAGATTAGCATCAAAGAGCAAACATAGTTCGAAACTGGTTACATCGTTTTCCTAGAATATACAAATTTATTTCATTCCGAAAATTAAATTCAACATAATAGATTTCATCACATTTTCTTATATTTGGAGCATATGAGAAAAATCAACACTCGCAGCACTGCCATCGCGCATCGCGAACACTCTGAGCACCACCGTTGTTCGCCGCCACCTCTCCTTTGTTGGTCGAGTGTGTGTGTCTTCGTAGCACCTCCAAAAAAATAAAAAAAAAAATATCTTCAAGGAGCTTCTACTACGCCCCTATTCGGCCTCCAATACGTGCACCTCCAAATGAATTCCAACCCTCAATCCTCCTTTTTTTTTTTTTTTTTCTACGGCCTCCCTTGCGTGTCTCCAAAAAATATATATATATATATATATATATCTTTCCTCCTGTGTGGTGTGGCCTCAAATATTCAGCCCCAATGCATGCCCCCCTCCTCTAAACCTTCTGCCCGGGTCCCTTCACAAGAAAACCCTACCAAAAAAGTCTTCTTACTTTTTCCTTCCTTTTCTTCCAAAATCCTTCTTTTTTTTTTCTCTTGACTTTTTTTTTTCTTTTCTTTCTTTATTTCCTTTCACTGCCTTTCTTTCCTTTCTCTTGCTCCTCACCCAGCATGCTGCTCTAAGATGACCCAGCTGCATGGCCAGGTCACATCACACTTTTTTATTTTATTTTATTTTATTTTATTTTTTTCAAAGGTACACAATCTGCCCTCCACATTCAAGCCCAATTTCAACCCTCCTATAGCCTGTAACTCTCAAAGTTGAAAACATGAAAGTTGTAGAACACTTTCTCAGATTTCCCCAGAATTTTGAATCGTCTCGATCGAAGCTTGGACAAGAAAGTTACACCTACATTACAGAGAATTCTTGAAATAGTCCATAAAACAACGTATGGTAACTTCACGTCTAATTTCGACCTTGATGTAGCCAGTATTTCACAAAACACAAAATATGAAAATTGTAGAATGTTATTTTATCTTTCTATATCATCCTGATTCATTTGAATTGTAGGTTGGATGAGAGAGTTACACACATATTACAAAGTATCGTTAGTTTTTAGCTTCCAATAGTTGCCTTGTAATAAAAAATACCAAAATTTCATACATTACTCGATAAAACCCAAATTTTATAAATAGAACACAATGTTAGAATATTGAGAGTAATTAGGCATTTAAATAAAAAATATAATTCGTAATGCATGAATTAAAGTACCTAATTACGCAATTTAAGCGCATAATCACACCCCCCAACTAAAGTTTTGCTAGTCCCTAGCAAATAAAGTGAATGCGATTCGGGGTGGTACCCACAAATTTTAATGATTGAACACACATGTAACACAATCATACCGTTTCACATACAAGAATATTACCAAATTACACATAAGCTCATTCATATACAATGTATGCAACTTTGAAGTAAGTCATTCATACAAGTCTCATTATTAAATAGCCATTAGGAACAATAACGCACGTAAAATTAACTAGCGAGCACAATTCAAAGTTAATGTAGTTATATAAATTTTGAGTATAAATAGGAAAAATCTCGAGGCATGTGTAATGTGTGTGACTCGTTACACCCAGGATATCTATGGACACCTAAAGAACTGTTGCTTTGACTCAGCCTAACTGGTATACCCTAAAAAACACTCAAAAATGATGGTTTCACTCATCGTATGTGAGGAGTGTCATGATCAAACATCCCACATACTACAAGGAACAAACGCTAAATGTATAGAGTGGACTAGTCTGAAAAGGATCCAGCCTATTTACGAGGTGTCGGGTCCTTCATCCTAGCATCTTCTCACCTACTCGTCATATCCAACCAAGGCCACCCTAGATCAACTTATTCACAAACCAAGCGTGAATACATTTGAGGCATGAGGCGGGTGAAGAGTCTTCATATATGGAGAACATGTGTCCCTGACTTTTGTTGTAGTTGTGTGGGGCAGGTATTGATCTTTCACCTCTTCTGGGGTATTTCTATTTCTCTTTTTTTTTTCTTTTGCTCTATTTTCAATTTCTTTCTTTTCATGGTCAATTAAGACAATCATAACACTTATTTTATTATTTTCATACCACCCATGTACATTAACCTCGAACAAAAGTCCATGAAATAAGTCTATTTTTAGGGGTGGCTCAACTTTCACATCTTGAGTAGGCTACAAGACTTAGGTTTCTATCTCCCCACTAGATATCACCCCTAAGCTAGCAAGTCAAAACCCAAGACTAGTGTACAAATAATATCTAGAAAAAATAGGGAAAGTTGAGTTTCATGAACTTTGAGCTGACATCAAAAACTCAAAAGAATGATAAATGGCTCAACAGTACCTCACAAGGTGTCATAGTCGCCATGGGCGCTCTATCAATGTTCACAAGAAACCTTAAGTGCAACAAGTCACGTGAACGTGTATTTTTTAAGCCTCAATAGATACCATGTAGATACAAGAGTTTATATAGCTAGACTAACACAATTGAACTACCAATCAACCTTCAATGAGTTTACAATTCACAGTTTAGCCATATAAAGAGAAACTACACATAAATGACCCAAGTGTGTACTCCTAGGTTATATGCAAGTATATGAAGGGCATAAGTAGTGTCACTCATGGCCTAATCATCCATATTCAAATTTTTTTTTTCAATGTTATTCAAAGAAGAGAAAGATTGAAGAGAAGAAAAAAACTTCCCTCACTTATTGGTGAATCCGTAGAGGAATTAAATTTTCAACTCTGTACTCGTGCCAAATAAACCTGCATCAAAAATATAATTTATTCAAAAGTGCATAGATAAATAAATAAATAAAGTAATAAAGATAAAATAAATAAACACAAGAAAAACTCTTTGGGTTGCCTCCAAAAAGTGCTTGTTTTAACGTCTCCAGCCAGACGTTTCAATCTTCGTCAACTAGGATCTCCAAGAGGAATAAATGAATAGTTCCTCTCCATTTGTTCTCCATAATAGTGCTTCAATCTCTAACCATTCACTCTAAATATGTTCCCTAGCTTGTCCTTCAAGTCTATTGCTTCAAAATGGAAAACTTTGTCAATGTATAAGGACCTATCCATCTTGACCTTAACATACCTAGGAAGAGTTTTAATCACGAGTTAAAGAGTAGAACTTGTTGTCGTGGAGTAAATTCACACCTTAGAATCTATTTTTTGTGCCACTTCTTTGTTTGCTCTTTATAGATTTTTGCATTTTCATACGCATCACCTGAGAATGCCTGGCGAAGATGCTCAGGGGATTGTTTCAACCCTGGAGATATAGGTTGCTGCATCTTTTCTTTAGAGATTATAGAATCCGTCTTTGCTACCATAGGTGCTAGCCTCCTTATAGGTTGATGTGTTGTCCTTTGTTGCAAGGATCATTCTAGGTGATGAGCTGGTACAACTTTTTGAAAGACTTTTTCTACACTGTGTCAAATGACATCTACTCGAAAGCAAGTACTTGGATCTTCTGGGAATCTCATGTCTTGGTAGATGTTGAACATAACCTCTTCCTTGTCCACTCTCAATGTTAACTCGCCCTTTTGAACATTAATTAGAGCCCTTCCAATGGCCAAGAATGGTCGGCCAAGAATTAGTGGAACTTTTTGGTCTTCCTCCATATCTAACACCACAAAATCAGTAGGAAAAATAAATTTATCCACCTTTACCAATATGTCTTCTATGATTCCATGTGGATACTTGATGGATCGTTCTGCAAGTTGCAAAGAAATGGTTGTTTGTTTCATCTCTCCAAGTCCCAATTTCCTGCAAACAAAGAGTGGCATAAGATTAAAGCTAGCACCAAGATCACATAAAACTTTATCAAAAAATGAATTTCCAATAGTACAAGGCAAAGTAAAACTCCCTGGATCTTTTAATTTTTGAGGCAATTTCTTTTGAAGAATAGCACTACACTCTTTAGTAAGCTTCACTGTTTCGAACTCTTCCAACCTTCTTTTCTTGGAAATGATCTCCTTTAGGAATTTGACATAATTTGACATTTGTTCCAAGGCATCTGCAAAAGGAATATTTATGTGAATTTTCTTTAAAATATCCAAAAACTTAGAAAATTGCTTATCTAATTTTTTCTTTTGAAAATGTTAAGGATAAAGAGGTGGAGTAGAGAGAATAGGAGGATTGTCAGGAAATGAAATTGCTGGTGACGTGTCACACTCTCCTGGTGTATCATCCACAATCTCCTCTTCTTTCCTTTTATTCTTGCTTCGGCCATTCTTTTCAGTTGTAGGTGTGGACATGGTTTCCTTTATTTGCTAGTGACTTCTCAATTTCTCTTCCACTCCTAAGTGTGATGGCTTTGCATTGTTCCTTAGTATTCACTTTTGTATTGCTAGGAAAAGTTCCTCTTTGTTGGGAATTTATATTCATGGCTAGTTGCCTAATTTGCATTTCAAGATTCTTCATAGTGGCTCTCATATTGTTGCAATGAGTTTTGATTTTGTCCAACTGTGAATCGGTATTTTTAAACCTTACTTTTGTCTCCTAAAAAAAAAGATATCATAGCATCCTCAAGTGACATCTTCTTCTCACCTTGATGACTATCAAGTCCTAGAGGAGATTGCAGCACATTCCTTGTATTTCCATAAGACAATTTCTCATGATTTTGAAGCCCTAGATGGTAATATTGTGGCACTGGATTACCCCTATAGATGGTAATATTATGGCACTAGATTACCCCTATAGTTGTAGTTCCGATTGTTAATGTATTGAACATGTTCATAACTCGCTTCATTGCTCGGATCTGTCCTAGTTGTAGCTGCCACATATTCTTCACCTTGTGGAATCCTCTAGGTTGTCAAATCTTAAATATGATGAGACAGAGAAGCAACTTGAGCTGAAACTGCAGCAAATGACTCCAATTCATGAATTCTAGCAACTTTTTTAGCCATAGTTCTTTCAGTTGGCCATTGATAGTTATTTGAGGCCATTTCTTTCAAAAGGGCAGTAGCACCTTCAAGTTTCTTTGACATCAAAGTTCCCCCAGATGCAGCATCAACTAAAGTTTGAGTTTGCCCGTTTAACCCATCATAAAACATCTAAATCTACAACCAATCCGGCAATCCATTTTGTGGGTAGCATCGAATCAAATCCTTATACCTTTCCCATGCTTCATAAAGTGATTCAAAATCATGTTGCTTGAATTGACCAATCTCACTCCTGAGTTGAGCTGTTTTTGCAAGTGGAAAGAATTTAGTCAGAAATTTTTCTACCATGTCCTGCCAACTAGTGATACTCTCAGGTTTTAAAGACTATAGCCAACCTCTTGCTTTCTCTCTCAAAGAAAAAGGGAAAAATCTCATTCTAATGGTGTCTTCAGTAACACCATTGATCTTCACAGTGTCAGGAATCTTCAGAAACATCGCCAGATGGATATTGGGATCATTAAGTGGTGATCTACTAAATTGGGTATGCTGCACCATGCTGATTAATGCGAGTTTGAGCTCAAAATTGTTGGCATTAATGGGCTAGCATCTGATACCCAAATAGTCGTCATTCATAATTGGCCGTACATAATCATTCAGGGCACGTGGTTGCATGTTATCTTGTTCGTTCTCCATGGCTAATACGCTATTTTTCCTTAGTGCTCTGAGCATTCTTTCAATCTCCGAGTCAAAAGGAATAATGGCACGTGTTCTAGCATAGCGCATCCAACATAAAAAATACACCAAAAATACATAAAAAAATAATAAAATAAAATAAAACAAATCAAAATAAAATAAAAAGAAAAAAATAAAAATATACAAATAAATTTCTAAATTAAAACCAAGATTACTTTTTATTGATATTGGCAAAAATAAGAAAAACTCAATCCCCGGCAATGGCGTCAAAAACTTGATCGATGCAAACTGCAAGTGCACAGTATCATAGTTTTATAATATAATGATGTGTAGAGTATCGTTCTCAGGGATTGTTGTCTTAATCTTACCAAGTACCAAATTTATAATAACGTTGATTTTATTTATAAAAATTAATAAATTTAGACTGCGAAATTTAAACAAAGCTACTTTAAATAAACTATTCAAGTGAATTTAAAACTGGATGCCACTTATCAAATTACTGATGGTGAAAACTTCTAGGAAACCAATTTCACCTAATTTCTTACTATGTTTTACTCATCTAGCCAATTCGAATTCGTATTCTCTATTTGTAAACAAATCTCCAATTTTTCAAAAAGCGTCTTTCGATAGTTAATCAGAACCTATTCTTGTTTATTATTTAACATACGATTATGCGAATTAATAATGCAAGAACGCAATAAGACCCTCGATTTTTAATGCTACATAGGTTCATACGAGTTTTTTTATCTCTATATTTACCTATGCTGAATTATCCAAGATCTATCCTATAATCACCCCTTTCAGTAGCAAATCACAAGACTAATATCATTTAATTAATGACCAGTTAATTAAAAGCATCAAGCGCATAATAACTCAAACAAACATTAATGAAAACTACTTCAGATTAGCATCAAAAAGCAAGTATAGTTTGAAACTGGCTACATAGTTTTCCTAGAATATAAAAATTTACTTCATTCCGAAAACTAAATTCAACATAACAGATTTCACCACATTTTCTTCTATTTGGAGCGTATGAAAAAAATCAACACTCGCAACACTACCGTCGCACGTTGTGAACACTCTGAGCACTGCCGTTGTTCACCGCCACCTCTCATTTTCCAGTTGGGTGTGTGTGTCTTCATAGCAACCCAAAAAAAAAACAAAAAAATATCTCCAAGGAGCTGCTTCTGCACCCCTTTTCGACCTCCAATCCGTGCGGCTCCAAAAGAATTCCAACCCTCAATCCTCTTTTTTCTTTCGTGGCCTCCCCTATGTGTCTCACAAAAAAAAAAAATTATCTTTCCTCCTGTGTGGTGTGGCCTCCAATCTTCAGCCCTAGCGCATGCCCCCCCTCCTTTAAACCTTCTGCCTAACTCCCTTCACAAGAAAACCCTACCAAAAAAATCTCCTTACTTTTTCCTTCCTTTTCTTCCAAAATCCTCCTTTTTTTCTTTTGACTTTTCTTTCTTTTCTTTCTTTTCTTTCTTTGCCTTTTTTTTCCTTTCTTTTGCTCCTCACCCAGCGTGCTACTCTAAGATGACCCAGCTGCATGGTTGGGTCACATCACACTTTTTTTTAAAATTTTTTAATTTTATTTTCAAAGGTACACAATCTTCCCTCCACCTTAAAGCCCGATTTTGACCCTCCTACGACCCGTAACACTCAAAGTTAAAAACATGAAAGTTATAGAACTCTTTCTCAAATTTCCCCAGAATTTTGAATCATCTCAACCCAGATTACAGAGAATTGTTGAAAGAGTCTATAAAACAGCATATGGTGACTTCACCTCTGATTTCGACTTTGATGCGGCCGGTATTTTGCAAAATGCAAAACATGAAAATTGGAGAATATTTTCTTATCTTTCTATAGCATCCTAAGTCATCTAAATCAGAGGTCAGATGAGAGCGTTATGCACAGATTACAAAGTACCATCAGTTTTTAACTTCCAATAGTTGCCTTGCAATAAAAAATACCAAAATTTCATACATTACTCAATAAAACCCAAATTTTATAAATAGAAAAAAATTTTATAATATTGATAGTAATTAGGCATTTAAATAAAAAATATAATTCATAATGCATGAATTAAACCACCTAATTACGCAATTTAAGCGCCTAATTAGTGACGTGCACAAGGAGAGTAAGTAGATCAATCCCGCGGCTGTGCCATACACAATACATCATGAAAATATCGGCCAGGGTCCCTGTGTTACGTCTACCATGTCTAGGGAGGACGTTATAGGTGATCATGTGATGCAAGACCCGGAAATCTACGGTCAGATCCTTGGCTTTTGGTTTTGCTATTTTTGGTATTTAAGGATCGCCCATCACTAATTGTTAAGCAGTATGAGGGTCGTACTATGCACTATGCACTTGTCAGCCTTTGCTAGGGAGATTGGTAATATCGTAGTGGTCACACTTAAGAATTTCATATAATGTCCCAGAATCCCGAGAAATTTTCTTGCTCCTAACCATTGAGTGTGTTGGTTCCTCAAATGTGCCGAAAACAAGATTTGCATAGAATTCTTTGACTAACTTCGAGTAGATAGGCTCGCCAAAAGTCATCAAAAAATCCCAACCAACTCTTCTAAATTTATTAGTGAAAATATCATGGTTCGTTTGAAGGAAAGTTGTCGGAGCAATTTTACCACTCACAATGTTTCGTTGGGATGTGTTGGACAGGTATCGTCAGCGAGCTTCCTGGGAGGAGAAGAGCCGCTACCAGTCCTCAAAACCCTTTCGAATGTGTTTTGTAGACTGAGGAGAGGAATCATATTCCTTAGTTTATGAAGAAGAGCTGGAAAGAAAAGACGGTGAGGGATCACGAGCAACAGCTTTGGACTTCTTCCGTAAGGAGCTTGCTTCACTGCAGGGGTGCTTGGGAGCCATGGAGGATGCAGAGGAGTATGGAAGGGGTTTTGGAGAGAGCTCAAAGGGAGTACGGAGGAGGAGAGACCGAAGAAAGGGAGTCGGGTTTTTAAAAAATAAGTGACTTTACTACAACTTAAAGGTTCACGCCCCGTATGAAACCGTCGATGGTTTTTTCAGGGTTCCCTGAAGTTGTCAACAGTTTGGTCTTTTACCAAACTATCCTTCCTTAACTATCGATGATTTTATCAGGGCTCCTTGAAATCATCGACGATTTGGCTCCTAAACCAAACAATCATTCCTTTTTTCCATAAGCTTAATGACCCTCAAAATTTTTAAGAGATGTCTTAAGGAGTACACATGCCTAGTTCATGCCTAATTTTGTAGAAGCTCTCCTCATTAAGGGGTTTTGTTAAGATATCGGCCAATTTTTTATTGGTGTTAATGTCAACTAGTTTGATATCTCCTTTTTTGCACATGGTCTCGAATGAAATGGTTCTGAATCTCAAAGTGTTTTGTCCTAGAGTGTAAGCACGGGTTCTTTTAGATGATGATAGTGCTTGTGTTAGCACAATGAATCGGGGTTCCCTTTATTAAGATTCTGAAATCCTTGAGTTGCTGTTTCATATACAGCACTTGAGCACAACAACTACCGGCTGCTATATATTCAGCCTCGGTGGTTGAGAGGGCATTTAAGGTTTGTTTCTTACAAAACCATGAAATGAGAGAGTGTCCAAGAAAGTGACACATTCCATTAGTACTTTTTTTATCGATTTTGTAGCCCCCATAGTCAACATATGAATAGAAGGTGAGATCAAATGGAGCATTCTTAGGGTAAAAGAGCCCTAAGTCAAGTGTTGCTGCTAGGTACCTAAATATTCTCTTAATGGCATTAAGATGTGACTGTTTGGGATATGCTTGGAATCTAGCATGCAAGCAAATACTGAACATAATATTTGGTCTACTAGAAGTGAGGTATAATAAACTACCAATCATTCCTCTGTATAGCTTTTGGTCAACATTCTTCCCTTTTTCATCATTGTCAAGATTTGTTATGCTTATAGGGGTTGCTTTGGGTTTTCCTATTTGAAGTCCAAATTTCTTTAGCATGTCATTGACATACTTGGCTTGATTAATGAATGTACCATTTTTCAATTGTTTGATTTGCAAACCATGGAAGAAAGTTAATTTGCCCATCATATTCATCTCAAATGTCTTATGTATAGTCCGAGGAAAATGTTTACACATATTTTCATTTGTGGCCCCAAAAATGATATCATCTATGTAAATCTAAATGACCAGCATATCATTTTCCTTATGTTTCAAGAACAAGGTACTATCGAATTGTCCTCTTGTGAAGCCATCTTCCAAGAGAAATTTGCTTAAAAGTTCATACCATGTTCTTGGTGCCCGCTTGAGTCCATATAGGGCTTTTGAGAGTTTGAAGACATATTTAGGGTGAGCATGTGTTTTAAAACCTGGGGGTTATCTAACATATACTTTTCATTAATGAATCCATTTAGAAATGCACTCTTGACATCCATTAGAAATAGTTTGAAATTTTTAAAACAAGCAAATGTCCTCAGGTCTTGCTACAGGGGCATAAGTTTCATCGTAATCAATTCCTTCTTTGTTGATTATACCTTTATGCAACTAGTCTTGCTTTTTTTCTCACAATGTTTCCATCTTCATCTTTCTTATTCCTAAACACCCATTTTGTGTGTATTATGGTTATGTTCTTGGGCTTAGGAACCAATTCCCACACTTTGTTCCTTTCAAATTGGTCAAGCTCCTCTTGCATGGAAATGATCCAGTTCTCGTCATTTTCAACCTCCTTAAAGTTCTTAGGCTCTATTTGAGATATAAAGGCTATGTGATTACATCAACTTCTCAAGTGTGACTTAGTAATAACTCCTTGGGATGGATTACCAATGATAAGGTCAGTTGGGTGGTTTCTAACAAATTTCTAGGCTCTAGGGAGTTCTTGCTTTTCTTCTTTAGGATTCATAAATTCTTCTTGAGGTGATGACTCTTGATGATCAGTTTTGATTTCTTGGGAGCTTTCATCTTTTTCATCATTTATTTTAAGTTACTCAAGTTCCCTTTCAATTCTCATGGTGGTCACTTGATCATCAGATTCAATTGTTCCTTTGCGTGCATATGGGTTTGCTTCATGAAAAACAACATGTTTTGATTCTTGAACATTTTGGGTTCTTTTATTAAATACTCTATAAGATTTACTGTTCATTGCATACCCAAGGAAAATCCCTTCATTGGATTTTGAGTCAAATTTTGCTAAGATGTCTTTGTCATTTAAAATAAAGCATTTGCATCAAAAGACCTTGAAGTGTGAGATGTTTGGTTTTCTACCCTTCCATATCTTATATGGGGTTTTGCCTTCTATAGATCTAATGATGACTCGGTTACTAACGTAGCAAGTTGTACTAACGGCTTCAGCCCAAAAATATTTTGGAAGTTTATGTTCATTAAGCATTGTCCTAGCCATTTCTTGGAGCGTTCGGTTCTTTCTTTCAACTACTTTGTTTTGTTGTGGAGTTTTAGGTGTGGAGAAGTTATGCAAATAGTTATTTTCATTACAAAAGTCTTCTAATTCTTGGTTTCTAAATTCTCTTCCCTTATCACTCCTAATGTGGACAATGGGCAATCCTTTTTCGTTTTGTACTTTTCCACAAAATTGAATAAAAGCGCTGCATGTGTCACTTTTATTTGCTAGAAAAATAACCCATGAAAATATTGAGAAATCATCAACAATAACAAAAGCATATAATTTACCATTTATGCTTGCAACATCATTTGGCCCAAATAAATCAACGTGTATTAATTCTAAAGGTCTCGATGTGGAAATCATTTTCTTGGTTTTTAAAGACAATTTACTTTGTTTTCGATATTAACAAGCATCACACACTTTGTCTTTAATATAGTTGTCCTTAGGTAAGCCATTCATTAGTTCTTTAGATGACAGTCTGTGCAAAAGGTCCATACTAGCGTGACCTAACCTCCTATTCCATAGCCAACTAGTTTCATTTGTTACAGCCAAACACTTAATATCACACGAGTTAATATCATCAAATTCAATGGTGTATACGTTTGATTCATGTTTGCCTACCAATATAGTATTTCCATGTAAGTCAGTTATTGAGCATTGTCTAGATTGAAATAAAACATTTAGTCCTTTGTCACAAAATTGACTATTACTCAACAAGTTATGCTTAAGTGTATCTACGAGAGCAACATTATCAATAAAGAGAGATGAATTACCTATTTTACCTTTGCTTATGATTCTTCCCTCGGTGTTGTCTCCAAATGTTACAAGCCCTTCTTTCTTGTATAAGAGAGAAATTAATTTGTTGGCGTCTTCCGTCATGTGCCTTGAACACCCGCTCATCTTGCTCATCTACCATGAAGCAAAAGTTGGCGACTTCTTCTTCGTTTTCTTTGTCGGTAGAAAGTCCATCGAGCTTGTCCCATTTGGTTGCATTCAAGGCTTTGTATTTCATCTTATCTCCTTGCTGATTATTCTCTTTGTTTTTGAATAGGGGACATTCAGCCATCCGATGACTGGGCTTCTTGTAGTTATAGCACCTCATACTCGATTCTCCCTTATTCTTTTGCTTACCCTTCTTGTTTAGCTAGAAACTTCTGCTTCTCTTGGTGATGAGGGCAACTTTTTCCTCGTTGTCACACTCTTCTTCTTCTTTGATAATTTCCTTCTTGCTTGTTGTCTTTAGAGCCATGTCCATTGTCTTTTTGGGCTTTTCTACTTCAACTGAGGCGTCCTTCTTCTTGATTTCATAGGTCATGAGAGACCTAATGAGCTCATCAAGAGTGACCTTAGAAAGGTCTTTTGCTTCTTCAATCACCGTAGACTTCACATGCCACGAATTTGGTAATGAACAAAGAACTTTCTACACATTATCTTCCATAGATTATTCCCTACCAAGTTCTTTCAATCCATTCATTATATGTGTAAAACGTGTAAACATGGAAGTAATCGACTCACCTTCCTCTATTTTAAACATTTCATATTCTTTGACTAACTTATGATTTTTTTAATTTTTCGCCTGAGTTGTACCTTCATACGTTACTTGGAGATTCTCCCACATTTCCTTTGTCATGTTGCATCCCTAGATTTGGTTGTATTCTTCATCGTTCACAGCACAATAAAGAAAATTTTTTCGTTTTGAAGTTTAGTTGTGCTAGCTTTGCATCGGCTTCTGGGAGTTTCTGGATCGATATGACCTGACCTTGATTGTCCTTGAATACGTAGTCACCTTCAGTGATTACATTTCACATGTTGTAGTCATATGCTTGGATGAAGATTGACATACGGTCTTTCCATGCCGAATAGTTGACACCATAGAACTTGGGTGGATGGTCAATGGATTGTCCTTGGGCAAACATATCTGCCATTTGATCATTGCACCTAGATGTTACTCCGAAGGTCTAGCGACTGACACTCTAATACCACTTATCAGCCCTAGTGTGCATCTAGAGGGGGGTGAATAGACGTTCTTCATAGACAATAAAGATTGCTACAAAATAAAAACTTTGGCAAGAAGCAAGTGAAAGATATCACAATGAAAGACAAAGTAAATAACTCCAATAAATAACAGCATAAGGGAGAGAAAAGCACAACCCAGCAATTTAACATGGTTCAGCTCAAAGCCTACATTCACGCCTCGGCTCGAAGCCAAGGATTCCCAAATCCACTAAACAATCTCCTTTCAAGTCAGAGAGGCCTTTACAATAACGGTACACAACTCAGCTGCTCACCTAGAGCTGTACCGCAGTGTTCACCAACAAGCACCTTTCAATGGCTCACAAAGAACTTCCCAATACAATAATTTGAAAGCAAGTAGATACAATGTAGAATGCTTCTACTTGAGCTGATGGTACAAGTGTAAACCTCACACTACTCTCTTTCAACAAGTGATATGTAGATAAGAATAAGTAGCAATAAAGTTTTGAGCAAGTGGAAATGAGAATGAATTATTCAACTAACTTCACTAATAATAAGTGCTCAATCAATGTTTAATGAATGCCAAAGGGGTGTATTTATGGCCCAGGAAACAAACTATCCGTTGGCTAGCTATTTGGGAATTAAACAAGGCAAGACAAACCAAGAACTAGCCATTTTCAAAACATTTATTGCGTTCTACCTCCGTACAAAGCCATCGTCGATTTTCTAGGCTTTTCCCAAACCGTCGACAGTTTTCTATAGGGCATCCCAAACTTGGCTCTAATTGTCAATGGTTTTTATGGGCTCTTCCCAAGCCGTTGAATGTTTTATGTGGCCTATGCCCTTTTTAGAAAACAATCTAAGCACATGATTAGTTCCATTTTCTTTGAGTGCTTAACCTTTGTTTTAACATGGGGACCAATTTTGTGAGATATAAAATTATGAAACTTGTTAAAAACTTGTCCTTTGTTATAGGATATCTTGTAAAATAATATTTGAAGACTAATCAAGTTTATAAATGATATCCTATAAGCTATCTTGTGGATGCAGTTGCTTAACTCTTGCTGAGTATTCTTACCAATCATCATGCCAAAAGAGTTACAGGAAATTCCACCTCACTCACAACCAATTATGCATATAAACCTTTATGCAGGCTTCGGTGGGTTATGCCTTGAGAATTCCTAGTGCATGCTTTTGCTCATTGCTTTAGAGTTCATCTGATCCTTATGCTTGCTCTGGTATTATCTTGTTTATCTGAACTTGAGGACAAATATTAGTAAACCAAAGAACTACAAAATGAGTTGTTATCATTAAAACAATCTGGAATGAAGAACCTTAGCCACTAGGGCTAACAATATACATTGATTCAAAGGCTTCTTTATCCTATAATATTTTTAAGGTCAACCTTAAGAAAAACATTTTTCTCCTACTCTTCATTTTGAAAAATCTTTTGGAGAAAATATTTTTGAGTTTTACAAGAAAGCTTTGAGCATATTTAAACTCATATATATTACTTTAAAAACTTCTTGATTTTTCAAAGGACAATATAAAGAAAATCATTTTCCTACTCTCGTATTTTACTTGAAAAATAGTTTAAGAGAAATTCATATACTTTACTGAGCTTCAAATGTAAATCATTTGAGAGTGCATATAGCTTTTAAGTTGTACATCTTTTCTTATTTAAGAAGCACTCTATTGTACAAAAATTTCATTTTTATTTGCATCCCTATGGTTCAGGTAGTGAACCATGGCCAAGTGAAGGTACATCACTTGGAAAGGCAGTTGTGCCTAGAAGTAGTGGACCAAGCGTGGGGTATCACTTGAAGAGGAGGACTCCATCCTGTAAGGATTGTGTGAAGGGGGGCTCCACCATATAAGGAGTGTGTAAATGGCTTTGCTCCACCTGGTTAAGTGAGCAGGATAGTGGAATCCTCAAGAGGGTTTGCTTGAGGTGAGGACATAGGCGAGTACAGCCGAACCACATAAAAATCAGTGTTTGCATTCTCTCTTTCCCTACACTCTTTATATTTCCGCACTTATATGCTTGCATCTAAATTATTGTGATTATTGTGAATGCTTGAGATATACTATTTTGTGATTGATTGGGAGGTATTGAGACTGCGATATTTGTTTTTAATATTTGCTTGGTTATATATTGTTGGGATTTTAAAATTTTTTAATACTCTATTCATTCTCACCCCCCCCCCCCTCTTGGGAACACACCATAACTGTCAATTGGTATCAGAGCCTTGTTGCAAAAGACTAAAATAATTTTGTTAAAGATCGCAATGGCTCAAGTTGGTGTATCCCCATTTTGTGAGGGACAAATCACTACAAGGCCTCCAATTTTTTGTGGTGAAAATTTCACTATTTGGTAATTAAAAATGAGTGTTTTTATCAAATCTATGGATTTGAGGTCTTGGAGAGTAATGACTCATGGGAATTTTGTGCCTATGAAAAAGGATGATAATATAAAAATTCTCAAGTTAGAAAATGAGATGCATAAGCATGATACGTGTTTGATGCAAATAAATTCTCATGCCATAAATATGTTATATTACGCCTTAGACACAAATGTATTTAATGAGTTTTTGACCTGACTAAGTGCAAAGAAAATGTGGAAAGAGCTGGATAGGACATACGAGGAACCAAAAAGAAGGAGACCACCACTCCAGATACTTCAAGCTCAAATATTCAAGTAGTGTCAAATTGTGGTCTTATAGCCAATGAAGATGTATATGCTTCCCACTGTACCTCTACTAATGATTCTTGTATTGAATACTGCAATATATCATGTGAGGAATCATTTAATAAATTTAGTAATAATTATGTTAATGATTCATACATTGATTCATGTGATGATTATTGTAATAAATCTTATGATGAATCATGTGATGAATTTAAAGATGAAAGCATGCCTTTTTGCAAACAAATGAAAATGCTTTATGTAAAATGCACATGATTATAGTTAGATATCCAAGTAGAAAACATTCTTGAAAAATGAAAATAAAAAGTTGGCAATACAATTAGAAAATCTAAAAGAATATCATGCCAACTTAGAAAAGCAAAAACTTGTGAAGGTTTTGAAAATCACTTGCTTAGAAAGAAAAAATTGAAGAGTATTCTGAAATGATTTTCAAATCCACGAGTGAAAAAGACAACCCAAATAAATCCTTAAGAATTAAAAGAAAAAACTTTTTTCAAAAAGGATTGGGGTTTATTTCATAAATCCCATTGTCATAATAATTTTTATGCATCTTCAACTAAAAATTTATGTGAATACTCCTTACAAGGAATACATGTGCAAAAATTAAAGTGAGGAAATTAAATAAATGAAGGAGAGAAAGAGCAAACACAATATTTGTTATCGGGGTTTGGTCAGTCCTGCCTATGTACCTGCCTCAAGCCTCAGCTCAAGGATTCCACTATTTTCTCACTTAACTAGGCGGAGCGATGCCATTTACAATACTCCTTACAAGGCAGAGTCTTCTTAGCTCACTTATGGGTGAAGCCAAACTAGTTCTTCTTACAAGGCAGAGTCTCCTCAGCTCAATTCACCAGGTAGAGCCAAACTAGTTCTCCTTATGAGACGGAGTCTCCTCAGCTCATTTACTAGACGGAGCCAAACCAATTCTCCTTACGAGGCAAAGTCTCCTCAACTCACCTAATCGGGCTTGAGTCAAATCGGTAAACCTTGCAAGATAGTGCACTTCCTCTTCAAGCCACCTCTGAAGTACAAAGATATGAAATTTTGTGTACAAATAAAGTGCTTCTACAATAAGCAAATGTATACAAGTTGAAACTCTAAAATGCACTCTCAGATGATATGATTTATGATTAGTAGAGTATGAGTGTTTTTCTCAAAATAATTTTGCAATCTTTGAAAATGATGTATACGATAAAATATTTCAAAGATTTAACCCTAATAAATATTTCTCTAAAAAATATCTTTCACTAAAAATGTAGGAGAACCTAGGGTTTTTCTTTCAAACGATTTTCTCAATATCAAAACATGAGAGACCTTTCAAGCAAAGATATGTATATGAAAATATGCTCTAGGTTCTCTTGACTCACCCAAAGAACTTCTCCAAAAATATATTTCAATAATGAATATGGGAAATACTTACAGTTTTTGCTCAAAATAGATTTTGCAATAAAGAACAAGTGAGCTTTTGAATCTCTGCAATAAATTTGCAAAAAGATCCACAAGCTAAAATGAGTTTCTCCTAACATAAACACAATAAATCAAAGGATATTTCACATGTTGGGAGAATTTTTTGGACTAATCTTGTTGCTTATTATGGTTATGAAAGGGATATATATAGAGTTCCAAATAAAAATGATCGTTAAGGACATGGAGGGTATTTTAAATTTATTTAATTTAAAATTTAAACACATTTTAGCACTGTAAAATAGTCAAACCCGAGAGCTTCGGTTTACAGGGGGCTTCGTCGGTCGGCTTGCCTCAGATAAAAATCAAATTTTCAAAGAGGTTGGTCGACCATGGAGGGCACCAGTCGACTGGCTGTTGGCTTTTTTCCAACCCTGCGTTAGTTCGGTCAGTTGGCCTCAAGAGTTGGTCTGCCGATTCACCAAGTCGATCAACTGAGGCATTTTAGTTTTGCAATGGTTGGTCGGTCCGGCTATGTAAATTTGCAAAGAATTAAGGTCGGTCGGCTGGGCTATTATGATTTAAGATAGTTAGTCGGCCGGGGCTATAGAAAACTGGCCTAAAAGGCACAGCTGATCGACAAGGCATGTGAAGCACAAAAAGGTTCAGTCGATTGAGCCTTAATAAAAATCAAATTTTGGCCCTGATTTGCTTTCAAAAAGTATTTAAAAGCCTTTGTGAGATTTTATCATTTTATGAAAAAGGTTTTTCGTGAAAAACATTAGGTCCCCTAAGGTCTATCTATGGTAGGTCTTGAGCTTTTAATCGCATCATGCAAGACATGCATTATTACATACCAAAAACTAAATTCAATTACAATTAAAAATATATGTCTTTTATTCATTTGCTCTTTTGTCTCCATGGAATATGCCAGACTATATATGCTTTAAGTCCTTCAGGCTTCCATTTTCCATTTGTCTTATGTGCGTGCCAAAATATAAAATCTGTTCAAGCACTAAGTAAACACATAAGATACAGGTGCTTTGTCAACATCAAAACAGGGATCAGACTAAAATAGTCGAGAAAAATAGGATTAATAAGCCAAATATTTCACATGTAAATAACATGTGCAAGGATAGAAAAATATTATGGGTAATCAAGAATGCAACCCCCTTAGAAACCAAGGAAGGATGGTTTCCAAAAGGAATTACTTAATCATTTAGAAAATTCTTCCTTAGATTTTAGGATTAGTTGTTTAAAAGAAAAAGGGGTTGTGGTTATTACTTGCTTGGGAAGTGGTTAGTATATAAATTGCCAAAACTTAGTATACTCTATTAGCATACTAAGAACTATAGTGAAGCAAGCAAATATGTATTTTCAAGTTACAATATCCAATCTATTCACTTAACGTGTATATATCATTATGATTGGTTAATTTATGAATATATTGGATATGACATGCTCAAATAAACCCACTTCCAAATGGACAAAGGTTCTTTAATTGTTAAATGATTTTTTATGCTATATATGCTTAAGTACTTATATCTTAAATATAGCTTCTTTTGTCCATTACACGGATTTGAGCTTTAGGGAATTGATCGTAGTACTATATATCTTTTAAACCTAAAACTCATCATGGAGCTTAAATGTTTAATCATATTCAAAATCATTTGAAGCTTATCCCCATGTTAGAAATTATCAGTTAAACCCAATCTAAGAAAGCCAAATATTATTTGTTGAAAATTTAAATTTCATTAGCAAATAAGTTAAATAGAAAAGGGGTGCCCAGATAAAGCCAACTGGTTGCATCCCAGCTGATCGGATCATCAGCTAGAGCTTTCTGTGTGCATGCCAATCGACCAGACCGATTTCCCCAGTTGACCGACCAGTAGAAAATGGTCCGATAAACCTAAGAACTTAAAGCCAAAGTCAAAATTATTGAAAATTTAGAATTATTAGCTAAGAATTTAATGATTTGGCTCCGTAACTATAGGGGAGCAACAAAAATTCTATATGCTTGTCTAATAAACAATGTTAATATTGTGATATCCGCTTTTATGAGAACGACACTGCACTAAACACTTACTATCCACTTTTGCTTAATGCTTATATTGTTTGATGGATAGTTTATCTTTTGATTATTGTACAAGTTTTGAGTTATATTGGATTGCATGCTTGAACTGAACGTCATCTGCTTGGCTTATGCATATCTCTGTGAATTGCATGCTGCTTAGCTAACGAGGATAATGTGTGATAAATTCATGTGCTTTTATGCTAAATTTTGAACACTAAAGGCACAAATGATTTTCATCCTATGTGTGAACTGAAAAATCTGAACTAACCATACATAAGCCTCATTTGGAATCTGAATATCTAATAGGCCTTATATGCAACCAAGAATAGGCATTATGCTAAAATTCATGTATGCTTGTGCTTAAGTTGATTATTGTTTATGCATACTCACGAATACTACCTATTGGGTATTGCAAACTGTTTTAAAAGATTATTGTAAGCCTCTGCATGTTGGTTGGATAGAAATAGGAAACTATTGTATACTGGTTAGACACTGGTTGAATGAATATCGTTGTGTTGGAAACTGCATACTAAATAGTTGAATAGGTTGTTGCATGTTGAATCTTAATGCTATATGCTAAATTGAAAAACATGTACAATCTTCATAATTCTTTGAATTTTCCTAGATGCTCTAAATCTTATACACATTTTCTGTCTTAGGAAAATCTAGTTCATGGACACCATTTGATCTAATCCTTTGATTCCGAACTTAATTCAAAACCTAAATGGTTAATCATGCTATTTTAAATTCAAAATCACATACCATGATTAAAGTCCATATAACTAGGGAAAATGCATGTCAAAAGGGAAGTTGTTTATTTATTTATTTATTTATCTCACACACATTTGAGTTGTGTCATCTTCATTAATCTTCAACTGCATAGTTATTGTATGATTATTTGAGTATAGCCTTGATTGGCTATCGAGTACCGAATGAAATGCAATATGCAATGTAATTGTGTACTAAATGATTAAAATATGCTGTATGATGAATGATTACGAAGGATGAATGCATGATGAATATTTTATTAAAATGAACCTCATTCTCAACTATAAATGCACTTTATGTGTGCTTAAGAATAATCAGGAAAGCTGGGCTCCACACTTAGAGAAAAGGCCTTAATTTAACAATCTTATGGACTCATATGCATAATATGGTTATTTTTTTTGTTTTTGAGTCCTAAGGCTCTTCTTATTACCATGAACATCGTATCCTGTGCTTTCATGAACTATGAATAGATATTGATTGTTCTTGGGTGCATATATGCTCTATAGGAATGATTTTACTAGTTGAATATAACGGCTCTTAAACCGTTACTAATAGCTGCACTTGTGAGCACTAGAGGTAGTTTCAAAATCGTCACTAATAATAGACTATTAGTGATGGTTTAAAAACCATTACTAATAATTGACCATAAGTAACGATTTTGAGCCGAGAAAATGTAAAGTTTATAGTGACGATCGTATGCTATTAGTGACATAGTTAAAATGTCACTAATACTCCACTATTAGTGACGGTTTATAGAATTCGTCACTAATAAGTATTAGTCACTACATATCTAGCAACTAATTGGAAACCGTCACTAAAAACATTATTTTTTATAGTGTAATTGCATTTTCATTTAATCATTTTCTAAAATTTTATGAGTGAAAATAGGAGAGGATCATCTAGATGTGGGATGTAGACTTTCCTGAGGGTTGTCAGTGACCCACAAATGATAAGACCTTTAATCAAGTTATTGGGCATCGACTAGGAAGTTACATGAAATGTCTCACTACAAAAAGGAAAGTTATTAGTGACGGTTTGAAACTATCACTAATAATAGCAAACCGTCACTAATAACTATTAGTGATGGCTTAGTAACAGTTTCGAATTTGTCACCAAAAACTATGGTGGCAACTAATTATTAATGACGGTTTTAAGAATTCTCACTAATAATGTAGTATTAGTGATAATTTTATTCCGTCACTAAAAGCCTAAGACCGTCACTATAAATTGCACATTTTCTCGGCTATAATCATCACTAAAAGTCCAACTATTAGTGACAGTTTTAAAATCATCACTAAAAATGGTACTATCACTACAAATAAAATAGTGTTTAGTGACGAAAGCAGTAGTGACGCTTTCAAATTATTGTCACTAATAATGCACTTTTGGTGATGAATTTGAAAGTGTTACTAACACTTTCATCACTAAAAACTGGTTTTCTCACTCAAATTATCGTTAGAAAATATTAGTGGCATTTTTCAGTGTATGAGTGACGGATTATTAAAACCGTCACTAATAGTGGATTAGTAGTGGCAGTTCACATAAATTGTACATCACTAATAGTAGACTAATAGTGACGATTTTTATTAACCGTCGCTAATAGTCTTAACCTTTATTTCCCACCAATTTATTTAACAATTAGTTATGCTTTATGAGAACCATACTAATCGTCTAATACTAGTGACAGTTCTCATAAACCCTCACTAATAGTAGACTATTAGTGACAATTTTTATTAACCATCACTATTAGTCTTAACCTTTATTACGGCGATTAGGCTCATTAATGGCAGATTATGTTTTGAGTTTGATTAAACTTAACAACAAAAACATTTCTATTAAAACTTCATTTGCATGGACTTAACTAGTATAATTAATTAGTTATTTAAAAATAATTTGCACATAATTTTGCTCTGCACGTCACCAATTCATTCAAGTGATTGACTATCTCCTTGTTTTTTTATTTTTTATTTTTAAAGTAGCTATTGGGCTACCAAGCTATCGACCACGCTTCTGCAAGTGGTCAATCATCAATTCTCAAGAATGCTTTTCTTTACACTTTTTTATATTTTTCATTGGGATTCTAAGTGTTTTTGAGTCTTCACCCTCATTACAATATAATTAGTCGAGTTTGCTTGGTGTTTGGATGAAGAATTTTGTGGTTTTTCTATACAAAAAAAAAAAAAAGAAGAAGAAAAAAACCAAAATTTTCACTTCAAAAACAAACTCACTCAAGATTTTATCAGTCTTCAAGGTTTGCCAAAGTTTTCAAACTTTCTTGACGTTATACATCTATTATGTGGCTTTTCAATATTCCCCAAGTGTTGAAACTTTGATTTCAAACCAAGTTTGTGGTTTTTCCACCAAAATTCCACAACTTTTCCAAGTTTAAACAATAAAAATTCATTTTTTTTCAAAGTAATCAACCGTGAAGTGGCTTGAGAATGGAAAAATGAGGATTTTCTTAATTTTTTAACTTGATTTTAATCTTTACGAAATTTTCATTCAAAAATCAATTTTCTAGTAAGAATTGATGATTTTTTTTTTCTTTTCCAATGAGGTTTCAAGTGTTTTCAAGGATTTTCAAATGATTTCAAGTGTTTTATGAAAAACAATCACCAAACTATTTTCTAAAAGTTGTTTTTGAAAACATTTTCGAACTATAGGTGAGTTCATTCTTCTAATAGAGGATATATAGGCAATCTACCTTGAGAGATTTAGCCAAAACTAAAAAAACTCTAAGGTTTTATTTGTTCATTTCTCTTTTCTCTTTGTTTTTGTTTGACTATTTGAGGAATTTGTTAAGGCATCCAAGTAGTGGAATTCCCATGGGGTTTATGTTTCTGTATGAATTCCATAAAATTCTGTTATGATGGAGTAAAGAGCGAGAATCTCAAAAATCACAGCAAATGAATAAAGCAAAACAAGTAGGAAGCGGTCTCTCGCTCTCTACAGGCGGTTGAGCACCTGATCCTACAAGCATTATTTTTTACTATTTTCCAATCTTTTCCTCAAAAATTAATTTTTTTAAGTGAAAACACACACAATCACATAGGGTAAGCGCTGCAACCATTTTTGGAGTAAGAGATTTAAAAAGGCTCAAAATAAAGAGATTTAAAAGTCCGCCTTCCCTATTAACAACTTCCCGAATCGGATCTTTTTAAAAGGAGAAAATTTTCCTCTATTTTACCTTTTAAAAAACTAAAATAAAGTGACGATTTTATTTTAAATAAAAAGTAAGCAAAGCAAACGATGAATATATTGGCAACCAAAAGGAATATTCTAAACCTAGTGCCGACACATGGCGCAGGTCTGTACTAGTATAATTGAAAAAGGAAGAATTAATAGTGAGATTCAAACCATGTATGTAAGGAAATATTGAGTATATATATTGGAGTGTGCATCACACAGAACATAAGGGCTTCACACCTACATAGGCAGGTCTTAGGTGTGGGACAATTATTGTGTCCATCAAAGACTCATTCTAAGATAAAAGCCTTTGAGGTATTTAGCTTCGCTTGAGATGGATGGCTTTGTCATGCTACGCACAAGAGGGAAGATCTTTGGGAGGCGGAGGAAGTGCGGAATCTTTAGTGCCTCCATTATTGACAATGAACACGGCAGCCAGTCCCCAAGGTACGTGAGCGTCGACATGGCAGTGCATTAGCCATGCACCTGTACAACTCATATCTTCATAATCCAAATTAAGGGTGACAGTAATAAAATATTACTATTAATTAGTCAATCAATCAATCCAGGAGTCACAATCAACTTGTAAATGTGAAATTTTTTGAAATTACATTGCACTTCACTCCTATTTGACCATTTAGAAACTTACTAATTCAGAATGAACTGTATATAAAATAAATATTACGAGCATGAAAAATTTATTTAAATTATAAGATATATGAAATTAAAAATATAAAAGCAGTCATTTTCATAAAAATAAATAAAAACATGTTACACATGTGCCATGCGCATTTCCTAAAAATATTTTTAATAAATATTAATAAAAAATAAAATTAATATCAATATAAAGTGAATTAGGAAAGACCCATATATATATATATATATATATATATATATATATATATATACATAGACACACACACACACACATACACATATGCACATATTTGAAAATTTATATTTTAAGTTAAATATATAATTATAAAATAAATTAAATTAAGTTATGCTTCGACAACAAAAATGCATATATTGAACTTTGCGGTGATGGAAAGTGAAATTATAATTTATTAATAATATAAAAATTAACTTATTATTTCTGTTGATGACAGACAGGAGAGGATTTTGGCAAGGGATAAGTGATAGATGGTTATATTCTATTATATGTTCTAGAATAATTAACCTCAAATTAAATGAATTAGAAACTAAAAATACATATATCTTTAAGACAAAAGGGTTTTGAGCGAAAAGAATGCAAGAAATTAGAAAGGCACCTGGATTGTCTGCTCGAAATCTAATGGCGGCCCATCCTCCAATAGCAACGGCGAGGGTGTTTCGGATCTGCGGATTTTTATAGTTGAACTTGGCGGGGTCATTTTTTGGGTCGAAATTCCCAAAACCTTGAGCCAACACATGGAAGTCAAAGCTGTGGAGGTGCATAGGGTGGCTTTCTATAGCCACCAAGGCTGTGTTTTGCAACACAATCTCGACTGTCGAGTTAAACTCAAACTCCTTAACAATCGTGGATTTATTAGTCATGAACAATGACTTATCAAAGCTAAGGCTACTATTGGTGTAGTCAAAGATCCTCGGGGGTTGATCAGGGAAACCTGTATAATAGACCCCACTGTGTTCATAATAGTGGGCCTCCATAATTGACTCTTGATGGGGAAACACAAAGGATATGTTGTTCATGCTTCCAGCGAATCTTAGCCCTAGCGGGCCTTTACACGTGGCATTCTCCCCGCACGGGGAGAAGCCCAATCCGATGGTAATGAACATGTGGTGGTCCACGTTGGTGGGGACGGGATACCGAAACGGTGCCGTTACAAGCGCAGTCAGGTTGCTGTTAAACGTGTAGGCGGTGGCTGTGTCTTTGAAGTCTGGAAGGCGAGGCATTGGTGGGGTTGATGCGTTACTGTTTGCGCAGTCGTAGACGAGTCTAGCCCTGGTGGTGGTATTCTCTGTGGGGATGCGGCCGGCGCTGGCGTAAGCTCTGGCTGCCATGTAGTAAGTTCCCGGCAACTGGTCGGCTGTGAGGAGAACGTCAGTGGTCTGGCCAGGGACCATGAGGACGACGTCGGTTTTGAATGGGTTGGTATAGGAAGAGTCGACGGCGACAACTGTAAAATGGTGGTTGGCTATCATGAAGAAGAGCTGTTTACTGAGTGCAGAATTGATAATACGTAGCAGATATGTCTTTCCTTGCACCACTTTGAGCTCATATGTTTCTGAACAAAATCATTATTAATGGATACTGCATGGTAAGACGACGTCACTTAATGAGTTATTGAATAATTACTTGATATAGTTACACACCATTTTGGGAGGTGCAAGGATAGAGATCGCCTGGGAGGCCATTAATGGTGAAGGCATCAGAATTATTAAAGTTCTTCCCACTGGCAAGTGCTTCCATCTCCACATCCACAACATTAGCATTCCACCACTCCCCTACGGTGAGAGTTCATACAATAGTTGCTTGAAAAACTGATGTTGTCCGTAAATCTATTTATTGAGCTCATTATTAAGAATAAAACCCTAACATGCATGTATAATTTGTTTCAACTTGGTCCAACAGCCAATTATCACACTATCATCCTCATAATCATGGGCAAGTTTTATTTTATGGTAAATCATAGGGTAAAAGACATTACCTTCCTTGAGATTTTGCAAAAAGACAATGACTTTCCCTAAAATTTTAAAGATTCAAGTAACCTCTCCTGAAATTTGTCAAAAAAATACAAACCTACACTTCTATTTTGTAAAAGCGATACGTTTTTTTAAGAGAGGTCTATGCCTTTTAGCAAACCTCGGGAGAGGCATGTGATACTTTTGAAAATCAAGACAAATTTGCGTCATTTTTTACAAACCTCATGAGAGGTTCCTAAGATTTTTGAAACTTTAGAAGAGGTCTCTATCTTTTTGTTAAACCTCATGGAGGTGAGTGTCTTTACCCTAAATCTTATTCTTCTGTACAACTTTTATTTATGAATAAAATTACAAATACATCATTTAAATTTTTCAAATGTGAAACTGCATTCTGTGACAACTATGCACCAAATAGTCATGAGTTTTTTTTTATAATAATCAAAGAACTTCTATAATTATTTTGTTATTTTTTTTTTAAAAAAGTAACCCCGGTCTTTTATGATTATCTTGTTGACAAAAACAACCCTCCATTTAATTCATCCAACAAAATGATTTGAAATGGGTTTTTGATAGCTATTAAGAACATAAAGGTGTAATGTCATATCATATATGTTCATAGATTTTATGCTTCACTAAATTTTAGACCAATTGATATCATTATCTCTACATCCACATGTTAACCACACCAATTGTTCAGTAATGTGACATGTTGTGCATGTTTAAACATTATTTACTAGTTAACAATCCACATCAATAACAATGTCTATTCATCAATGTATTTAAAATTTATAGGCTCATATGTCTAGTTGATATACTACTCCAAATGATCACCCAAGATCCTAGTAAAATTGTAGAATGCATGATTTGTTTAAACTAGATTTCAATTTTCATTATTATTACAATCATCCTAATGAATGGGATTTCAGACACGATGGTAAAGTTGTTGCCATTTGACCTGAAGGTCACGAGTTTGAGGCATGGAAACAACCTTTTGCACAATAAAAAATAAAAAAAAATACATACTATAAACCCATTGTAGTATGTCCCTTCCTCAAACCCCGCATATGCGGGAGCTTTGTGCACTATACTGGCCATTTTTATTTCAATCATCCTTATAATCGCGAACTTTTTCTTTTCAAAATTTGTATTCCTCCTTTATTTTAACTTTCACCAAGTGATCTTATGCTTATCATTAATTTGATTATCTCTCTATTTTAATTAAGTCAATAGTTTAGATTTGTGGCATCTATATATGATGCTTGTTAATTATTTAACTAGCATTCCACGTTTATCAAAAGATTCATCCTTGTATTATGATGCTTGAATCTCACTTTCATGTGTTATGTAGTTAGAATGCTATCTAAAACACATGATCAAACATTGCTAACATTGTGTTAAACAAATTAATTAATCATGAAAATGTGGATATAAATTTAAGTAATAATGTGGTGCAACAATAAGGACATACACATATAGCAAGGGTGCATAAGAGTGTTGCTTACCTAAGGTAATGACAACTTCCTTATATGGAAAAAGCTTATAAGGGTATGATTGGCCTTTTGGTGGGCGGACAATGAAAGCCCCATACAACGTTGCTCGTAATGATACATGGTGGGCATGCCACCACAAGGTTCCTTCTTGTCGTGTGATTGTAAATTTGTATGTGTAGTTATTTCCGGGGCGTATTGGACATTGAGTTACATAAGTAGCTCCATCAGCCCAAGCACTATATTTTTGATGAATTCCATGCCTACAATGTTTGATTCATTATAGATTTGAACAACAATAATAACATAATAATATTGATGATGATGATGATGATGATGATGATGACGAAGATGTGCGACAATGACAGTGATGATGATGATGATAGAATGGGTCATGCAATGAGGAGATGGAGATTAAATAAAAATGTTTAATCACTCATTAGCTTTAATAGTTTAATTTTAATGTATTAAAGTGACAAATTTACCTAGTCTCACTCTACAAACCTTCATGATTCTCATTTTACATGGAAGATGAAAGAAAAATGAAAGAAATGAAAGGTTATTATTTTAGTGTTTTTTTTCCCCCCTAAAGTGCAAATAGTGAGCTTTCATATTTTATCATAATAAATGTTTACACATACCTCAAAGAAGAAATTAAAAGTGTAGTCTACCCTTAATCCTCTCCGGACTCCCTCAAGATCAAATTCCTTAATTTGTTGGATTGGGCTCAAGTGCTATGTTCTAGCCTTTAGTTTTTAGCTAGTTACTTTGCACTAATCTTCAATGCATGTGGTTGGGCAATTTTTTTCAACGACAATATCTTTTTTTTTTCTCTATCTTTTAAATTATTTAGTTCATGTGCTACCAATAATTTAATTTGATGAATAAATAATGTATATACATATACATACATATATATAATGAAGAACTTTTTTTTGAAAAAATATTTGATATGAGGAATTTACCAATGAATAGTCAGGTTGTAAGGGGAATCATTACAAACATGGATAATAATGACATCACCCACTCGAGCTTCTATGGTTGGACCAGGTAGACTTTTGTTTGCCACAACAATTAGTTGTTGACTGCACACTAGACTCACATTTATGTTTGAAACCTGCTCCACAATTCACAAATAATAATAATAATAATAATAATAATAATAATAATAATAATAATAATAATGGAAACATTAATGCATGAAAAGTGAAATAATTTATGCTTATTAATTTTCAATTGTGATATTTGTAGTTATGCCATTATGTTCATTATTACATGTCTTAATTTAGTACCTGAATACTATGCAGTCTTTATGTATACGGGGAAACCACTCCCTAAAGCTCAAACAAAATTTTCATTTTCTTTATAATAGTAGAGGGTCTTGTCGTAAACTAAATTGGCTATTTCTAAGGCAAACAGTGCAGTAAAAGCGAACTTGTGACTTTGGAGATTTCAAGGTCACAGTTTTGATTCCTCCTTGAGGCATTACGCTGGTAAATTACCAGGAGTGCGTCAGTGGGCAGATGACTTTCACCTCTCCCGGTTTGGTGCCGCACAATATCATCCAATGTGGCACAATAATGACTAAAATCCTTGGGCCATAAATTTTTTTTAAGAAAACAGTGCAATAATGCATTCTTCATGCACGGTTATTACTTGAATGAGTAATCAATCTTCAAAACATTTGACGGTCTCGGGTGTTAAACTTAAGAAATAGTTCCTCTAATGTATTTCTCTTTGACCTTGTTAAAAACAAGGAGATGTATAACTGCAATACATTGTAATTGTAAGACTTTAAATTAATGGCTCAAGTGTTAAGGACGACTTGTAACTTTAGTGGCCCCAAGGTTTTGGGTTCAATTTTTCTTTAAAAGTTTACTCCGGTGAATTACCAGGGGTGCGTCATGGACGCGCAACTTTCACCATCCCGTGTTTGGTACTGCAACATAGTGTCCAAAATGGGGCGATAGTGGTTGGAGCCTCCGAATTATCAATAATAATGAAATAATTCAACCCTTCAACCCATAAACTCAACTCATTGAGCCACTCATATCAGTAATTAGTAATGAAAACAGAAATTAAAAAGACTATATATATATAGATAGAGTACGTGGAGCGTGCGTTCGATGACTTCGGCAGAAACCATGGAAGAAGCGATGAGAGCGGAAGCGCATGCAATTGCAATAAAAAACACATAAGTCCGTGCCATATTGCTAAAAGCTGTGTGATAATGGATGGGGATGATATTGCAGAGATGAGGAAAGAAGGGGATGAGGAGCATCCATTTTTATAGATGAATAATAATGCATGTGGAAAATAATGAAAAATTCCATTTCATAATTAACTTGGTAGCTACCAAAATTAATGGAAAAAAGTCACCAAATATGTTTGTCCCCCGATCAGATTTCACTGTTCCCAATCAAACATCTAAACATTCGGCACTCCACGCGTTAAATAACTTTCACCTACATACATACATACATACATATATATATACAGATATGGTGAGCTACAACAATGGTTAAAGAGCTTACCGTAACTAGGTTAAGAGATAATTGAACATGTCATGACGCTATTAGGATTTCACTTAGGCCTTTATGACCCTAACCTATAAATGGACCTTTATGAGCTTTTAAAATATCCTTTAGGTCGTGACCAAGTTAAGAATTGGGGACTCACAATTACTAGCCAATATAACCACATTCAACTATTTAAACAAGTTACACAATTAATAATAATCTTGAGAGACTGCCAAAACCTTTGAAGTTTAAAGGAAGACTAATCAAAATAACATTTTTTAGTTAAAATAATTTTAAAAATTAATAAAATTAACTAAGGTCTTATTGTCCAGAACCATCACTTATTTATAATTCTGCCCGACACATTGATCAAGTTTAGACTACTCATGTGCCTATGAATCTATATTTTTCGGGACCCTTGAACGACTTTGTGGAGATGGGTAAATTTGAACAGCTGCCTGAGATGACTTCATAAAAATCTCGATTGTTGAAGAAGGTGACTTTGGAGAATTGTTGCAGTTGTTGATAGCATAGTGGCCAAGATTGGCAATTAAAGGCTCAATTGCGGCGGTCCCAATCATTATCAGAGCACTACGTAGGAAGATGACCGTGAGAAATGATCTGCTTGTCACTGCCACCAATTCGGCCTAACCACAAAATTGGGAATTTTTTTAGTACTAGTCAAAGTTTTTTTTAATGAACTTCCACAAAATAAATTTTGTCCATCTATCTATAAGGATATTTTTTGAGTTGAAGGATTTTTTTTCATTAAAAATTTAATTTTTTTTTGTTTTAAAGGTAAGTTAGAATTTATTGAATAGAAGGAGAACGGCACAAAGAGGGACTCCACAAATTAAAATGGGGCTAAAATGCTGCCCATAGATTGAAATTACAATTGTAGAAGTGGGAAAAAAGAGGTGAAATATTTCCAAGTATTGAAGCAATCTCTTCTTTTAATGAGCAAATCCATTAAAATATCTAATCATTAATTAGATGGAATGAGTATTTTTAATATTGTAAATACTTAAAGGCAGTTATGTACTGATTCATTCAGTTAAGGGAGAATTTTATGCATTTTAAATATATATATATATATATATATATATTCTTTTAATTTATTATTTATTTATTTATACTTAATAACAGTTGAAGTTGACCATTTGAATGCCTACCAAAATACTAAAGGGAAAAAAAGAGAAAGAAAAAAAAAAAACTATGGACGAAAAGAAAAAAATGTTGGACAAAGTCAAGATAAGATCACAATCTCCCTTTTGTTAGACAAACATGTTATTTCTCTCTCTCTCTCTCTCTCTCTCTCTCTCTCTCTCTCTCTCTCTCTCTCTCTCTCCCTCCCTCCCTCCTAGAGAGAAAATGAAAGAAGGAAAAAAAAAAGGAAAATAAAAAGTTTCTTCATTTGAATTCGACGATTTTTGATTTAGGCCGAATAGCCTAAGTGCTAGCTAGCCCTCATGCACCAACCAATTTCGCACTCCAATTTTCTCTACATTTTATTTTCAAACTCCTACTTCTCGTGCATATACGGGTACCAAGTAGTCAATTTTTTTCACTTATATATTAATCAGCGTAACAACATTTTAGGTTAATTAGGTAGAGGACATTCCCATATCTAGAGCAAAAGACTTTTACACACACACACACACACACATAGTGCTCGTCAATCCTATTCGAGTGCTTGTCAATCCTCTCTCCCTTCTCCCAGCACGTAGGCCGTCGATTTTCGGCGGATTCATGCGGTTAGATTTTCGTGGTTTTGAAGGTTTTAGGCATTTTCTTCAGGAGCACGTAAAGAGATTATATTAAATCAATGTTGACACCCTAATTTTTACCGGGCCTTCTTAGAAATACCTGGTGATTGTGAAATAGACTTTAAATCTGATTAGCTCCGATTGTTTCAATTTTGAGTCCTTTTCAAAATTAGAGTCGCATTCTCAAAATCAAGGTCATTACAGTCTTACTATTTTAGGCTGACTCCCAGTATTCTAGGAAAGTTTTGAGTCCTCTCTGCACTGAGATTTTACAAAAAAAAAAAATCTTTAGTTGCAAAATTAATTTCTTTCCTTATTCAAAGGTCACAAAATAAACCCAGAGCAAGCATTCTTAAAATAAATCCTTTCGGTTTTAAAAGTCAATTTCATATTTTCAAAATAAGCCCTGACGATCCGAATGAATTTTAAAATTTCACTTTTAGTTGAGGTCCTTAAGTTGAGTCTTTTATTTCTTTCATTTTGAGTTGGAAATCATGCTAGGTTCGACAAATAACCCCCTCATTGGATTAGATGGTGTTTCAAAAGTCTCCATGTTGAATTTCAAAATTAAATCATGTTTGGTTTAAAAATGAAGTCTTAGAAATAAGGATTTGAAAATTTTTAATTGAGTGGGTCCTTTAAGGGCCGGATGCTTTAGTTGGGGTCTTAAAGTCATTTTTAATTATCAAGTTTTTCTTAGGGACAAAATTGTCTAAATGTGACATGGAATTGCAGATGGAATATTAGAAGGGTGAGGTCACATTTCATTAAAAGAGGAGAGGGGCACATGTACAAGTAAACTGTAGGCACACAAAAGGAAATGAAAAGTTACAGGGAAATGAAAATAAAGTTTTACACAAAGAATTGTTGCAGTAATAGCAACTCGGGTACATGAAAAATGATAAATACAAGAAAATTCAAAAAGAAAACAAAAAGGAAGATGTCGTGACCTCCTTTCATATACTGCCACCTGGAATGTTCTGCCCCACGTTCATTTGTGCACAAAAGAGAAGAAAGGTAGAATTAGTTAACAGTTGAATTGTAAAATGACAAAGGAAAATGAAACGGAAATAATATTCTCTGACAGTTGGTTACTGGGGGATTTCATGGGAATAATCCGCGTTGGAAGAGAGGAATTGGCGGAAAAATCATCCCACAGTCTCCTTATAAATAGGGAAGCTCGCATACTGCAAAGGCACTCCTCTGAGAGAAGATAAACCTTGCAAGAATCATGAGAGAGAGAAAGTTTAAAAGAAAGAAAGAGGTTCTGCCAAATCGAAAAAGGGAGCAGGAGCACAGAAACCCTACGGGAATTGGGAGAGGAAGAAATTAGAAAGAGAGGGGAGGTTCTGCCTACTTGAAAAAAAAAAAAAAAAAGAGAAAAAGAGGGAGCATAGGGAAATGCTGGGGAAATAGAGGAAAGATAAGAGAATGGAGCACAAAAACACTCTGCAGGAATGAAGACAAAGAGAGAATGAGTAGAAAAATTTCGTAGAATTACGGAAGGATTTGGGTAGTATAAAGAGCCAGAGGGGAGTGCCGCTTAAATTCAGAAAGTTTTACACCTGGCAGAGCAATCCGGGTTGCTCTCTGAGCATACCATCCCGACCTGAATGCAAAAGACACCTCAAGGTGTCATCATCGTTCCAGACTAAGAATTCAAAACCGAGGATTAGTTTCCCCAATCGATATCCAGCTAAGTACAGAAAAGAGAAGAAGAAGATCGGAGGAGCTCAAGCCTAGGTAACTTCCTTTCTCATTTCAAATCTTGAAATTGCTAAGATAGGTTGTGTGTAGGTTCTCCCATACCCGAATTGAAATTCAGGTTCGAATCAACTCTGAGAAATCACCCACACCCAAATTCATGTTTAACTCCCCTTGGACTAGAGCACTGTGTTCAACCCAGAAACCATGCCCATTTACCCTCTTGGAACTAAACCCTTCAGCCAAGTTTAAAGACCCAGACCCACTTGAAAATTGAATCACAAGCCCAAATTCATTTTCAAATTGATCTAATCCCAAGCCCATTCACAACCTCACCACCATCCCATTGGTTTTAAAATGAAACAACCCCTGTTTTTAGAAAAAAATTTCAACCAGCCCAATCCTCATTTTGAAGACTCAACTAGGCCCATTTAGCCAAACAAAATGCCCCAGCCCTAACACCAAGGCTAATTTTATTAAAAACCCCCAAGCCTGTTCCCCAATTAGACTTGAAGCCCATTTTTCATTTTTTAAACAAACCCAGACCATGAAAGCCTTTTCAACCAAGCCCAAAACACCTTGCACGACCCGAGTAAGCTCACCTTGCCGGTTGACTCGCACGAGTCAACCCAGGTGCCACTCGACTAGTTAAGTGACGAGTTGACTCGACCTCCACCTCCAACTCGAAACCCTAAATTTTTCAACTAGGAACCTTGAAGCTACTCAACCAGTACCAGGTCCATCACAGAACCAGAATCACCAATTACACACACACACGATCTTGTAAGCATGAAAAATTAGAAGGGAGATACTTAGCTTTTCTAAGTTCTTCACGAGCCTTTTCAAGTACCTTCGGGTATCCTTTTGCTTGCCATCGTACAACCGAGCATGATCGAGATTAGGACACACCTATGTGTTCAAATGGCTAACTAACAACGGAGGGGTATCAAGTTTGGGGTTTCCACGTATCTGTGGAGGGAAGGAGGTCTCGTTGGCTTTAGGGATTTAGAGAATAGAGGGGGATGGGTTTTAGAGAGAGCGAGAGTGATCTGCATATTTCTCTCACAGAAAATAAGTTTTGGGCCTTTTATAGAAATGCTTGTCCACGTGGCATCGTCGACAAGCCACATCTCCTCATCAACGAGTCTAAGAAGGAGTTTTGTCAACGAACGCTTACCCCTTGTTAACGAAATTTAGGCCCTAGGAAATAGTCTTTCGGTAAGTTCTCATCGACAAGACCCTGCTGAATTGCCCCTTTAAAATTTCCTTTCTTTCCTCTCTTTTATTATTTAATTGACATAATTCACCGGGTCTCTACACTGTAAAATCTACATTTCCTCATCTCAAAGTTGTCACTAAAGCCTAAGATTAGTAACTGTTTAATAATCGTCATTAATAGGCCATTATTAGTGACGGTTCTTAAACCATCACTAAAAGCTGGTCCCGGGAGCATCAGTGACTGTTTAGTGATCATCAATAATAGGTCACTATTACTAACGATTATTAAACTGTTACTAATACTTGGGCTTTAGTGATAATTTTGAGTCGAGAAAATGAAGATTTTATAGTGACGGTCTTAGGGTTTTACTAGAGGCACAAAATCGTCACTAAATGTGTAGTATTAGCTACGGTTCTTGGATTTGTCACTAATAAGTATGAGTCACCGTAGATCTAGCAACTAATTTCAAACCATCACTAATATTGATCTAATGGTCACTAATACTTATTACTGAAGGTTTTGTATTATTAGTGATGGTTTAAAAGTGACACTAATAACCTTGTTTTTTTAGTGTTAGGTTCTTGAAGACCATATCTGAAGATCCAAGAGAAGTGTTGAAGAAAGAAGACTCATGTGGGCCCCACATGGCTTGTGGGCCCTGTTGGAATTGGTGTATTCTCAAGAGGAAGGGTGAATTGGGTATTTAAAATTTTATTCCTAAGTCAATTCAAATTCCAGAAGTAGTATTACATAAGCCTAAGGTCTTTCTATACAATCATAAACTTAATCAAGAATTAAACGCAAACACTCATGTGCTGAAATTTAAATTACAGAAATTAAAAGCAGGCATACGAAATATTATTGTGGTTCAGCCAATGTTGCCTATGGGTGGAGTAGTACTAATAGAACACCTTAACAAGATGGTGCACCTAACTTTCCTAATTGGGTCAAAGCCAATCCGGGACTTTTCACAGGGCAAGTCTCCTTCTTCTGACCACACGTCGGGAACACAACAAATAATCAAATTTGTGTACAAATAAACATGCTTCTTACACTAAGCAGATATGTACCACTATGCTCAATCAATTAATGCACTCACATATGATAGGATATGAAACTCAAGTGAGATTTTGTTCACTAATGTGTTAACTCTCAATTAACTTATTGGAGTCAACCTTTTAAAAGGAGATTTTTTCATGCGATGTTTTGGGACCTATGGTCAATCTATAGTCTTTGAGGTAATCCAAAAAATTCGACCGAAGGGTGATCTCTAATGTCTTGTGGTTCCCTATGGTCTGTCTACGGTCATGTTGAGCTTATGTTCCTACCATGCATGTCATGCATTAATTATTACAGACCGATATAAATTATTACATACCCAAATATAATAAATGCATTTACAAGTGAAACACAAATAAGTTTCTTTTGCTCTTCATTTTCCCAATGAATGCCAAGAGTATGATCTTTAAGTTCCTCGGGCTTCCATAAATCCACTCTTATGTATATGCTGTATTGTAAACCTGCTCACAAACTAGAGATACACATAAGTTCCTTGTGTTTTGTCATCATCAAAACTAGAGATTAGACTCAAAAAGTCAACAGGCCCCACACGACTCCATGAGCCCCACACGGATTTGAGCCCCTCTTTTGACATATGTAATATTTACTTTGTAATATCACAAGACAACTTAGTTGGTATGTGCTCCTCAGTAAGTCATCAGAGTGTTAGTATGTTGTGTTAGAATTTAATGTATCTAGTAAGTTGTTAGTATTTATTATGTTGTCTTCCACACTTGTGTGGGGAGTATAAGGTAGTTATTGTCTTGTCTCCCTTTGCTAAAATTATTTATATTTCTTATTGTAAGAACTCATATGGGAGCTGATATTGAATTGAATAGAAATCCTTTTGTTGAATCTTGTTTAGCTTTGTCCAATCTTATGATTGTGTAGTGTGAGGCTATGTCGTTCTCTCTGGAAATCAAGTCATGAGAGACCACTAATCTATCCAAAATCTCCATCTCCATCTCCTCCCCTTCACCCACACGGCCACCACCCAATCACACCCCACGGCCACTGCTCCTTCTACACTTACACGTACGACTATCATCCATTCACTCCATTGTTGCTTTTATATCGATGATTCAAAGCTTGTCCGACGGACCTCCGGTGTGATCTATGACTTGTGTTGAACAACATCAAGTCGTCCAACAAGACACTAGGTAAATTCTATATTTTCTTAAACCCTTGCTTATTTTGTGAGCCATTGTTAGTAGCCTACAAATCTATATTTGCATAACCCATTGAATCCATAGATTGCAACATTGCTACTTGCTAGTTTAAAATCAATACGATGTTAGTTTGTTAAACTTAGTTCTTATAATCTTGATTTTGAAATTAACATCTTCCGCATAAAACTAGACTCCTTGATTAGTGAACCCTTGAGATTATTTGCTTAACACAATCATACACCTTTTCAAAAATCCAACAACACGTGAAATGAACCATGATTTATGATGTTTATGTTTTGCTAATTGAATTCTTAATTCAAAGTGTTTTGAGTGTTTGTGCTAATGGGAGGATAGAACCGTAGGACCTAGGTCGACCAATCCCATCCAACATCATAGTGTATGTGTCCCCAATGATGGACAGTATGTTGATTGGGGTTATGTAATCCTCATATAATCATGAGGGGCGGTGAATTATCGATAATTAATCCAAAGATGGTAATTTGAAGAAAGATGGTTGTGTTTTCTTCAAATTAACTAGGTGAGACACAATTTCTATCCTTGAACGAAATTTTAGAGAGGGTGTAAACAAATTCAATATTTAAAGGTCTTTAATTCACTAATCAAGAGATTAATTGCATGCAAACATCGAGAATTAATCCAAAGATGACAATTTGAAGAGGGACAATCGTGTTTGTTCAAATTGTCTAGGTGAGATGAAGTTTACATCTTTGAATGGAATTCCAAATGATGTGTGAATGGATTCAATATTTAAAGGTTGATAGTAATAATTAGGATTTAATTGCATGTTATTTGATTCCCTTTAAAACAATTAAAGATTAATTTGGTACCATTTGAAAAAAGGGGTCTGTAGGGGGTGCTCATACCTTATCCTCGCATAACCACATTCTAGAACCGAGCTCTAGTAATACAGATTTCGAATATCAATTTCCTTGGACTTAGGCATAGCTTAGAGACCACTGAACAAATAATAACTAATTAGGTGTTCTAACCTCATTCAAGATAAAGTGTGTTACTGGCGACTCCATTGACATATTTACCCATTATCTCACATTTACCCTATCTCATTGAGTTCGCTACTCAATGGAGACGACTTGGAGATTCAACCCCTTCAAGAGGTGGCCCTTCGAGACGTCGCAACAATTTATTTTTAAATTTTTAATAATTATTTTAAAGATTTTTTTTTTTTTAATAATGACAAATGATTTTCTTTCTTCCTTAATTTCCCCTACTCAGATTCATAATTAAAATGGAGTTTCAAGTTTTGTCTAAATTACTTTACAACATGTTTGGTTTGTCAAAAAAAAAAAAAAAAACAAATAGTGTGGGAAAGAAAATAAAGATTTGAACAGGCAACATGATGAAATCAAGTTTAAAATTTGATTTCATTCCTCTTGACCATTTTATTCTTACATATCAAATGAGTAGTGAAAATCAAATCATTGCAATTAAAATTCAAAAAATAAAGTATAAATCAGTAAAACTTTGGAAACTTATGGTGCAATTCATCTTTTTATTAATTGATCACCTAGATTAGTAATTTCCTGATACTGGGAGCCTGTGGCCTGTTCTTCAATTCTAAGCTGTTGTAGCCCCTGTGTAATCTCTTGAAGCAGGGATGGCCATTTTATGCCCAAAGCTCACAAGACCTTGTCAACAATTGTGGCAAAAAATTTTCAAAACCTCGAGTAATACTTTCCAATTAAAAACTCCTATACCCTACTAAAAAATCAAAGCTAAATTTCTAATCAAGTACATAAAATTATGGATAGGGAGCTGAAGGGGGACAAGAGTACTCCATCCTCAGTAGCCTTTAAACCCTCGTTGTATTTTTTTTTTTTTTGCCAGAAACTCACGTGATCTCTTTATAAATTTTGATTAATAATTTTTTTTTTCTAAAAGAAAAGCCTCATGTCTCTCTTCTATTTCACTAAAAATTAAACTCACGTGGCCCTCTCAAAAAGCTTGACTCAGTTTCTGATTAATCTGTGAGTTAAAATTTTTAACCCCAACACTGGTCATACTTAGATTGACCCAATGCTCTCCTTTAAACTGCAGATGCATGTGGCTTGGTCTTTTTTCTGCATAGTGACACTGTTATGTTTTCTAGGTTCTCGTCGAGATGCATGCATATCTACTGCACGTGAAATATTTAAATCATAATAAAATTCAAAACTAAGTGAGACAAGTTGAATTGAAGTAAATTAAGTGTGCTGAGTTGGAAGACACTAAAACCCAAAAAAAGAAAAAAAGGAAAAATAAATTGATACGTGATCATAAGAGATTGTCAAAGTAGATTGTCTAACGTAGAATTTAAATTTCTTCCATAAATAATTAACTAGACTGGTCATGCATACTTTTATTGGTGTTTAGATTACTATTGCATGCTTGCTAATGATGTTTAAATGGCCCATGCATAATGCTCAATTGCTCATAATCCCTAATTTTGCATTCTAGGTGTCTCCAAGAGTAATTTAGGACTTCTAAACCCAGCTCATGATGGGATGAAAGGGAGATCTCACTGTATGGTGACCTCTCCCTTCTTAATCCTAGGCAAGAGACAAGTGCTCTCTTTTAAGCTTGTATAGGTGAATAGGAGATGGTGTTTGCACCACGAGACTAAGAAACTTGGGGCAAACTTGGGATTTTTTTTTTTTTCAAAAGCTTTCCCTTTTCAAAAAGACCATTCAAATTGTTTCTTTTTATGAGGAAATTAGGACGCTTTAAAAAAAAAAAAATCTTCTCTTTTTGTCAAGCACCCCTTTTAAAAAGGAAACATCTCTCTTCTTCAAAAAGGTCAAATCTCTCTTTCTTGGTTATTGTTTGCCATAATCAAATATGCTCAATTAGTCATTCAAAACCTAAATTGCCATTAGGGGATTTTTAAAATATTCTTTTAAAAGGCTCACTCCAATAAGTTATTCATCTCAAATGAACCTTTCCACAAGAAATAAATAGGAGATTTTATTGGAGTCATCCTTTTAAAAGGAGATTTTAAAAATCCCCTAATTGCAATTAGGGTTTTGAATAACTAATTGAGCATCTTTGATTAGGGCAATCAATAACTAAGAAAGAGAGATTTGACCTTTTTGAAGAAGTGAGATGTTTCCTTTTTTAAAAGGGATGTTTGACAAAAAGAGAAGATTTTTTTTTTTAAGCATCCTAATTTCCTCATTGGTCATAAAAAGAAACAATTTGAATGGTCTTTTTGAAAAGGGAAAGCTTTTGAAAAAAAAAAAAAAAAATTTCCAAGTTTTCCCCAAGTTTCTTGGTGTCTCATGGTGCAAGCACCATCTCCTATTCACCTATACAAGCTTAAGAGGAAGCACTTGTCTCTTGCTCTTGCCTAGGGTTGAGAAGGGAAAGGTCACCATACAGTGAGATCTCCCCTTCATCCCATCATGAGCTGGGTTTAGAAGCCCTAAAACACTCTTGGAGACACCTAGAATGCAAAATTAGGGACTATGAGCAATTGAGCATTGTGTATGGGCAATTTGAACATCATTAACAAGCATGCAATAGTAATCTAAACACCAACAAAAGTAGGCATGAGCACTCTAGGAATCCCAAAAAAAATGCTTAAGCAAGCTAAACATGATCAGAAAGCTATGCATTATTATTAATTATGCTCAAACACTTATATTAAACCATATATCCTCGATAATGTGTACTTTACCTGCATTTAACCTTTGACGAAAGCTTAAATCCCATATGAATGAGGGATACTCACATCAACCAATAAACAAATCCCAATACTATTTAAGCCATTAGAACAAAGAAAATCTCCTTTAAGGAATTATCAACTTCCTAATCAAGATTTTCTTATGCACTCAAAGATGTCAATCTATCACCTAATTAACAAGGGACGCAAAGATAGGTGGAAGAGATTTCTAGTGAACTACAAATAAACAAATGCATGTTAGAGTATGAATGCCCATATTTTCCAACCATTGATGCAAGACTTTAATGGATTTCCAAAACAGATAGCTTAAAAAAAGGAATCCTTCCAAGGGAGTCCATTAAATCAGCCCAAACTGGGCTTGCATGGGCTGGCCTCTCTCTCTACTCCCTCTACAACATTAGGGTTTTTAAGAAAATCCTAGTTGTCACCCCTAAGCTTCCTTGCAGCCTCTATAGTAGCTGCCATGTGTGGCTATTGCCATAGATTGCCCCACAAACTTGAAGTGCTACTATTGTTGCTTTTGTCGCCACTAATAAATCTCCCAAACAACCGTTAACCTAGCCAACACAGCTAGGGCTTCTTTGAAACCCTAGACGCACCCTTTTCTTTCATAAATCAGCTTCAAAATACAAAAAAAAATAACCCTCCCCCATCTTGAACATAGTAGCTGCAACTTGCAGCTTGTGCTACTGCCTGATGCTTTTATACCCCATTGTCTCCACTGGTCAACCCTTCAAAAACCTTGAAACCAAAGCCAACACAGCTATGGTTTCCTTAGAAACCCTAGCTGCCCCATTATCTATTATGTCCTTGCAAAAACAACATCCCCAAAATCAACCATAGTAGCTGCAACTTGTAGCAGCTGTTGCTAATACCCTAACCCAAAAAACCCCGAAGATCATTGATATTTCTCTTAAAAATAAAAATAAAAAAATAGAAAAGAAAAGAGTAATAAAATGGAGGACGTATATAGTTCATACCTTACTTAAATTTTCTTCAAAAAAATTTGTAATGAACTTGAGATCAAAAGCTTCCAAATCACCAAGGAAACCAAGATTTTCTTCTTTGCTTCTCCTTCTCTCCTCTCTCTCTCTCTCTCTCTCTCTCTCTCTCTCTCTCTCTCTCTCTCTCTCTCTCTCTCTCTCTCTCTCGTGTGTGTGTGTGTGTGTGTTTTTTTTTGCATCTATGAATCTCATCTTTCTTGCTATCTCTTTCTTTTCCTTCCTCCCTTCTTTAGTTCTTAACCTATGACTCTCTTGGATCTTGGGTTTATCCTATTGTGATGTAGGATGGGTATGGACAGCCTAGTCCTACGATCAACCCTAACACAAGCACATACACTCGAACACTTCGATTTAAGAATTCAATTAACCAAACATAAACACCATAAATTATGCTACATTTCATATGTTGTAATATTTTTGAAAAGGTGTATGATTTTGTTTGGAAAGTAAGTCCCAAGTGTTCATTATCAAGGAATCAAACTTTTAAGCAAAAATATGTTAATTTCAAAGTCAAGATTGCAAGTTCTAAGTTAACAAACTAATATTCTTACAATTGATATTAGCTAGCAAGTGAAAATATTGAAATCTAAGGATTAAAATGGGCTTCTTAAATTTTAGATTTTAGGTTTCAAGCAATGGCTCACACAATCAAGTAAAGATTCAAGAAAAGTAACGAATTTACCCAAGAGCATCATTTGATGACTTAACGTTGTTCAACACGAGCTTAGATCATGCCGGTAGTCCTTCAACCAAGATTTGAAATGCAAAGATGAACATGTATGGATGTGTAAAGAGAGAAGGTTATGTGGGTATAGAGGGGAAGGTCGTGTGGGTGAGAGAGGGAAGAGGGGGTGATGGGATGTTGGATAAAGTGGTCTCTCACCACTTGATCTTCGAAGAGAACTTTGTAGCCTCACACTACGCAATCACAAGATTGGATAAGCTTCAAGCTTCAACAATGGAGTTCTTCTTCAACATTCAAACCATAGACTAAATTTTAGTTCTTACATTGATAAAGGATATAAAGACTAGAATGGGGGGACAAAACATTAATCACTCTCACAACTCTCAAACAAGCATAGGAGAGAAAACATTAAACACTCTCACACAAGCATGGGAGACTCAAGCATGTTCCAAAAGGAGGACAAAAACTATGTGGGGCTCATGAAGCATAATCATGTGGGGCTCACATAGGTCTTGAGGTGGATCTTACTTCAACATCTTCACTTGGGTCTTCATGTACCTAATAGTCTTGAAATAAAATGTCCAAGCAAAATATAAATCCAACATAATAATAAAGTCTTCAAAAGTCTTCCATAAAAAAGGTAGATGATTTTCAAGGAGTTCTATGTGTACCTACAAAGCAATTGTAAATAATAATGGACCATTTTCCATCTCATTTCAATCCAAATGGATCAAAACAACAAAAATCCATGTTGTTTTGGAGAAACGAATTTCAAGAAGACAAAAATAATAATGGACACCGGGAGGTCGTCCACATGTCACCATATCGGCAAAGGAGATAGTCAAAGCATACTGATCCCTATTATACTGACTGTGCCTTCTATCCCTCTCTCACTCTCCTCTTTCTTTTTCTATATAAGTTCTCTTTTTTTCTCTTTTTTTTCTCTTCCCCCTTCTACATAAGTTCCCCACCTCCTTAGCTTTCTCCTCCCTATTTATAGGTAAAAAAGGGAGCTAGGGCTTCTCTTAAAAGAGAAAATTCCAAGAGTGCCTCTAGGGGCTAGGTTAGCTACATCCTTGCCCCTTAGAGCTAAAAAAAAAAAGTACTCCTGGGATCATGGGGGCCCAATTGGCTCATTCAACATGTAGTGAGCCTTCTTATGACCCTTATTGAAGCCCAAAGAAGCCTAGAGAAGCCTAAAAAGGTGTTTTATGCCCAACAAGGAATAATTAAGATTCAAAAAGCTCCTTAAAAGGTTTTGAGAGGCCCTAAGAAGTCCTCAGAGGACCCTGAGGAACTTTGAAACTCAATAAAAATCTTGAGAGACCCTTGAATTGCAATTGAAGCATCCTAGAGAGGCTTCCCTCTCCTAAGCCCACAGACTATTGTAAACGACTCCTGGGTCAAAAATGGGCATCAACACATATGCAAGTGGGTGTTGACTCTCCTATGATATAAATTATGCTAATCAAGATTATGTAGTCCTCATTTAAACTCTATGAAGGTTATCTAGCAAGACCTCCTCTTTTGGAGGTCTTATTAGACAACCTAATAATTGTGTTTATTAAAACATCAATACTTAATTCAAAATTGAGATCTAAGGAGGGTGAATTATGTTTCTTTAGATTTCTAAGGTGAGATGAAACTTGTGTCCTTAAACCATACTCCTAATTGGATATAAGTGGATTCAATACAAAAAGGATAACAATATACTAATTTAAAGTTAATTGCATGATATTACCAATAACTAATCTAGAGATGGAAATCTACGGAGGGGCAAATACGTCTCTTTAGATTTCCTAGATAATATGAAATTTATGTCCTTAAGCATAATTCCAATAGGGCACAGGTGAACTCAACATCTAAAGAAAAGTAACACACTAATTAAAGGTTAATTACATAAGAATATCAAAACTTAATCCAAAGATGGAAATTTAAGGAGGACAATAGAGTCACTTCAACTTTCTCAGGTGAGATGAAATTTGTGATCTTGAATGGAATTCCAAATGGGGCATTTGTAGATTCAATGCATAAAGGATGGTAATTTAATAATTAAAAGTTGATCACATAAGAACACTACTAATTAATCCAAAGATGGAAATCTAAAAGGTGACAATTGTATTGCTTCAAATTTCCTAGGTGAGATGAAACTTGTGTTCTTAAATGGAATTCTAGATGGGAGATGTATGGATTTGGTATTTAAAAGTCAGTAAAAAATATATATGGGAGTGATTGTGTATCATTTGGTTCAGCTTGAAATAATCTGACGTTAATTTGGCAATATTCAAGAAATAAGTGTGTAGGAGGAACTAGGACCATCTCCTTGCATAACCACAATGTTAAACCTGACTTTGTAGCTCAAACCATGATTATCAATCCCTTGGATCTAGATTTAACTTAAAACCAATTAAGCAAAATCAATTAGGTGACCTAACAACATTTAAAAAAATCACATTTTAATAGCAACTACATTGGATTATATTTTCCCAAATATAGGTGGCCTAACAACATTTACAAAAATCACATTTTAATTGCAACTACATTGGATTATATTTTACCCAAATATCACCCTTAATTATCCTTATTCATATCGAGCTCACCTCCTTTGGAGATTCACCTTCTTCTGGAGGTGGCCCTTTAGGACGTTGGAGAAATTGAAGAATGAACCTAACATTTATATTTGTTTAGTTAGCCATAAAGGTTTATTCTAACTCTGATATGAATTTCTCAATATTTCTTGAATATTAACAACATATATTCCAAATAAATCATAAGCACATGACCAGGAAATAGTTTATAAGATTATAGAATGTGTTTTGCAATGTAGACACCTAATTTTGTCCAAATGTAATTTAATTGGAGAATAGAATTGCCAAATTAAAGTTTCTCTCTCCTTTCTTTAAGTCTTTCTTTATAAATTTCAAACTTGAATCCTCAACTGCTCTTTTAAAGTTTAATTGAATCTGAATAGAATAAATTGATGAGTTATTCCAAATAAGGATAAGTACCTATCATGAGAAGAACTCTCTCTTTTTTCCAAAAGTATTATCTAGGACAAGTAAGGGGTTTTCGTGCTCTAAAACGGAATTTTTGGAATTGGAAGATTAGTGAAAATTCCCTTGCTTCTCTATAAATAAGAAGTCATAACTCTTGGAAAAGGGAAGGGGGGGGGGGGGCGAAGTTGAGAATATATGTTCAACACAAGGGTAAAATTATAGGCAAAGTAAACACACATTGAGCACTAAAGAGAGCTACAAGCCTAAGCTAGGTAGAAAAAGAAAATAGAAAAGGTGAAAAGAATAAGGAGACAATATTGAAATCGAGAGGTCGACACATAATAATATGGGTTTCTCATAGATTCAAAGCACCAAGATAGAAAGTAGGTATTCTAATATGGCTTTCTCATTAGAATACAACATCTTGTATGTTCAAAACTTGTATGGTGACTGAAGAAGATGATTTGATACATATAAGAAAGTAAGATGCCTTAAATTTGGGTTTTTAGCTTTGGTTTATTGAAAGTTTGGATTCTAATGTCTTAAAAGCTTGGATTTTCACGAGGCATTTGCTTTGTAGAATCAATGACTTTTAGGATTTTTAGAGGTACAAAGACAAAAGAAAGAGCTCGTTAGAGCTTTGCCGACTAGAAAATGAGAGAGGACAGGAGAGTTTGAAATACTGAAGTTTTTACTTGCATGACACATCCAAAGGATAGAAAACAGGTTAAAAAATGAGTCCTATGGTCTAAATAGGAGGAGAAACTAGTCGAAAAACCTCCTAAAAAACACCTAAAATCTGGTCACCACGATGGTCACTAGCGACAACTGACTATGTTTAAAAAAATATTGATTTTCATGGGTGTTTTTGCCACTTTTTGGCTGGAAAATATTTTTAGGATTAAAGGAGTCAAATGGAGGTGATGACACTTAATTTGGACTTCAAATGAAAGAGAAATGAGGATTTTATGATTTTAGGGTTTCGACGACGCCAAAGAAGACAACGGGAGAAGATCTCTGGTAGGTGCCCCTTCTGCACATGCTAGTGTGTTGCATCCATCCTAAACTGCGTGAACAAGTTAACTTGTTCAACCACTTTTTGATTTTTGTTATTAATTTTATTTAATTTAATAATCTATTTTAATTTTATAAAATTCATAAAAAAAAATTATCATTTCAAAAAATTATGAAAAATAGGAGGAAGCCTAAAAAGTTCTTTTTTATTTTAAAAATGTTTTCATAATTCTATTTTTTTTATTTATTGTTTATTTTTCTTTAATTAGGCCACCCTTAATTTTAAAATACTTTCTTTGAATATTTTTCTTTAAATTTCTATTTAATAATTTTGGGAACCGCTTTTTAAATAGTTAAGTATTTTTATTCGTCTTTTTATTCCTTTTAAATACTTTTTTTTTATTAATTTTCTTGTATTTTTAACCTCTACAAAGGAGGCAACCAATTTAAAAAATAACTCCTTTTCCTAGGCACCCCAATGTGTTAATGTTTTTGTTTTAAAGTAATAAAATAATTTTAATTATAAATGAAAATACAAAGGAGGCACCCAATATAAAAAATAACACCTTTTCCTTAGGCACCCCAATGTGATAATTTTTTTATTTTAAAGTAATAAAATAATTTTGATTAACAAATACAAATGAGACATCCAATGTGAAAAATAACACCTTTTTTCTTAGGCACCCAATATGTCAAATTTTTTTATTTTAAAATAAATAAAATAATAAAACAATTTTAATTAAAAAAATAAAAAGGAGGCACCCAATGTGAAAAAGACACCCTAATGTGAAAACACACTCCCCTTCTTTGTGTTTTTATTAGTATGGATAAATTGATAAAAAATAAAAACTGTAGAAAATTCCTAAAAAATACCATAGTTTTCAAAAGTGAATTACATTTTGTTTTTAGGGTTTTCTAATGTTTTTAATTAGATTTTCATCTTAATTTGAATGTGAAACCTAAAGGTAAAATCCCAAGCCATGGTGTCACCAAATTCATTGTTTTTGTGGGCTATTGTTGATATGTGAAGGTTGGAATGATGGATTTATGTCAAAATGTAGAGGAATGATATTCTTGAACGTCTATAGCTCTAAAAGTCTCAAAAGAATATTCAAGTGAAGAAGATAATGAATCTAGGGAATTAGAAGAAGAAGACTTAGCTTTCATAACTAAAAGACTTGGAAAATTCTTCAAAAGAAACTAAAAATTCACTAGAAAATCCAAAGGATCAAAAACTGAAAAAAGTGAAAGTAATAAAAGGGAATATAAGAGCAAAAATGAACCACCCACTTGTTATCACTATAAAAAGGCCGGACACATCAAGCCGAATTGCCCACAACTAAAGAAGGAAAAGAGGAAAAAGAAGCCTGCAATGAAGGCAACTTGGGATGACACAAGTTCGAGTGAATCGAAGAGCGAATGAAGCGAACAAGAAGTAGCAAACATGTGCTTCATGGCACACAACAAAGAGGTAAACTCTTACTACTCTTTCTCAGAAGATTCGTATGATGAATCATGTGATAATTCATGTGAAAGCATGCCTTCTTATAAAGAACTTCAAGATGAATTATTCTCTCTTCATAATAACTTCATTAAGGTCTCAAAAAGGAACATAAGTTTGAAACAACAAAACGAAACACTTAGAAATTAGCTTGAATCTTCAAAAATTGTTGAAAAAAAAAAGGACCTAAAGATTGAAGAGCTTGAGAAAAAAGTAGATAACATGTCTCAGAAATTAACTAAGTCTCAAGTGAATGAAGATAGCAAGAGAGTGCTAGAAATAATTGATCTTAAAAATCAAATTCCAGATAAGGAGAAGGTTATTTACAACTTTACCAGAGGTAAAGATAACTTCAAAAAAATGGTAGGACAACAAAGGATGACTAACAATAAAGAAGAAATTGGTCACAATGGAACACCAAACAAAAGAAAGAAAAACTTGTTTATGGGATATTTTGTAAATCAATCTAAACACTATGCAAATACTTTATCGACAAACATTTATGAGCATACTACTTGCTACATGTGTAAAAATAAAGGACATATAATGTTTAACTGTCCACTTAAGAAAAAGTACATCAAAGTAAAAAATGAATGGAAGATAAACACAAAAGCTAGACAAGATTTAAAGAAAGTTAAGAAAGTTTGGGTTCCAAAAGTAACAACATAAATCCTTTCTTGTAGGTTTGTTTTAAGACCACTCTGTCTAAAGATAAATGGTACTTGGACAGTGGATGTTCAAGGCATATCACAGGAGATAAATCTAATTTCATTTCTCTCACTCAAAAGGATGGAGGATATGTAACCTTCGGTGACAATGCAATAGGCAAGATCATCAGAATTGGTAAAATAGGTAAAGACTCTTCACTCACTATAGATGATGTCTTGTTAGTAGATGGTTTAAAGTATAATCTATTAAGCACTAGTCAACTTAGTGACAAAGGATTTGAAATAACGTTTAAGAAAAAAAAAATGCATAATTCAGAATTCTATGGATCATAAGACACTATTCACTATGCATAGAATGAATAATGTATATTGTATAAACCTTGATAGCTTGATCTCTCAAGATATAACTTGCTTAACTACCATGAGTGAAAATAGTTGGCTTTGGCATAGAAGACTAGGACATGCCAGCATGGATCTCATATCTAAACTCTCCAAAAAGAATTTAGTTAAAGGTTTGCCTAACACCAAGTTTATCAAAGATAAAGTGTGTGATGTCTGTCAACTAGGAAAACAAATCAAGACAAACTTCAAAAAGAAGAAACACATATCAACTAGTAGACCTCTAGAACTCATACACTTAGACTTGTTTGGTCCTACTAGAACTCAAAGTTTAGGAGGAAAACAATACGCCTTTGTAATTGTTGATGATTACTCTAAATACACGTGGGTATACTTTTTAGCTAACAAAGAGGAAGCTTGTAATTCGTTAATCACTCTATGAAAGAAGCTTCAAAATGAGAAAGGGTACAATGTCTCAAATCTAAGAAGTGACCAAGGAAGAGAATTTAAGAATCAAGACGTTGAAAAATTTTGTAATGAACATGGCATAAGCCACAACTTTTCAGCACCTAGAACCCCACAACAAAATGGAGTTGTAGAAATGAAAAATAGAACTCTTTAAGAAATGGCAAGAACTATACTTAATGAAAATAACTTGCCCAAGTATTTTTGGGCCGAAACTGTAAATACTGTTTGCTATGTAATTAATAGGGTTTCTATTAGATCAAGTCTAAACAAAACACCTTATTAATTATGGAAAGGAAGAAGGCCTAACATAACTTACTTTCATGTCTTTGGGTGTAAGTGTTTTGTACTCAATAAAAAAGATAACTTAAAAATTTGATGCTAAATCGAATGAAGGAATTTTCATAGGATACTTTACAAATAGTAAGGCCTATAGGATCTATAACAAAAGAACACTCACCATAATTGAATCAATTCACGTAAAATTTGATGAATCAAATCCTTTTTCAAGATCAAATTATAGGTGAACCATCTAGAGGTGTAACTACTAGATCTTATTTAAGGAATATATGCAATCACTATGCATTCCTATCTCAAGGTGAACCTAAATATGTTGAAGAGACCCTTAAAGATGACTCTTGGATAATAACTTTGCAAAAAGACATAAACCAATTTGAAAGAAGCAAAGTATAGCAATTAGTACCAAAACCTAAAAATCATTCAATTATAGGAACTAAGTGGGTATTTAAAAATAAAAAGGATGAGAATGGTACAGTCATTAGAAAGAAAATTGGACTTGTAGCTAAAGGGTATAACCAAGAAGAAGGGATAGACTATGATGAAACCTTTGCCCCTGTAGCTAGAATGGAAGCTCTAAGAATGCTGTTAGCTAATGCTTCCTAGAAAGAATTTAAGTTATACCAAATGGATGTCAAAAGTGCATTCTTAAATGGGTATATTAATAAAGAGGTATATGTTGAACAATCCCTTGGTTTTGAAAATATAGAAAATCCTAATCACGTATTTAGACTAACTAAGGCTTTGTATGGATTAAAACATACCCCTAGGGCTTGGTATGAAAAACTTAGTAGATTTCTAATTGAGAAGGGGATTTCAAGATGAAAAATTGATAATACTTTGTTCATTAAAACCAAGAAAGAAGACATAATTTTAATTCAAGTCTACGTAGATGATATAATATTTGGTGCCACTAATGAACATCTATGTAAAGAATTTGCAAAATGTATGCAAGAAGAATTTGAAATGAGCATGATGAGAGAATTAAATTATTTTCTTGGACTTCAAATCAAACAAGCAAAGAATGAGACTTTTATAAGTCAATCCAAATACATAATAAAAATGATACAAAAATTCGGTATGGAAAATAGTAAACCCATAGGAACACCTATGAGTACCTCCATCAGTATAAACAAAGATGAAAAGGGAAAACCCATAGACACAAAGTATTATACATGTATGATTAGAAGTCTACTATATCTAATAGCCAGTAGACCCGACATAATGTTTAGTGTGTGTATGTGTGCATGTTTTCAATTAGCACCTAAGGAATCACACCTAATAGTTCTTAAGAGAATCCTAAGATACTTAATAGGCATTATGGACTTAGGACTATGGTACCCTAAGGACACCGGTTTTGAAATGATTAGTTATTTAGGTGCGAACTATGCCGGGTGTAAAATAGATAGAAAATGTACAAGTGACACATGACACTTCTTAGGAAGATCTTTAGTCTCTTGGTTGTCTAAGAAACCAAACTCCATGGCATTGTCAACTGCTAAGGCTGAATATGTAGCAGCCAGGAGTTGTTGTGCATAAACACTATACATGAAACAGCAATTAAGAGATTTCAATTTGAAATACACAACTATACCAATTAAGTGTGATAATACGAGTGTGATAAACATATCTAAAAATCATATTTCACACTTAAGAGCCAAACACATTGACATAAGACGTCACTTAATAAGAGATCATGTTCCAAAAGAAGACATCGTTATAGAATTTATCAATACAAATGATCAATGGGCTGATATCCTCACTAAACCTATCTCAGAAGATAGATTCATAACCATTAGAAGAAAGCTTGGTCTACTGCATAGTAAAGAAACTAACTGAAATGACAAAACTTAAAGAAAAATCTACAGTCAGCCAACTGACTCTGAAGTCAGCTAACTTATGGAATTAGTTTTCTTGGAACAGAGGCTAGTCAGCTAATTGACTCTGAAGTCAACCGACTGATTGAACTATTCTTCGTGGACTAGAGAGTAGTCAGCTAACTGACCTTGAGGTCAGCCGACTAACTGATAGAAAAACCCTATACTCGTTTGTAAAACTCGAGCCATTTGAGTGGTCGGTCAACTAACCTAGGGATTGTCTCTTCGTGTGCTCTCAATTTTTTTTTGTGTACTTTGATATGTTTTATAAAAAAACACTTAACTTGGTTGCTTTGCTCATTTCTCCCCCCCCCCCCCCCCCCGTTTTTAATTAATGATGACCAAAGGGGGAGAGGTTGTGAAAAGCAAAGATGAAATATGATGATGGAATGAAGTATTAATGATGTGTATGGAGTATGGTGTATTTATATGAAGATGTGTATGGAATATGGAATATTAATGATGACCATGTTAAACAATGATGAGCCTTACTTGACTTTGAGCATATTGTTGACCTTGAGCATATTGTTATCTTTTAAGCATATTGAACATTTTTTGATGTCATATGTTAAAGAATGCTTATAGTAATATTTATGATGTCGCATGTTAAATAATGCTTATAGTAAAGGGGGGGCCTTTTCATAGGAACCCTCATATTTGCTCCTCATTTGTCATCATCAAGAAGGGGGAGATTGTTGGCCTAACTAGATTTTTCAATCTTGTTCTGATGATAACAAATGAAGGATTTTTTAACTTGTGTTGTTGAGTGGTGTTATTTCAGGTCTAAGTAAAAGGACACTCATGGTTAATCATGGAAGTAAGATGGAAATCAAAGTCAATCAAGTGAAAACTTCTCAGTATATTGAAGTAATGAGTAACAAATGAAGAGCTTAAAGGCTAAGCAGGTTTTGAACTAAAGACTGAACTGCAAGACTTAGTGTTTAAGGAGATCATGCTTAGAAGGATATTTGTAAGTATTTCAAGTCATTACTATTTAAATATGTGAAGCTCCTTAAGATATAAAGACTTAGAGACCAGCACTTGAAAAACCCTTGAAAATATTTTTGAAAAGTTGCATTTGAGCTTTTTATGTAAACTAGATTTTAAAAAATCAAAAATAAAAAATATTTGAAAGAGAGGACTGCCCAGCCGACTGACCATTTTGAACATGGTTCAATCAGCCGACTGACAGAAAACCTACAGCAAAGTTAACTATCCAACCAACTGACTCGATGAACTGAAAACACATAGTCGACTGACCATTTTGAACGTGGTTTAGTCAGCAGACTTAAAATTATTTTTTAAAGAGACAGAATGATGTTGCTCTAAAATCTGTATTTTCTGCTGTACAAATATTTTATAATCTGAATAATAAAAATCTAGTAAAACATGTAATTTCTGCTGATAATCATACTAAAATTCCTAACATAACATATTTCCCTTACTTGACTATCTGAACACTAGCTGCTATTTACAGTCTCACACATGCGGTATTTATAATTTTAACATTCTGAGATAATACCCACATAATTTTCCTATCAAACAAATGAATTCACCTAAATAATTATCATATACATATTTCCCCAAATCCACATATGCTCAATTCCTAAACTATAATTCATATATCATTTTACCTGCGTTCCTGAAATACCACCCACTGGGGTCCTTAACCATTGCCTACAGGGTCCCAAAGCACCCTATTCCTGAAAATATAATACCCTGATTTTACTTCACAAAACTCCAGTATATTTGTATATAATACAGAATATGGCCTCAAATGAACTAGATAATACTAAAAATACTCAAATAATTTACCTACCTAGGTTTTGGGATGGTTTCCAAACTTCTCAAATCAACATTTCGCTCCGACTATGTTGTAGATAATCTCCCCAAGATCACTGTGGTAGCTTCTGATCGTCGACCTAGGGAGAGACGAAGCCAAATTTTTAGAGCAAAGTCAGAGGAACCGTGTAGAGAGAGAAAGAGAAACTGATAAAATGATTTTCCTTCATTAAAAATCTATTTTAGGCTATATATAAAATTCTATCCACGTGGCCTCATCGATGAGCCATGACACCTCATCGACGAGTCCAAGTTGTAGTCTCATCGACGAATGCCTACTCCTCGTTGATGAGATTCAGACCTTGGAAATGGCCCTCTTGGCCACTTCTCGTCAACGAGATGAATGTTCCTGTTGACGAGCCGAAGAAGGATTCTCGTTGACAAGCACCCTATGTTCATCGACGCAACCCTGTAAATTCTCTTTAAAAAATTTCCTATTTCTCTCTTTTCATTTATTATTTAACTACTATAATTCTTTGGGTCTTTACAGATTGTTTTGAAAAAGGTTTTTCATACAACGAAATGCTTCTTCACAAGTAGATGCGTACAATTTAAAAACTATATGCACTTTCAAATTATTTTAAAAATGAAGCTCAGTAAAGTAGGATAATCCTCTCAAAAATATTTTGCAAGTAAAATGAGAGAGAGTATGGAAATGTTATGCTCAAAATTTGACCTTAGAAATGTCAAGAATAAGAATGCTTAAATGTAACAAATATAAGTGTAATTATACTCAAAGATTTCAAGAATATAGAGCCTTTCAAGAAAGTATATATGAATAATATATATGCTCAAAGCTTCCTTGTAAAACTCAAAATATTTTCTCCAAAGGATTTTTTGAAATAAAGAGCAGAAGAAAAATATTTTCTAAAGATTGACCTTTGAAAAATCAATATAACAAGAAAACTTTCAAACAATATATATGAAAGTTAGTATACGCTCAAACCTTCAAGACTATCTTAAAAATGAGAAACCTTTGAAGCAAATATATACGAGTGGATATATGCTCCAAGCTTCCTAGAATAATCCACAAGATTTTCCCCTAAAAAAGTTTTCAAAAAGAAAGAGTAGGAGAAAATAAGATTTTGATGTTCAAAATGGGTTCAAAAAATGAACAAGAATCAAAGAATATGTAAATAAGCTTTTAATATATTTCTATAACATTTTAGCTTGTATTTATAGTCCAAAACCCAATATAGTCGTTATATGGCCATTGGGAGGGGGGGGGGGGGTTAAAATATTAGTTTATTTTGAAAACTAGCCATTTTTCAGCCTTTGGGGCACTTTCCCGAGAGGTCCAGTTGACTGGGGCGAAGCTCTGATCGATTGGATCTTCAAATTCACGAGTTCCAATTGACCATAGTGAAGATCCGATTGGCTGGCTCTGGGTTTTCACTGCGGACACCTTTTTGTTTTTTGGTCATAACTTTCTCTATACATCACTAAATTAGACATTCTTGGTATCAACCTAAGAGAAAATTACACTAGTTTCATGTTGAACACTTGTTAAGATAAGAAGTGATTTAGTAAGAAAAATGCTCATCAATGAGATGGAAGAAGCATAAAGGGGATTTTCTACTGTGGACACCTTTCAGTATTTTGGCATTAATTTTTCTACAAAATTCCAAATGGGACATCCTTAGTATCAAAATAAAGCTAAAATAAAATCCCATAATTTTCATGTTGAAGATAGTTTAAGATGAGAACTGATTGATTGAGACAATTTCTCATCAATGCAACATCAAAAACATGAAAGGGATTTTAAAAAGCTTGTTTTAGAGTTTTTCACTTGGACTAATTTTTGCACATTTGTAAAATGATTTTCTATGAAATATAGAGTGCCTAAGGTCAGTCTAAGGTCATGGTTTAGAGAAAGAACATCAATTCAAATCAAATAAGATATGCATGCACAATTGGAAACCTACAAGCATTAGAACTGAAAATACACAAGTTTTCGAGCTTTGCTCTTTTGAATTCCCATGGGATACGCCAAGATATGTGCTCGATTAATTACTTCATGGCTTTCATTTTGCATCTGTCATTTGTGATTATGAAAAATAAATCTGTTCATACACTAGACACACAAATAAGATGCTGCGATTTGTCATTATCAAAATGGGATATGACTCAAAAAATCAACAGGTTGCATCCACTCTTATGGTGTGATCTAGTGCTAACTCCTCTATATGGATTTCCTATTATGAGATCAGTTGGATGAATTTTGATGAATTTCCAAGCTAAAGGACGCTCCTAATCTTCTTCATTGGCTTCAAAACTTCTTTTTGAAATTGTGACTTTGTTTCTTGATGTTTAGTCACATTATTTTGGGAATTTTCCTCTTGCTCTTTGTTTATTTTGAGTTGTTCAAGTTCTTTTTCGATTCTAAAGGTGTTTCCTTGATCATCCTCATCTGTATGAGCCGCGGTTTTTGGGATGAAAGGTTTTGCTTCATCAAATACTACATAAGTTGACTCTTGAACAATTTGAGTTCTTTTATTGATTACTTTATTGTCTTTGTTGTTCATAGCATATCCTAAAAAAATTCCTTTACCAGAATTTGGATCAAATTTTGCCAAATAATCTCTATCATTTAGAATAAAAGCACTTGCATCGAAAAACCTTGAAGTGAGAGATGTTGGGTTTTCGACCCTTCCAAATTTCATATGGAGTTTTATCCATTTTAGATATGATGACTGCACGATTGCTTACATAGCATGCGGTATTTACCTTTTCGGTCCAAAAATACTTGGGAAGATTATGTTCATTCAATGTTGTTCTAGCCATCTCTTGAAGTGTTTGATTTTTCTTTTCGACTACTCCATTTTGTTGTGGAGCTTTTGGTATAGAGAAGTTGTGTGAATAACCATGTTCATCACAAAACTTATTCATCTCTTTATTTCTAAATTCTTGTCCTATCTCTCTCCTAATGTTAACGGTAGATAGCCCTTTCTCATTTTTAATTTTGCCACATAAATTTAAAAAACATTAGAAGTTTCACTTTTGTTTGCCTAAAACACTACCCAAAAATAATCAAATATTACAAATGCGTATAATTTTTCGCCAATGCTTGCAATGTCGTTGGGCCCAAATAAATCAAGATGAATTAACTCTAAGTGTCTAGATGTGGAGGTTACCTTTTTGGTCTTAAAGGATGACTTGATTTATTTACCATACTAACATACATCACATACTTTGTTTTTGACATAACTAACTTTTGATAAACCATTAACTAAGTCTTTAAAGGATAATCTTTGCAATAGGTTCATGCTAGCATGATCAAGTCTCCTATGCCACAACCAACTAGATTAGCTAGTTGCAGCCAAGCATTTAATATCACTAGTTTCAATGTCATCAAACTCAAGAGTGCAAATATTAGATTCTCGACATCCTACTAAGATAGTTTGTCCATCTAAATCATTTATAAGACATTGAGTGGATTGAAATATAATATTAAGTCTCTTATCACATAACTAACTAATAATCAACAAGTTATGCTTCAAGGTATCAACAAGTACTGCATTATCAATAGTAAATGATGAGTTACCTACCGTTCCTTTGCCAACGATTCTACCTTTGGCATTGTCCCCAAATGTCACAAATCCTTCCTTTTTGAATTTGCTAGCACACATGTCATATGTCTTGAGAACCCACTATCAAGAAACCACCTATTCTTTCTAGATGTGGTCTTCAAGAATACCTACAAAACATAATTAAGTAACTTGTTTTGGTACCCATTCTTTCTTGGGTCCTAAGAGGTTAGATTTCTTAACAACGCATTTATATTTGCTTTCCTTTCCTCTATTGCCTCTAAAAGGACAAGAATACCGTATATGACCTTTTCTACCACAATATAAACAAATTTTATTTACATGTAAAGGGTTTAGCTTAGGTTTCTTATCTTTATTTGGTAGGGAACTTCTTTTGATACAAAGGTTAGCAAAACAAATAGATTTACATGAGGATAATCCATAACCCAATCCTTCTTTATAGATTCCAATTCTTTGAGCCACTAATAACTTATCAAAATTTTCTTTTCCATTTGTGAATTTGTAAATAATTTTGTTATGATCCTCAATTTTCATTTTCAAGAGTATATTTTTTGCTAAACTTTCATCAATATGAATTTTCAAATTTTTGACTTTTATTTGAAAAAGTTCATGATCTTCTTGAGCACTTTTAATAAGCTCCTCATTTTTCATTTTGAGGGAAATACTTTCTTCTTTTATAGAGGAACAAAGACAAGTTTCTTTTTTTTTTTGCACTTTGAATGTTTGTCTTCAAAATGTTTATGTTTTTTGTTGATAGAAACTAATTCATCGTAAGAAAGGGGATAATCATCATCAGAACTTACCTCTTCTTTATCCCCTACCACGAGGCAAACGTGAGCTGCTTCTTCTTCAACTTCTTCATCTATTGAACATCCATCTAGTTCATCCCACATAGTTACATTCATGGATTTTTACTTCATGTTGTCTCCTTATCGATAGTTACCTTTTTTTTTTATTTAAGGACAATTATACATCTTATGCTCGACTTGCTTGCAATTATAACATTCTATGATATCTTTTTTGCTAGCTTCCCCCTTTTACTTTTGCTTTCTATGCTTCTATTCAGTATCTTTAGAATCTTCTTGTGAGTAGAGAACTTTATCTTCACTATCGCTCTCATCCTCCTCAACTATTTCTTTCTGACTTGTCGACTTAAAGGTGATACTAGTTGCCTTTTTGGGCTCTTCTTGCTCAATTGCTATATTTTTCTTCTTGACCTCATAGGTCATGAGAGACCTAATCAGGTCATCCAGGGATACCTTGGAGAGATCATTTGCTTCTTCGATTGCTATTGATTTTAAATGTCATGAGTCAGGCAATGATCAAAGAACTTTTTGCATATTATCCTCCATAGAATAATCCCTACCGAGTGTTTTCAATCCATTTTTTATATGAGTAAAACGAGAAAACATGGATGTGATTGATTCCCCTTCATCCGTTTTAAACATTAATATTTTTTCACTAACATAAAAATTTTAAATTTTTTGACTTGGGATGTACCTTCATACATTACCTTGAGCTTCTCCGAGATTTCCTTTGCAGTTTCGCACTTGCAAATGCTATTGTATTCTTCATCACTTAAAGCACAATAAAGAAAGTTCATTGTTTTAAAATTCAGTTGTACTAACATTTTTTTTTTTCGTTGTTGACGTCTTTTCTATTTCTTTCGGTTCCCCTTTATCATTGCTGAAGATGTAGTCTCCCTATGTGATGACCTGTCACATCTCAAGGTCATGTGACTAAATGAAGATGGTCATTCAATTCTTCCAAGCTGGGTAGTTGCTTCCACCGAACCTTGTTGGACGATCGACAGATTGTCCATAAGTGAGTGGTGCCTCTATCATATCCGCCATTTGACGTTTATGCTCTAGAATTTACTCCAGTAAATTAAACGTCTGACTTTGATATCATTTGTTGACCCTAGATTTGTGTCCAGAGGGGGGGTGAATAGACTCTTTTGAGGATTAATAAATTTTTCTACAACATAATAAGACTTGGCAAGATACAAGCAATAAAATCACAATATAAGAAAACTGAATAACACAATAAATAAAAGAGGTAAGAGGGAGAAAAGCTTAATGATGTAGTTTAACGTGGTTCAGCCTCTTGCCTACATCCACACCTTGAGACACACTCAAGGGTTGCAAAATCCACCAACCAATCTCCATTGAAGATGAAGAAGCCTTTACAATCAGGGAACCAATCCCCTTATGCTCACCAAGAGCTGATCTGTGAAGTTAACCAAGAAGCCCTTTGATTCGATTCACCAATAACCTTTTGAAGTGTGGTGAGAACACTTGATTACTACCCAATTAAGGATAGAATCGGTATGCATTACCAGAGTCAGGTTCACGAGTTCGGTTACGCAAGGGGAGGTATTAGCACCCCCTACACACTCGTTCTACGAACGGAGCCTAATTAAGAAAAAATTATCCCAAAAAAAATTTAATAAGCCTTTGAAATTACTCGCTTTCAAAATTTGTGAATAAAAGTACAATGTAAATACTATATAAGTATTCCTTCATAACCAGAGCATATCGCACTCCAAAGTGCTCATGCCACCCTTTTGAAATCATTGGGAAATGAAAATCGAGAAAATATTTTGAAAACAAATACACTCCCAGGATTTTTGAAGCTCGTAGGGTTTTTCTAAGTATGAAATTACAAGTTTTTGGGAGGTTTTTGGATTTTATTCGGGATGGAAAGAGTGTGAAAAAATGATTTTTAAACTTAGAAATATTTTTATATTTTTCTGTAGTTTTTTGTGAATTTTTACAACAAATTTTATATTTTTCCCTGAATTTTGAAATAACAAAAGGACAATTAAAGAAAAATGGTGAAAATCAAGGCAAAAATATTGTTAGAATTTTCTCATGAGTTTTCTAAATTTTTGTGATTTTTCTAAGGGTAAAAACAATTTAGCCTCAAAAATATTTTGGTGAATTTTTTTTTTTTGTATTTTTATATATTTTTATCGAATTTAACAAATAACAAAAATGTAATTAAGGCAAACAAAACATTGAGAGTTGAGTCTTCAAAATATTTTTGAAATTTTCCCAGATTTTTCTAAATTTTTTATGAGTTTTTTGAAATTTTTATGTTTTTCGTGGATTTTTTGTGAATTATTAAATATGAAAAGTTAAATAGAACGGTTGAACCAGTTTCACACCAATCCAAAGGACCGAAACTGATTTGAAGAAGAACCGGTTCAAAAAGGGGTCAACCTGTTTAAGGTTCTCTCAGCAGTATGGGCATATTAGCTTCTTATTGCACATATCAGTAAACCCCTATGTGATCAAAGTAATAATGGAATTCTAGAATCCATTATAAAGTTGCTTTACCATGGATAGGGTGGATCTAGCTCCAACCATCGAGGAGTATGTCTTGCTGTTGCATCTAGCCAAGTTTCCAACACCCTACAAGACAAATGTACATACCGGAACATCTTTTGCTAAAAATTGCACAATGTCATCGGGGTAAAAATTCAGAAGAAGGAAGATACAAAAATCACCTGGCAGCATCAAAAGGAACTGATGGAAAAAGAAGAAAGGGAAGAGGTCCATATGCATATGCTAGCTCTTGCTATCTATGGCCTGGTTATCTTTCCAAAGGAGCAGGGGACCATCGACCACACAATCGTTTCTTTCGTGGCACAGGTGAAAGAAGGAGTCCATCTAGTTTATAGATTTCTTGCCGAAACTTTCCGATCACTCCATAAGTGTTAGACTCGAGGGCGTGCCAGGTTGATGTGCTATGTACCTGTAGAAACCTAAAAAATTATAGTAATTAAATAATAAAAGAATGAGAGAAAAAGGAATTTTCTTAAAGAATTTTAGTAGGTCTCGTCGACAAGGGAAGAAGTGCTCGACGACGAGTAGGATTCTTGGGCTCGTCGATGGGGACTTCCATCTCATCGACAAGAAGTTACTGAGAAGCCTATTTTAGACTTTGAAATTCATTCATAAGGGGAAGGTGTTTGTCGACGAACTTCCTTCATTGACTCGTCAATGAGGAAATGTGACTCGTCGACCAGGCCATGTGGACAAGTTTTCTATATAAGCTCAAAAACCCATTTTTGTTGCAAGAAATTTATAGAATCTCTCTTTGTCTCTCCCTCTTACGACTCTCTCCCCCTTCTCTCTAGAAATCCAACCCTGTTCTTCATCGGTTCGATGATCGGAAGCCGCCACGTCACTCATGGCAAGATTCTCTACAAATCTACTGGAGTCATTTGTCGATTAAGCTAACTTGGGAACCATCCCAAAATTTTGGTAAGTTTATTATTTTAATATTTATTAAAGTATTTGGTGTTTCTGGGTTGAGGAAGGTATTAAACGAGTTTATACTGAAATTTTGCTAGAGAAATGCAATTTCAGGGTATTGAGCTGGGGTACGAGTGTAATGTTGGAGTAGTTTGTGGGCTTTTTCATAAGTCAGGTAAGGGGATAAACTAAGTCAGTATTTTCATGAAATTATTTGTTATTATTCAACTTTTATTTTCAAGGAAATTACTTATGTTATAGAACTGAGTTTGGAAATACTGCTATTAATAGGAATATGATTTTAATATAGTTGAGCATGAAATATGATTCTGTACAGATTTTATGAATATAACAATATTTACTTTTGTATGACATGAGTATGAAATTGTATGAAATCATAATATTATGTTTTCAAAATCAGCATGTTGTTACTATTTTTATGATGGTATTAAAAATGATACGGGAAATATGTTTAAAGTATGGTATTAAAAACAGTGCAGAAATTTCAAACTATGTATGTTCAAATATATGCAAGCGTAAGGGCCGTGATTTTTCATGATATGATATGCCGGCGTAAGGGTTGTGATTCCCATATGATATGCTATGGCAGCGTAAGGGCCGTGATTTATAAGATACAAATTGCCAACGAAAGGGCCGTGATTTATATATTATGATATACATAATTCATGAAAATATTACCTTGACTAATATTATTATGAAACAGCTATATATCATTATTCAAGATTTACTATATGTTATCAGAACTCGAATGCTTTGGTTTAGGCTTTCACGAAGCACGGTACCATAGCTATATGATCACGATCATGTATATGTCAGTGCTACCACTTGTCGTCAGGGGCAGTGGGAGATCAGAAGTCGATGTTGTTTTATGGTAGTGTAGGCGTCCCTCTAGTGTCTGGGCCAGGAGGGGCAGACCCATCACACTTACTAACTTATGTTGATCTAGCGTGGTTGGCCAGCCATTGCTAGGTCCTGTCTTCGGATTGCACAACCTAATCATGTGGAGGTAAGACATGACACCAGCCAGCTATCCATCCAGGGTGTTATTACATGTACAAATATATATGATGATTTCATGTATATAAACTTAGTATATTATATCATGTTATGATAAATTATGTTTTGAACATATATGAAACAGACGATTTGGTTAGATATGATTTATGTACTTTTATATCTATAACATGAAAATACTCATGTTGCCACACACTGATGTTAGTTTATTTCCTTTACTGAGAGGTGTCTCACCACGGCTATATGAATATTTTAGGAGCCCAAATAGAGGAGTAGATAAAGTTTTGCAGCATTAGAGGTCGACTGTCCTACCCTATTAGAAAGGTAAGTTGTTATGCTAGGGTCTGATTGATTTTTGGGTTGTGACCCTAGGGTACTTTTTTTGGTTATTTTAGGGATATGTGTATGTATATAATAGTTGTAGTAAAACTCTGGTATTGTGTTGGTTGGATGATTTGGTATGTATATGATTTTACGTTTCCTACTGCTTAGGTGTTAGAGTTGTATTTCAGGTATATCCCTAGTACCCATGGGTCTAGGTTGATTATGTTATTCAACTGTATAGGATTATTATATTATATGTTATTATGAAAAAAAAATATTTATGGTAAAATAGGGAGGTCGTTATAGTTTTGTATTAGAGCTTAGGTTGTTAGGTTCTGTAGACTCTAGAGTGCAGCAGAAACGATACCAATGTTTTAGGAAAGTATTTGGGATTTTATCTTGTAGTTTAGAGGCAAACCTTTCGTAGTGGTTTCTGTGTATTTCTAGGAGTGGAGATTTCAAGAAAGTCATAGTAAACTATTGTCAGGTTGTGTTTCTAAAGTGTAGGACAGAATCTTGAAATAAGATAAGGATGTCAAGATAGGGGATTTTAGTTAAATGTGTAAATTATAAGAATAGGATCCCTAAGTCATGTATATTGTCTTTTCAGGATGGACCCTAGAAGAGGTAGTGCCCATGCGAGCAGTAGTGACGGTGCAGGGCCCTTGAGTGTAAGAGAGACTGAATCAAATGCGGGTATTACGCAGTATGGCTCAGCAGATTATGACTGAGATTGTTAGGAGCTCCAGAGAGCAGGGAGGCCCATCAGCAGGTTATGAGTACACGATAGAGAAATTCACCAAGATGAACCTTCCGGCATTTTCATGAGGACTCAATCCTCTAGCCGCCGAGAATTGGAGGTAGGAAATCGAGAAAGTTTTGGGGGTATTACAGTGTACGGAGAAGCAAAGGGTTCTCTTCACCACGTATAAACTGACAGAGGAGGCTGAGAGGTGGTGGACTGCTGTGAAACTTCTGGAGTAGCAGAAGGCGACACCGATAGTTATGACATGAGACCAATTTAAAGAATTATTCTTTGATAGGCATTTCCTAGTCGCTGTCAGAGAAGCTAAAGTGGAAGAGTTCCAGAATTTGAAGCAGGAACAACAGTCAGTCCAGCAGTGTGCGGTGAGGTTCATAGAGTTGTCTCGCTTCACTCCGTATATTGTTCCTAATGAAGTAAAGAAAGTAAAGCAGTTTGGAAGGGGATTGAGGCAAGGAATATATAAGTAGGTGGTAGTGCTGAAGATACAGGATTTTGCTGAGTTAGTTGACATAGCAGCTTTGGCCAAGGCTAGTGAGCGCATGGATGCAGAGGAGCAGGAATAGAAGAAGAGATCTACGCCTTTAGGCTTCCAATAGGGAGTTAGGAAGGGTCAGTGGAGGAGAGGAAACTATGGTAGAGGACAGAGGCAAGATACTGGAGGTCGTAAGTTTTAGGCGGTGTAAAATTTTCTTGTCTGTCAGACTTGTGGAAAGAGACACTTAAGAGAGTGTGGAGTGGGGAGAGTCATCTACTATCGTTGCGGTAGGCAGGGACATCTGGTGTGAGATTGCCCTACACCACCAGGTATCACTCTTACTCCCAGACCATAGCGAGGAGGATATCAGGCGCCCCATGGAGGCCAGCAGAGGAATGTAGCTCCAGCGAGGATCTATACTTTGATGCCTGGAGATGCTAAGATAGCTGGCGATGTGGTGACAGGTATGATTAACATGTTTTCATTTAAAGTTATTGTATTGTTTGATTCTTGAGCCACATATTCGTTCATGTCTATGGGGTCCATTAGATTATGTGGGGCAGAAACACAATTGTTAGACACCAAACTGTTAGTAACTACACCAACAGGATCAGTAGTGAGGAGTAGAGTGCTCTGAGGCTGTCCAATTAATATTCAGGGGAAAGTCTTACCGGCTGATTTGATAGTATTGGATATGCATGGGTTCGATGTAATTTTTGGAATGGACTAATTGGTAGCCAATTATGTTAGTATAGACTGTCGTTTGAAATAAGTAAAATTTAGACCTCCGGGAAGACCAGAATTCAGGTTCATAGGGTCACGTGTGCAATCCCCACCTTAGTTAGTATCAACCATACAGGCGAGGAAATTACTCCAAGATGGTTGTTAGGGGTTTATGGACTTTGTAAAGGAGGTGTTTGAAAATGAATTGAAGCTGGGCAATACACGAGTGGTCGAGGAGTTTTCAGACGTTTTTCCAAAAGATCAACTTGGGTTACCTCCCGACCGCGAGGTACATTTCACGATTGATCTACTTCCTGGGACGACACTGGTCTATAAAGCTCCTTACAAAATAGCTCCAGCAGAGTTGGGAGAGTTAAAAGATCAGTTGCGAGACTTGCCGGATAAGAGTTTTATTCAGCCAAGTGAATCACCTTAGGGAGTTCCAGTGTTATTTGTAAAGAAAAAGGACGGGTCTATCAGGATGTGTATAGATTACAAGGAAATTAGTAACGTGATGATTAAGAACAAGTATCCTTTACCCCGTATAGATAATTTATTTGATTAGCTTTAGGGTACACAGGTCTATTCCAAGATTGACCTCAAATCAGGATACCATCAGGTGAAAGTTAAAGCAGAAGATGTCTAGAAGACAACCTTTAGGACCAGGTGTGGGAATTATGAATTCCTAGTTATACCATTTGGTCAGAAGAATGCTCCTTCAGTATTCATGGATTTAATGAATAGAGTTTTTCACCAGTATTTATATTAGTTCATTGTAGTTTTCATTGATGACATACTGGTTTACTCAAAGAGTTTTAAGGAGCACGAGACACACCTACGGTTGGTACTTCAGATGCTCAGGGAAAAGAAGTTGTATGCTATGTTTAGAAAATGTGAATTTTGGCTAGAGAAAGTGTCATTTTTGGGGCATGTTATTTCATAGGATGGTATTTTAGTGGATCCCAACAAGATTGAGATAGTGTTGAATTGGGAAAGGACAAAGAACGTTCAGGAAATTAGGAGTTTCTTGAAACTGGCGAGTTATTACCATTGGTTTGTTGAGGGGTTTTCAGCTTTATCGAGACTTCTCACGTGGTTGACCAGGAAGAATGTTAGATTTGAATGAGATGAGGATTGCGAGCAAAGCTTCTAGGAATTGAAGCAGAGGCTTGTCATTGCACCAGTGTTGATCATTCCGTCAGGGGGTGATGATTATGTTATTTATAGTGATGCGTCATTAAAAAGGCTCGGCTATGTATTGATGTAGCATGGTAGGGTTGTAGCTTATGCCTCCCAATAGTTGAAAGAATATGAAAAGAACTACCCTACCCATGATCTGGAATTGGATGCAGTGGTGAACACATTAAAGATTTGGAGGCATTACTTGTACGGTGAAAGAAGTGAGATATTCTCCGATCACAAAAGTTTGAAGTACTTTTTCACTCAAAAGGAGCTAAACATGAGACAGAGGAGGTTGTAAGAACTTATTAAAGACTATGAATGCACTAATAGTTACCATTCAAGGAAAGCAAACGTGGTAGCTGATGCTTTTAGCAGGAAATCAGAAGGACCAAAACTGGCAGCTATGGAGGTTCAGCATTCGATTTAGTTGGATCTGGAGAGACTCAGTGTAGAGTTGGTAAAGAGTGATCCTTAGGTGTATATTGCCAGCTTGGTAGTGTAGCCTACTCTACAGGAAAGGATTAAGACAGCTGAGAGAGATGACGCAAAATTAGTAGAGCTAATAGCTAAGGTGCAGGACGGATAGGGAGATGAATTCAATATTCCTAATGGCAGGGCTTTAAGGTCCGTTCCAGGCTATGCGTGCCTGCAGATACTGATATCATAAGGACAATTTTAGAGGAGGCTCATAGGTCCTTGTACACGGTTCATCCAGGTAGTACTAAAATGTATAAGGATCTGTGAGAGTCTTACTGGTGGAGTAGTATGAAAATGAAAATTGTTGAGTTCGTACAGCAGTGTCTGACATGCCAGTAGGTAAAGGCTGAGCATCAGAGGCTGACGGGCTAGTTGTAACCACTTTACACTGCAGAGTGGAAGTGAGATCATGTATCTCTGGGCTTTGTGAGGGGTTTGCCACTGGCACTGCATGGTTAGGATGTTATTTGGGTGGTTGTTGATAGATTGATGAAGACCGCTCACTTTATTCCTAGTAAAGTCAACTACTCTAGGGACAGACTGGCAGAGATTTATGTTTAAGGGATAGTTCATTCTCATGGTGTGCCAATGTCTATAGTGTCTGACCGAGACCTACATTTCATGTCACGGTTTTGGAGGAGCTTTCAGGAGGCTCTGGGGTTTCATTTATCCTTCAGCATAACGTTTCATCCTCAGACAGACGGTCAGACTGGGAGGGTGATTTAGATGTTAGAGGATTCGTGTTGGATTTTGGGGGTAGTTTGTAACGCCCCGAACCCATAAACCCGGGTCCAGCGCATTATAACTGATAAATCATAATCCATAACATACGTAGTGGAAAACATAAATATATTCTCCATAAACATAGTACAATAAAACTGTAATATACTAGAGTTTTCTATTTTCTATCTATAAATCCATAAAAACCATCCATCACCTGCATTTCCATAAATATAACTCCACAACATTCCAGTATGTTCACAACATTTATCCCTCCACAGACTTAAAACATAAAGACTTATAACATAATATATACATCCCCAAAATATTGTCAACATATACCCTGTTTTTATAGTCCTCAAATACGCTAAATACCCTCGAGCTACCTAAGCCCGATATTGAGGATGTCCTAAAAAAGAAACATTTATATTCGGGTGGGACACATCTCAGTAAGGGAAGAAACATACATATTAAAACAGTGTGTGGCTAACATGAGGTATATAAATATCATTTTAATAACTTTTGCAAATCATTCACATAACTTAGAAAACATTTTCTACACCTAATCAACCACATGTAGAAATTTAACCCACGAGATTACTTAAGGATAGTGGTGATTACCCGCTCATACAAGTAGAACCCCTCTACTCTGATACATAGGTGACCCTAGGTCACAACTAAAGCATACCAGGGCACTTACCTTATTCAGTAAGCCCCCAAGTGTTAGATTAATCTCGTACTCACACATTCAACAATAGTTTACCGGCAAAGGCCCTAAGGATAGGGAAATCTACCCGCCCATACAAATAGGTTCCCTCTGCCCTAGTACGTTATGCACCTATTGCCACATCTGAAGCTACTAGTGCACTAGCCTTTCTCAGCAAGCCCTCAGGCGAAGAGTTTTCCTTACCCAATCGTAACACGTTTTACGTACATACATACTTCTAATATCATAATACATTGTTCTTTTCTGACATTATACATTCATACACATTCATTCATGTTTATAGCTTAACTTTGCGTTTCGTTTCACTTTAAGTGACTCTTTCTCATTCGTATCGTTCACATTTTTCATTTCATCTCATTGCCATTTCATCATCATTTCATTGTAAAACATTTCAATTCATTACTTCGTACTACAGCTGTTCTTTAGCCATCATCAGTTAGTTTCCACATAAAAATGCGCTAGAATCTGCTAACATGGTTGTCTTTTAGCTGTCTTACATTTGCATGGTTGCATTTAACATACACAAGCAACATTTTCCATATAATATTTTATTCATAAGCTTTACTTACTTAACCTGCATCTCACATATCTAACATACATTCGCACAGAATCTCATGCCACATAGTTTTAGCAGTAAAATTCATATACATTCCTTACCAAATTAGCCAACCCATAATTAACATTAATATACTGAAAATACATTTCATTCCTTACTTACTTCCATAGAAAAAAAAAAACTTTCACTTTCATTCATTCATTTTCACATATACATAACTATATAAACAATCCTAGGCTTAGAAAACATAAATTTCATGGCTGGCATTTTAAACCCACATATAAACATATATACATAAATAACACATAATCCATTTTAATTCATGAAAAACTTGATTTAATATATAAATTTCCCCCTTACCTGACTTTCAACTACGCCTGTAGGATCCCTGAACTGATATCCACACGGCGTTCACCTGGACCCTAAATCCAAAAATCCTAACTTAATTAAAATAAATTCCAAGTAACTTATATCTTAAAGAAAATACTTATTTACTGCTTCTTAGGCTCCAAATAACAATATTCCTTAACAAAATCCCAAAATAACTAACTTACCCTGATTTTGGGATGTTTCCCAAACCTCACAACCCAATGATCAGCTCCTACAGCCTTGAAGAGAATGATCCCATGAAACTCGTGGTGGTTCCGGATGGTCAAATCAGGTCAAATCCGATCCGAAATCGAAGAGAGAAAGCTAGGGGATCATTTTTAGAGAGAGAGGAGAGAGAGAGAGAGAGAGAAGTGTGCCGAGTTTTCACGCTGAAAAATGAAAGAATTTCAATTTATAGACAGGGCTTCATCGACGAGACACGTCGATTCGTTGACGAGGCACTGTAGAGTCTTCGTCGATGAGAAAATACCTTTGTCAATGAAATTTAGGGTTTCCCAAAATTCTCTCTCTCAGGATTTCTTCGTTGATGAGAAGCAGACTTCGTCGACGAGCTTAGAATGACACTCATCGATGAATACAGGACATTCGTCGACGAGGCCTGCTTTTCCTTCTAATTTCTTTCCTTTTTCCTTCATTATCCATTAATCCATTTCATTTATCATATTTTCTAATTATTTTAATTCCCAGGTCATTATATTCTCCCCTTCTTAAGAAATTTTGTCCTAGAAATTTTACCAACTAATCATCCTTTTATATGACTCAAACTCATTTACTAAATATCATCATAAGAACTTAACATGCATATAATCACATAAGTCATTTAGTCATCATTCATTAAACTAAATTATCTCATACTTGCTTCTCTGCTGGCATCCTCCTCAGCTTGGAGTGTGTACAGTCGAGGCGAACCACCTCTTCCAAGTGGTATCTGCTGCTTTCCCTTATCTTGATTATGAGTAAATACCCTAGGCAATGGTTCACGACAATCTTTCTTGTGGTGCCCTAGCTTATCGCACCTATAGCAATTTAGAGTGCCATACCAGCATACGCCCCTATGCCTCTTATCACACTTTGGGCATACAAAGCCCATTGCTTCTTTCCCTTTCTTCTCTGATCCCTGACTGGCCTCAAATTGAAAGCCAGATGGTGCAGGTCTCTTCTTCTGCTCTGAAGGCTCAGTGCTGCCTTGGATACTCTTTTCCAAAACTGAAGCCTTGTCAACTATTTCTTAAAAACTCTGGACCTAAAACCTGACCACCAGCTCTTAGATTCTGCGCCTCTGGCCTTTCTCGAATTTCCTAGCCTTCCTTACATCATTTGGACAGAAATGGAGCGAACCATGACAATTCTATAAATCTAGCTGCATATTACGCAACTGTCATGTCACCCTGGGAACTCTTCAATCTTCTCCTCTTTGACAGATGAAGGAAAATACCCGTCAAAGAAAAGTTCATTGAATTTCTCCCAGGTAAGAGCTATCCTTATCACCCTCTGATCCTCTAGTAGCTTCGCAGAAAGCCACCAGCGCTTTGCCTCTCGAGTCATCTTGAATGCACCATAACGGACCTTCTGCTCATCTGTATAGTCGAGTACAGCCATAATCTCCTCTATCTCCTGTACCTAGTTCTCTACTGCCACTAGATCAGATCCACCTATAAAGGCTGGAGGGTTCATGCTCATAAATTCTTTTATACTGCAGCCCTGTCCTGCAGGTGGACAGTTCTGTTCCTTGGGTTCCTTCTTCATTTCTGCTTTAACCTGACAAACGATACCCTGCAATACCTTAGAGGTATCTATTTCCTCCTTGGTAGAGGTCACTAAATCCTCCCTTCCTTCAGCCTCTGTATTCTCATCTCCAGAATCCATCCTAAAAAATAGGACAGAGAAAAGATAAGAATTTCATATTAAAACTCCAAATAACATAATTATTAAATAAAATCCAAAATCTCCATATAAAGACCAATCTCACAATTCAAAAACAAAAACATCTAAGGTTTACCGTGGCTTTTCTGAGACCGTCGACTGCTTCAGAAAAATCACAGGAAATCGTCGACATAATTTTGCCTATAAATCACAAAACAAGATCCTATACTTCCCTACACCAAACCTATTTCTCAATATCTAACCTACTTATCTAATATCCTTATCCTAACTATTTCCTATACTCTGGCATAAATCATTTCCTAAATCCTCAAAATCCCCAAAATCATTCCTCTATTACCATAATGTAACACCCCGAACCCATAAACCCGGGTCCGGCACGTTATACCTAATAAATCATAATCCATAACATACGCAGTGGAAAAAATAAATATATTCTCCATAAACATAGTACCATAAAACTGTAACATACTTGAGTTTTCTATTTTCTATCTATAAGTCCGTAAAAACCATCCATCACCTACATTTCCAAAAATACAAACTCCATAACATTCCAGTATGTTCCCAACATTCATCCCTCCATAGACTCAAAACATAAAGACTTATAACATAATATATACATCCCCAAAATAATATCAACATATACCCTATTTTTATAGTCCTCAAATACGTTAAATACCCTCAAGCTCCTTAAGCCCAATCTCGAGGATGTCCTAAAAAAGAAACATTCATATTTGGGTGAGACACATCTCAGTAAGAGAAGAAACATACATATTAAAACAACATGTGGCTAACATGAGGTATATAAATATCATTTTAATAACTTTTGAAAATCATTAACATAACTCGAAAAACATTTTTTGAGCCTAATCAACCACATGCAAAAATTTAACCCATGAGATTACCTAAGAATAAGGGTGATTACCCGCCCATACAAGTAGCACCCCTCTACTCTGATACATAGGTGACCCTAGGTCACAACTAAAGCATACCAGGGCACTTACTTTACTCAGTAAGCCCTCAAGTGTTAGATTAGTCTTGTACTTACAAATTCAACAATAGTTTACCGACAAAGGCCCTAAGAATAGGGAAATCTACCCACCCATACAAATAGGTTCCCTCTGCCCTAGTACGTTATGCAGCTATTGCCATATCTGAAGCTATTAGTGCACTCGCATTTCTTAGCAAGCCCTCAGGCGAAGAGTTCACCTTGCCCAATCGTAACATGCTCTAAATACATACATACTTCTAATATCATAATACATCATTCTTTTCTGACATTATACATTCATACACATTCATTCATGTTCATAGCTTAACTTTGCATTTTGTTTCACTTTAAGTGACTATTTCCTATTCATATCATTCACAATTGTCATTTCATCTCATTGACATTTCAATCATCATTTCATTGCATAACATTTCATTTCATTACTTCGTACTACAACTAGTCTTTAGTTATCATCAATTAGTTTCTACATAAAAATGCGCTAGAATCTGCTACAGTTAGTCCACATAGAAATGCGCTAGAATCTGCTAACATGGTTGTCTTTCAATTGTCTTATATTTACATGGTTGCATTTAACATACACAAGCAACATTGCCCATATCATATTTTATTCATAAGATTTACTTACTTAACTTGCATCTCATATATCTAACATACATTCGCACAGAATCTCATGCCACTCAGTTTTAGCAGTAAAATTCATATACATTCCTTACAAAATAAGCCAACCCATAATTAACATTAATATACTGAAAATACATTTCATTCCTCACTTCCTTAGAAAAATACCTTTTCACTTTCATTCATTCATATTCACATATACATAACTATATAAACAATCCTAGGCTCAGAAAACATAAATTTCATGGTTGGCATTTTAAACCCACATATAAACATATATACTTATATAACACATAATCCATTTTAATTCATGAAAAACTTGATTTAATATATAAATTTCCACCTTACCTGACTTTGAACTGTGCCTGTAGGATCCTCGAACTATTATCCACACGGCGTTCACCTGGACCCTAAATCCAAAAATCCTAACTTAATTAAAATAAAATCCTAGTAATTTAAATCTTAAAGAAAATATTTATTTACTGCTTCCTAGGCTCCAAATAACAATATACCTTAAGAAAATCCCAAAATAACTAACTTACCTTGATTTTGGGATGTTTCCCAAACCTCACAACCCAACGATCAGCTCCTACAACCTTGAAGAGAATGATCCCACGAACCTCGTGGTGGTTCCAGATCGTCAAACTGGGTCAAATTCGGCTCAAAATTGAAAAGAGAAGGCTGGAGGATCATTTTTAGAGAGATAGAGAGAAGAGTGTCAATTTTTCACGCTGAAAAATGAAAGAATTTCAATTTATAGACAGGGCTTCGTTGACGAGACACGTCGATTCATCGATGAGACACGTCGATTCGTCGACGAGGCGCTGTAGAGTCTTCATCAATGAGAAAATACCTTGGTCAACAAAATTCAGGGTTTCCCAAAATTCTCTCTCTCGGGATTTCTTTGTCGATGAAAAGTAGACTTCGTCGACAAGCTTAGAAGGACACTTATCGATGAATAAAGGACATTCGTTGACAAGACCTGCTTTTCTTTCTAATTTCTTTCATTTTCCTTCATTATCCATTAATCCATTTCATTTATCATATTTTCTAATTATTTTAATTCCTGGGTCATTACATAGTTGGACCCAGTATATGCCGCTGGTAGAATTTGCTTATAATAACAGCTATCAGGCCAGCATCGGCATGGCACCTTATGAAGCGCTTTATATTAGGATATGTCATTCCCCTTTATACTGGAATAAGTTAGGTGTGCGGAGAATTGTGGGGCTAGAGCTAGTGCAGTAGATATATGACAAAGTTCGGCTCATCAGAGATAGGATCAGTGCAGCTTAGAGCCGACAGAAAAGTTACGCTGATACTCACCATAGGAAACTGGAGTTTGATGTTGGAGATCACATGTTTTTGAAAAATAACTCCATTAAAGGGAATTATAAGATTTGGAAGGAAGGCTAAGCTTAGCCCTAGGTTTATTGGGTCATTTGAGATTCTTGAGAAAGTGGGATCAGTTGCCTATATGCTAGCTTGACCACCCATTTTATCCACAATACACGACATATCCCATGTCTCCATGTTGAGGAAATACATCCCAGACCCCTCCCATGTGATTAATTATGGTGAGATAGAGCTCGGGGATACTTTGGCATATGAGGAGATACTAGTATAGATTCTAGATAAGAAAGAATAGGAATTGTGCAATAAGAAGATTCCTTTAATAAAAGTATTATGGAGAAATCATGCAATAGAGAAGGCTTCATGGGAACTCGAGGAGTAAATACGACAGAAGTACCTGTATCTTTTTAGCGGGTATTAGTAGTAATCAGGAAAAGTTACTGGTGAATATGTAAAATTTCTTTTGTGCAGGTTAGTTAGATGTAATAATTTTCTGGTAGTAGATAATATTTTGGTTGTGGGAGAATTTTATTTTATGTGTATATGTAATCTCTCAGAACCTTGAATGTAACCACGGTATTCCTCCATCATAAGTGAGGGTAAGTAATAAAATAAGTAGCCATTTTTCTTTAAGGGATGGTGAATCGCTCAAATAGTAAATTTAGAGGAAAAAATTTTTATAAGAAGAGGGGAATGTAAGAAACCTGAAGAGTTATAGTAATTAAATAGTAAAAGAAGGAGAGAAAAAGGAATTTTCTTAAAATAAATTCAGTAGGGTCTCGTTGACAAGTGAAGAAGTGCTTGTCGACGAGCAGGATTTTTGGGCTTGTCGATGGGGACTTGTCTCTCATCGATGAGAAGTTACCAAGATGACTGTTTTAGACTCTAAAACTCATTAACAAGGGGAAGGTGTTTGTTGACGAGCTTCCTTCATTGACTCATCGACGAGGCCACGTGGACAAGTTTTCTATATAAGCTTAAAAACCCATTTTTGTTGCGAGAAATTTACAAAGTCTCTCTCTCTCTCTCTCCCACAACTCTCTCCCCCTTCTTTCTAGAAATTCAGCCCCATTTTGCACCGGTTTGACGATCGGAAGCCGCCACGTCACTCCTAGGAAGATTCTCTACAAATCTGTTGGAGTGATTCGTTAGTTAGGCTAAATTGGGAACCATCCCAAAATTTGGATAAGTTTATTATTTTAATATTTATTAAGGTATTTGGTGTTTTTGGACTGAAGTTTTGTTAGGGAAATGAAATTTCAGGGTGTTGAGCTGGGGAACACATGAGTGCGATTTTGGAGTAGTTTATGGGCTTTTTCATAAGTCAGGAAAGGGGATAAACTAAGTCAATATTTTCATGAAATTATTTATCAATATTCAGCTTTTATTTTCAAGGAAATTATGTATGTTATAGAACTAAGTTTTGAAATACTGTTGTTAATAGGTGTATGATTTTAATATAGTTCAGTAGGAAATATGATTCTGCACAGATTTTACGAATAGAACAATATTCACATTTGTGTGGCATGAGTATGAAATTATATGATTTTACGTAATATCAAAATATTATGTTTTTAGAATCAGCATGTTATTACTGTTTTCAAGAAGGTATTAAAAACGATACGGGAACTATGTTTAAAGTATGGTATTGAAACAGTACAAAAATTTCAAACTATGTATGTTCAAATATATGCTGACGTAAGGACCGTGATTTTTTCATGATAGTGTAAGGGTTGTGGTTTAATATGACATTCCATCATAAGGGTCTTGATTTCCATATGATATGCTATGCCAACGTAAGGGTCATGGATTTCATGTTTTACTATGGCGGCGTAAGGGCCGTGATTTATAAGATATAAATTGCCGACGTAAGGGCCATGATTTATATTTTATGATATGCAGAATTCATGAAAATATTACCTTGATTAATATTATTATGAAACAGCTATGAATCATTATTTGATATTTACTATATATTAAGAAAACTCAGGATGATTTGGTTTAGGCTTTCACGAAGCATGGTACCATAGCTATATGATCATGATCATGTATATGTTAGTTCTACCACTTGTCGTAAGGGGCAATGGGAGATCGACATTCAATGTGGTTTTTATGGTAGTGTAGGCATCCCTTTGGTGTCCAAACCACAATGGATAGACCCATCGTACTTACAGACTTACGTTTATCTAGCGTGGTCCCAGCCATTGCTAGGTCCTGCCTTCGGGTCACACAACCTAGTCATGTGGGGGTAAGACATGACACTAGCCAGCTATCCATCCAGAGTGTTATTTCATATACAGATATATATATATATGATGCTTTGATGTATATGAACTTAGTATATTATATCATGTTATGATAAATTATGTTTTAAATGATATGAAATAGACGGTTTGACTAAATATGATTTATGTACTATTATATTTGTAACACGAAAATACTCATGTTGCCACACACTGATATTAGTTTATTTCCTTTACTGAGAGGTGTCTCACCCCACCTCTTTGAACATTTCAGGAGCCCTAGATAGAAGAGCGGATAAAGCTCCACAGTGTTAGAGGTCGATTGTCCTACCCTATCAGAAAGGTAAGTTGTTATGCTAGGGTCTGATGGATTTTTTGGTTGTGACCCTAGGGTACTTATTTTTTTTTGTTAATTTGGAATTATGTGTATGTATATAATAGTTGTAGTAAAACTCTGGAATTGTTTTGGTTAGATGATTTGGTATGTATATGATTTTACATTTCCTACTACTTAGGTGTCGGAGTTGTATTTCAGGTATATCCCTAGCACCCACGGGTCTAGGTTGATTATGTTAGTCACCTGCCCAAGATTATTATATTATATATTATTATGAAAAAAAAAATTATGGTAAAATAGACAGGTCGTTACAGTACCGCTGATGTATGTTTGGGTAATTAGTCACTTACTGTGTATTCAAGGATCCTTTCGATCTGCCTCCTCAACGATCAGGATCCCTTTAGCTGAGTTTGGGACAGTTCGGTGGGAAGAACATGCAATAAGTCTGAATGGAAGTTAAGGCTATACTATTTGGTCAGTAGGGAGCTCATCTTGCAAGCACCATGGATGGACCGGTCCATTGTTGTACACAGATGCGGAAATTTCCTATGGGTACCGTTATTAGGTCTTTAGGGATGGATAGCTTATGCACCCCTCATATTCATAAAGCTGGTGGGGGCAGTTCACCTTACACCTATGACACACGGACTAGAAAATGCTCAATTTACATATGAAGTAGGTGATAGTTAAAAGCAAGTTAGATAATTTGTAGTGTCTCTGAAACATGTGCACTTAGTAGAATCAAACAATCAGGGCTCGGGTACCCAAAGGAACTATGAACTATGGCTGGCCAAAAGGATGAATTCGCGGGTCAGACAGGTGTGGAGAGTCCTTGCAGCTCCAACTAAAGCACCAGTGGAAAATACACAGTCAAAAGAAAGCATACACCTGGAGAAGGAAGAAGTTGGGGAAGCAATAACAGAAGATCAAAGGATAGAGCAAAGGAGGAAGGATTTAGTTGCGTTCTACCATGGACAATTCAAACACTAGAAAACCCGCTACATGCAATCAGAGGAGAAGATAGTGGCTCTGAGGAAGGAAAGACGGGCACCCTAAGTAGCACTCAACCGAAAATCCCAGATGTTATAAGAAGTTAGAGCAAAAATTGAATAAAAATTCCTCTACATACAGGAATTGGAGAGTCAGTGGGACAAGCAAAGGGATAAATTCAACCAAGCACTTGAGAAAATGTAATCGTACGTAACCAAAGCTAGCTTTTGGGAAGCCAAGTACCAGGCTTTGCAGCGGAAAATGGATGGTGCAGTGCCTCAAAAGTCGAAGCCAGCTTGGGAAAGCACGAGCTGTATAGTCAGAGGCGAGCTCGAGAATCCAACTTGAAGACCTACTTGAATTACTCAATGCTCTTTGTATTTCTAAAATTTGGTACGAAGATGCCACTTTAAAAAAGCTTTAATATGAAATGATGACGATCTTTTCCATGAACCTTGTTTAAAGTACAATAGGCTGTATACATGGTTGTGTTTTTGTTTGTAGATTTCTATGCATTATTTGCATCCTTGCACAAGCATCTATTGCATATCATGCTCATATATTATTTTTCTGAAGAAGAAATTTTTTGTACAAGGAAGTGAGAATTAACACTGGTCTACTAAAATTAAGGTGCCCATTCATCCTTATAACACCAAAAGAAAGGCAAGGATTATGGCAGAGTAGCTGGAAAGCAAGGTCCTAGGCATCGAACAGGGGTAGGAGGAATTAAGTGATAAAATGAACAAAATATTGGAGCTCCTAAAAAAATAAGGGAAACTATGTACAAGTACAGGATGACTAGGTAGACATAGATCCCATCTATGTTCCAAGTTTCACCTCGTTTTATAGGCAAACATTGGCGCCGCCGCCTATTGTAGAAAAAGGGCCACGTCCAAGTATTCCTCCATTCTTTCCTATTGCACCAGTGCCAGAATGTCCAGTAGTCGGAGTGCCTTCGATGGTGATGACAGAGGTGTAAACAAATATGAAACCAAGCATCGCTGTGATATACTCGAAGAGCGCCTCAGAGCCATTGAAGGGACTAATGTGTTCAACTCTGTTGATTCCACATACCTCTGCCTGGTGCCAAAGATAGTGCTACTTCCAAAATTCAAGATCCCAGACTTCAAGAGGTTTGATGGAACCCAATATCATTGAACCCATTTACGGTTATACTATCGGGCAATGGTAGCATACTCAGACGATGAAAAACTAATGATGCACTGTTTTCAAAACAATTTAACCAGCGCGGTTGTTAGAATGTACATCCAATAGGACTAAACCCAAATCACTCAAATCTGATCTTGGAGGGATTTGGAGAATGTCTTTATAGCCCAATACCGCCATATGACAAAAATGGCACCATAGCGAATGACCTTGCAAGCGATGGAGAAGAAACCTACAGAAACATTTTTGGTGTATGCCTATAAATGGAGAGATATGTTTACTTTTTGAGTCTGATCATTGTTTTGATGTTGACAAAGCACTTGGATCTAATGTGTGTGCCTAATACTTGAATAGATTTATGAATCATATCACACATATGGAAGAGGATTAATGGAAGCCTTGACGAAACTTAAAGCTTGCATCATTTGGCCTTTTCTATATACAAAGAGCAAAAGAAGAAGGAGATATTTATGTTTATTGTAAATGCATTTAATTATTTGGTCTGTAATTATAATTGTCAGTAATAACTGCATCATGCATGATAAGGGTTTTAATGCTCAAGATCATAGTTTGACCTTTGGGATCACTCTTCGGTCGACCGATGCTAGATTTTGCGTTAGCTCAAAAAGGCCTTAGAAAAGACTCTGGTCCTTGTACTATCACTTAGGATAGTCCCCATTATCATGTATGCTATTAGGGGAAATCAATTTTTAGATAAAGTACTTAGATGTTAAAATACTAAGGATTCTGGCGACCAAACCTTGGCTTTGAAAACACCTCGGTCGACCGAATATAGGAAAGTCAAAATGTTGACTTGACTTCGAGCGACCAAATTAAAAAGAATGTAATGTTCTCAGTCAACCAAATATTTAAACTTGACTTTTCCAATAACCCAAGCGCCCGAACTTCACATTCAAAATACCCTTGAGCAACCAAACATGCAAGTTCGGCAGACCAAACTTGAGTCCAGATGACCGAACCTCGGACATTTTGGAAAATTTCCTTAGCTAGTAGACTGAACTTATTTTTCGGCACCTGAACATAGAAAAATTAGTTTTTGTCATGTGTCTGTTCGGGCGACCGAACCTAAGGCTTGGTCGACTGAAACTCTCAGGTTAGCCTAATTTTTACCACTATTAATTAGGGTAAAATGAGGTTAATTTCATTAAACACATTTAAAATAAATTTAATAATTTCCCTGTTGTCCCCAACGGTCAAAAATTGTGGCATCTCTATATATATGGGTCCTCATTTGCAAGATTAAGAGGTGATTAGCAAATAAGATTAACAAAAATTCTCTGAATTTTTTATACTTCCATTTGCCATACTACATATTTTATAAGCCAAATTTTTTATACTCCCTCTTACATTCTTTGCAAAAATCAATTTGAAATAGAGAGGTACATTTTAGCTTATACTTCTCACTTGCAAATTAATTGCAAGTTGAAGGGGAGTGTTGAGCTTTATTGTTGTGAGGATTTTCCTAAACAAATTTTAATATGCTCTCAAATTCCTATACTCATTTGAAAAAATCTTCCTTGAGATTATGCTTGGTAATTTTCCCATATTGTTGTTGTAAAGACCCAAAAAATAATGTTTTTTAAATAATGAAGGGTGGGGGGAATGGAAAGAGAAATAGAAGGAGGCAGTAGGCTTCGTCGATGACATTGCACTTTGGATGGAATAACCCAAAAGTAACACACAAGGCCTCGTCGACGAACACAGGGAGTTCGTCAACGAGCGCATAAGGGGACCTCGTCAACGAAGCCACACCTTGTCGATGAGAAGATACTGAAAAGGGTTTTTGGGAAAGTCTGAAATTCGTCGACAAGGGAGGAAGTTCTTTGACGAAATTATTAAAGGACTCGTCGACGAGGTGACGTGTCTCGTCGACAAATCCGGCCCTATAAATAGTGAAAACTCACATTTTTATCAGATTTTCAGCGCAAATTACCCCTCTCTCTCTCTCTTTAAAATGCACCCATTTCCTTCTCTTTTTGATTCCGGCCCCGTTTCACACTAGATCGACGATTTGAAGTCACTACGATGGTCCTAGAGCTGATCGTTGGTGGAGTTGGTTTGGATTTCATTCCAATCTCAGGGTAAGACATTTAATTCAGTATTTGTCTTTCCCTCGGTTATAAGAAATACAATACACGAAGAAATAATGATGGTTTGTTCTGGGGGATGTGGTTTTTAGGGTGTTGAGTGGAGAACCCTATGGGAATAGGGCTAGAGTACAGTAGGGACTTTTCAGAGATAAGGTAAGGGAAATATGCTATGCTAGGAATTTTTATAATGTTAACTCAGATTTTACACATATGTATATACCTGCTCATTACCCAGTTTTACAAAATATGAGTTTTAAATGCTTGTGTGGCTTGAGTAGATATTTATGTGATGAAGAACTTATATAGTTTTTATAGTATATCACACTATATTAATTACACAGATATAGGCAGTATATTACAAATATTTATCCAGAACAGTATATTACAGTTTTTCTCAGATCAGTATGTTATAGTTTTATACAGATCAGTATATCACATATGTTTATCCAGAACAGTATATTACAGTTTTACTCAAATCATTATATCATAGCATTATTTAGAACAGTATTTATAGTTTGCCATGTTTCCTATTACCATAACGTACTGAGTATATAGACAGATATATAGAGATAGCATCAAGATGCTATTGATACATAATATAGAGATCACAGAGTTTATAGTATAGAAAGATAGCGTTATGGTAATTTTGGAAACATGATGAAAATAGTAAAAGAGTATATATGTATATATATAGTATCAGATCCCTAAGGAATGATTACAAACAGATACAGGTAAAGAATACAGAGCATGGTACCGTTGCTATATACAGATAGAGTGCAACCACATATCTCAGATAGTGTGTGGGTACTGTCAAAATGTGCTCAGAGAGGATACAGCTCCCCAATTCGCTGAGTTGAAGGGGCCAGTTTGATGAGATAGTAGCCAGTCCCACACCTAGGAGAGTATGCAGTTTGGCTAGGCTGAGGTAGTGTAGAGTATATTGACTTATCTAGAGGGCCAACCAGATTACGTCCCGCCTATGGGCCGCACAACCCTGTCATGAGGGATCAAATCATGACATACAAAATTCCAAGGATAAAACACAGTTAGTATATGTATACAGTTTTACAGTATCTGATGAGTATAGTATCATATTAGCAGCATGAAAAGTAGAAAATACAGATGATACAATTATATTTTAAATTGTGAAAAGAAAGATATGCTTTACAGATTTACTATTGTATTATAGTTCAGTTGTTATTTAAACAATATTTCTAACTTAGTTGCCACACACTAGTAAGAGCATATTTTCACTTACCGAGCGTCAACTCACCCCATGACTTTAACATTTTTCAGGTGAGCTAGTTGGGCAAGATCTCCGGCTTGCGGATAGAGAGTTTATTTGATGACCCTGGATTAGAGGGTAAGTTTGTGCAGGGTTTTGTATTTTGGGACAGATATTTTGGAGAGAGAGACGTATTATATAGTTATGGTTTAGAAATACAGATTCCTGGTATTGTATGTTGTGTATGGATGTATGGATTACGTTTCCGCAGCACAGGTATGAATTTATATTCAGATTTACCCCGGTGCCTTCCGAGGCTCGATTTTCATAGTAGGGGGTATCAGAGTAGTTCATATATATATATATATATATATATATATATATATATAAATGATGTAAATTTTGAGGTCGTCATAGTTGTTGATTGATTAGAATTGTTAGGAAAATTATTTCTAACTTGTGAGCTTCTTGCATACAAATTGCAGGAACTGAAAGTATGCATTTATCATTGATAAATCATTTGCAAGCTTTATCCATAACCTCTAGTGTGCTTTATTTGTGAAAAATATTATTGAGGTACTTGATGAAGGTAGTTTAGATTTTGTGATTGCTTATATTGTGAATAACATATTTTAGAATCAAAGACCTTACTTACTCACGTGTATACAAATTGATATATATATATACATACACACACACACACACACACATATATCTTGCCGTGAGTTGATATCCTATTTAGAACAAATCTCGAGTGACCATTAAATCTTTATCATCTGTGAGTGCATTGGTTGAATTGTGCATAGTGGTACAAATCTGCTTGTGTAAGAAGAAAATTTATTTATATGTAAATTTCTATATCTGTTGTATTCCCGAGATATGATCGGAAAAGGGAGACAAGCCCTGTGAATAGTGTCAGACTTGCTCAGACCCGGTTAGGAGAGCACTGGATTGGTTCTGACCTGGTTAGGAGAACTAGATGCACCATCCTGTAAGGTGTTGTATTAGCTACCGCTCCACCCGTTAAGCGAGCCATGCATAGTGGAATCCTCTAACTTGTTAGCTTGAGGCGGGGACGTAGGCATAGTTGTCGAACCCCGATAACATATCTTGTGTATGCACTTAAATTCCTACACTTTAATTTTCTGCACATGTATGTTATATGCTTGATTCATTATATGTTGTACATGTATTGATTGGATTTATGAGTATATAGACAGACTTTAGGTTGTGTATTAATGCTGCTGATTTGGATATACCTAGGCAAAAGTTTTCAATTTCAAATTCACCCCCCTATTGGGAATACACCAATTCCAACAAGATATGGTTATCCAAGTGAACCCTCCGTTAGACAATACGGAAGCAATATCCTTATTTGTAAACACATTAAAAGATCCCTACTTCGGGCATCTTTTGGGGGCGACCCCCCATGACTTTATGGATGTTGTGTCAACAGGAGAAAGAATTGAAATGGTAACTAAGCTCGGAAAGGTGAAAGGCAACAACTTAGAAACGGGTCCAAGAAATGGACCAAAGGAAAGAAGGAAGAAGAAGCCTAGATTGTCCATGGGCATTTCAATCAAAGAAGTTATTACTCGAGAGGTCGAAATCAGTGGCCCAAAATAAATTTTGTTTCTAAAGCTATGGCGAATCAAGCAAAGCATGTGGAGGCAAGGCCCCAATTTATTGCTCCTAGCTCCATGCTGGCCCGCCAAAACATGCAAACACATAACAGAAGTACCCCCAAAAACTTCTGCAAGATAGATCCCATTCCAATTACCTATGGCTGAATTATTTCTCCACTTGTGGGAAAGAGGAATGGTGCCAACAGTGCCAGCAATTCCTGTTTCAAACCCTCTACCACACTAGTATAATCCCGAGGCCTACTATGAATATCACGTAAACTCTCTCGGTCACATCATTAACCGGTGTTGGGCCTTTAAGCACAAGGTGCAAGATTTAAGGGATGCAGGTTGGTTGGCATTTAATAACAAGATGCCAGGAATTCAAGGAAATCCTTTGCCAGATCACGGGGGAAACAATGTTGAGATGATAGAAGAGGGAATCAAGGGGATCTCAGAGAAAGAATTTGATCAGATGTCATTAAACTGCAGTGAGCATATGGTAGCTAGCCAGATAGAGCAGCGGGTTATTTGTCCAGATGGCGCACTTTGTGCATGCCGGAATGAAGAAAGATCAGGGTAGCATTGTGCGACTTTTAGAGCATTCCTACAAGGGTTGGTAGACAGGAAGTGCATAGTGTGGGATGTGTTGACTTTACGAGTTCAATCCAGTTTTGATAATGACAAATCACTTGGTATTTGATATGTGTATTGAGATTGTGAATAAGACCAATATTTAGCATGCACGGAAGGATGACAAGTCATGGAAGCCATGAAGATTAAAGCGTACATATCTTGGCACAATCCATGGAACTGAAAGAGTAGAAGAATGAGGATGCAAACAACAAGTTCAAGAACATCATGGGAATGGGTACTTAGAACTTATGTATATACATATTGCATATGATTTAATTTGAGGCTCAACAAATAGCATTACCTTAGGACTCATGCATCTCATGAACATCATTAGGGGATATTTATGGACTTATAAATACTTTTAAAACCTTAGGAAATACTTTTATAAAAGAGCCAAGAAAGAGAGCAAAGCATATTTTTTGAACTAAAAATAAAAATCCAGGAATTGGTAACTTTAGAAGACCAAGCTCAACGTTCAGTCGCCTAAAGTTGCATCTTTAGAAGACCTAAGTTAAGTTCAGTCATCCAAATAATTTCTTTAGAAGACTAAAGATTAAGTTCAGTCACCTAAAGAATTTATGATGAAACACAAAATCGAGTAGAAGCACCTCAAAAGACTGAACTCAGACTTTAGTCGTCTGAACTCGACACTTCAGAAGACTGAACCCCAACTTTAGTCGTCTGACCTTGTGTCCAGGTTAATTTTTTGAAGCTTTAATGAACTTTAGTCATCTGGGCTTTAACCCTCAGTCGTTTGAACCTGAGGGAAAGTTTAAAAATATAATTTTTAATGAAAGAACACGCGAGCTAATTTTTGATCCAACAGTTAAGATTGATTCTAAGGGCAAGACATTTATATAATAAACATCTAAACCCTAGTACCCTAACCAAGATCAACAAGAACAAGAAGAGAAAAGAAAAGAAAAAACCTTTGGCATACGATTGAGCTGATTGCACGTTTAGCACAACTTTGAACATACTGCTGAAACTTTTGCCTGGGATTTCAAAACTGAATCTAAGCTAAAGCTATCTCAATTTTAAAAAGTCCATCTAGCTATCATTGTGCTTTCATTTTGGTATTGAGGTTTTGGTAAATCGATATGCTCATTAATAGTTATTCTCATAGAGTTTCTTCATCTAAACTGATTTGTTGATTGATATCCACTTTTCAAAGAGCTTGTCATTGCGAAAACAATTTTTGAATATTTGTTATGAGGTTGATCTTGAGTGTGCATATATTAAATCATTTTTACAACATTACCACTTGAGAAAAGCTTTTTTCATTGATTAGATATTTTTTAGTTAAGTGAGTTTTCATTCAAAGACTTGATATTTTTAATATTATAAAACTACTTGTTTGAATATCCTTAGTGTTCATAATGATATATTATTAAGGGATATTTTATGAAAAATATTACATTAGGTTTTTTATCTTTGGAATACATATCGTATATATATTTGCGTATTACAAAGATCGCATTGTGGTCGAATATTTGAAAGTAAACTTCTTGATTTTGATCGTTATAATATTTGATAAGATCACGGTTGATATTTGTGTATTGAAAAAATTTAAACTCAAATCATAATTTCTCCAAAGCTTTTAATTATATCACTACTTGGGAGTTTTGATAAAAAGGGAATTTGTGTGTTGGAGCTTATCATTCATCTAATGAATGTATCATTACATACATATTTGAGCTTCAAGTTTCATCATTTGATTATGTGTTAGGAATTTCAATTGTACTCACTATCTTTGTTAGAAGCAACATTGAATGTTTTACAGATTTGATATTATATTGTAATCACGGTTCGGGTTGTGAACTGGGTTTGAGGAGAAAGTTGTATCTCTTGTAAACAGTAGATTATGAGGAAACTGTACCTTTTGTAAGCAACAGATGTAAGGGAAGTTCCGTCCCAATTTAAGGAGCAGGGATTATAGTGGAATCCTTGAGTGGGTTGCTCAAGGTGTGGATGTAGGCCAGGTTGGCTGAACCTCATAAAATCGCGTTTGTCTTCTCTCTTCCCTTATCCTTTTATTTTCTACATCGCATTTCAATTTCTAGGTTGCATGTGTATGTTGAATAGCTTCACATGCACTTAATTGGGTAAAAAGTATTCATTGTTAAAATAAATTTAAATCAGCCTCAAACTCCTACATTTAATTTGTTAGACATAGAAATCGGGATTAAGTGGTAAATCATTTGAAAGTTTTTTAAAAATACCCAATTCACCCCCTTTTTGGGATTACACCTAAATTAACATTTGGTATTAGAGAGGGTTTACATAGACGTAATTATTCTTTTGTAAAAAGATCACATGACACACATCGGTGTAAGTTCATTCGGTGAGGGACACTCGTCCACTAGACTACCTATTTTTTACGTTGTAAATTACACCTATTGGAAATATAGGATGAACATATACCTATTAAATGTAGATTGGAAGGTATGGAAAATAGTTACTAAGGGAAATCATGTTCCCATGAAAGTAATTGATAAGGTAAATGTACCTAAAACTAAAGATGAGTATATAAAGGAAGACTGAAAATCAGTACAAATAAATGCTACTGCGATGAACTTGCTTTTCTGTGCACTAGATGTAAATGAATTTAATAGGGTAATGGCATGTAACTCTACTAAAGAAATTTGGGAAAAATTAGAGGTTACATATGAAGGTACTAAGGAAGTAAAAGATAGTAGGATAGACATGCTCCCCAGTGAATATGAGACATTTAGAATGACTACTGATGAATCTATTAAATCCATGTATACTAGATTCACACATATCACAAATTCTTTAAATGCACTTGGAAAATATTACCCTACTTATGAGTTGATCAGGAAAATACTCAATGGACTACCTCCAATTTGGGAAGCGAAAGCTACAATAATAGTAGAAGGGAGAAATCTCAAGGAAATGTCTGTTGACGAACTCATTGGATCACTCTTCACCTATAAGCTTGCAATAAATGAGAGGAAGAATGAGCAAAGCAAAGCAAAGAAAGCCACAAAACTTAAGGCATCGTCAAACAAATCTAGTGAAGAAAGTGATTCTGATACGGAATATGATATGACCTTGCTAACAAAGAAGTTTGAAAAGTTCTTGAAGAAGAATAAGAAGTTCAACAAAAAATTCTAGAACTCAAAATCAGAGAGAGGAGAGTCAAGCATGAATAAAAAGAAGGAAGATCCACCAACATACTACAATTGCAGAGAGGTTGGACACATCAAGCCTTCATGTCCCAAACTAATGAAAGTCTCCAAGAAAAAGAAGAAGGTGCTAAAAGTCGGTTGGGATACGCACAACATAAGTTGTTCAGAATCTGAATCTAGTGATGACGAGATTGTGAATCTGTGTCTAATGGCACATGACGACCTTGAGGTACAGTCGTCATTCTCATCATCTTCTTATTATTCTAGTGATTCTGAAAATTAGAATGACATGCTTTCATAATGAACTAAAACAAGAATATTTGTACACTATTAAAATTCTTAAGAAGAAAACTAAGAAAATTTTTTATTTGAAAAATAAAGTCAAAGAACTTTCAAGTTTAGTTGGACGTCAAAGTGAAACTCATGCATCTCTCATGAAAGACAAGGAATTTCAAATTGAAAAGTTAGAACATAATTTGAAAGATAAATATGAGATTATTTGTAAATTTAGTGAGTGACAAAATAATTTTGAAAAACTCCTAGGAGCTCAAAGAAATTCCCTAGAAAAGGAAGGTCTTGGTTTTAATGGGAAGGAAAATCTAAAACAGAGACATCTTTACATGGGATATTTTGTAAGAGAGTCGAAATCATATGTTCCAACTAAGGACTGTCATAGAAATATTACATGTTTTAAATGTAAGAGGTTGGGCCACATAAAATTTGACTATCCTTTCAAAAATAAAGATGTAAAAATTAAGAAAGTCTGGAAGGTCAAAGGAGAATCTAGTACTAACCCCCATGGACCCAAGAAAATCTGGGTACCAAAAGTAGTTATCTAATTGTGTCTTGCAGATATGCTTAAGATCTTCCTCCTCAAAAGACAGATGGTATATGGATAGCGGATGTTCACATCACATGACAGGGGATAAAGCAAAGTTCACATCCATCACACCCAAGGATGAAGGATTTGTCATTTATGGGGATAATGCTAAGGGAAGGATCACAGGTGTAGGTAAAGTTGGTAATGATTCATCACTAATTATCGATGTTGTTTTACTGGTTGATGGTTTAAAGCACAACTTATTGAGTATAAGCCAATTGTGTGATAAAGGTTACAAAGTGTCTTTTGAACATGACAAGTGCATTGTTGAACACAAAACTGATAATAAAATATTATTCACTGCTGAGCGTCATGAAAACGTATATACCACTAGTTTTGATAACTTAACCTCACAAAGTGTGACATGCTTCTCTGTTATGAATGAAATTAGTTGGATTTGGCATAGGAGACTAGGACACGCTAACATGGACTTAATATCTAAACTAGTTAAGGGAGACTTAGTTAAGGGATTGCCTAAGACAAAATTCGTCAAAGATAAAATTTGTGAGGCTTGTCAATTAGGAAAACAAGCAAGAACGAGCTTTAAGAAGAAGAAAGAAATCTCCACTACTAGGCCACTTCAAATGCTACACTTAGATTTATTTGGTCTGAATCCAATTCAGAGTTTAGGAGGAAAATCATACACATTTGTCATAGTTGATGATTACTCAAGATATACATGGGTTCTATTCTTAGTTCAAAAATATGAAGCGTGTGAACAATTCATAAACTTGTGCAAGAAAATCCAAAATAAAAAGGGATATACTGTCACTAAAATTTGAAGTGATAAGGGTAGAGAATTTAAAAATCAAGGCATGGAAGACTACTGCAATTCATTAGGAAGAGCTCATAATTTTTCGGCTCCTAGAACACCACAACAGAATGGTGTAGTTGAATAGAAGAATAGGTTTATACAAGAAATGGCTAGAACTATGCTTAACAAACATAAAATACCTAAGTACTTCTGGGCTGAGGCAGTGAATACCGCCTGCTATGTTCTAAATAGAGTTTTGATTAGACCATCTCTAAACAAGACTCCGTACAAATTATGGAATGGCCATAGACCAAACATATCATATTTTCATGTCTTTGACTGTAAATGTTTTGTGCTTAGAGACAATGAACATTTAGGAAAATTTGATGTGAAATCAGATGAAGGTATCTTCCTAGGGTATGCCTTAGATAGTAAAACCTATAAAGTATATAACAAACGAACATTAATGGTTATAGAATTTATTCATGTAGTGTTCGATGAGTCAAATCCCTTCTCCAAAAGAACCGATGAAGATGAAATTGAGATAAATAAGGAATTTGAGAAACTATCCATTGAGAATGATTTATAAAAGAAATATAAAATTAAGGAACCATCCACTGAAACCAATCAAATTGAAAATGATGTTAATGAACCACCTAGAGAATGGAAGTACATAAAGAATCATCCCATTGATCAAATAATAGGTGGACCATTATGTGGAGTAGCCACACGATCCTCACTTAGGAATATGATGAGTCATTTTGCCTTTCTATCTCAAGAAGAACCGAGGAATGTGAGTGAAGCAATTGAGGATGAATCGTGGGTGTTGTCCATGTAAGAAGAGTTAAACTAGTTTGAGAGAAACAAAGTACGGACATTAGTTCCTAGACCTGAGGATAAGACAATCATTGGTACAAAATGGATATATAAGAACAATAAAGATGAACATGGGATAGTTGTTAGAAATAAGGCTAGACTAGTAGCTCGGAGATATAACTAGGAAGAAGGAATAGATTTTGAAGAAACCTTTGCACTTGTAGCTAGAATGGAATCCATTGGAATGCTTTTAGCCTATGCTGCTTTTAAGGATTTCAAGCTATATCAAATGGATGTCAAAAGCACATTTTTAATGGCTACATAAGTGAAGAAATATATATAGAACAACCCCCAGGCTTTGAAAACAATAAGAATCTAGATCACATCTGTAGACTAACAAAAGCCTTGTACGATTTAAAGCATGCTCCTAGAGCTTGGTATGAGAGATTAAGCAGCTTTTTACTGGACAATGGATTTATTAGAGGAAGGATAGATACAACACTTTTCATAAAGTCTAATAAAGATGACATGCTCATAGTTCAAGTATATGTAGATGATATCATATTTGGAGCCACAGATAAAGACTTGTGCAATGAGTTTGCTAGCACTATGCAAAATGAATTTGAGATGAGCATGATCGGTGAACTAAATTTCTTCCTAGGACTTCAGATCAAACAAGTGAAACATGGAACATTTTATAAATCAATCGAAGTACATTAGAAACCTACTCAAAAAGTTTAATATGGAAGATGGAAAAATACTAAGAACACCTTTGAGCGCTTCTTTGAAATTAGAAAAAGATGAAAAAGGTATTCCACTATATGTCAAGCTTTATCGTGGAATGATTTGTAGCTTACTATATTTGATTGCCAACAGACTTGACATAATGTTTAGCATATGTTTGTACGCAAGATTTTAGGCTGCACCAAAAGAGTCACATTTGTTAGTTGTCAAACAAATACTTAGATATCTAATAGGAACCGTGGAACTTGGGCTATGGTATCTTAAGTATACATCTTTTGAGATTATTAGCTTTTCAGATGTTGATTTTGCTGGTAGCAAAGTGGATAGGAAGAGCACGAGTGTTACATGTCATTTCTTAGGACATTCTTTAGTCTCTTGGTTTTCCAAGAAGCAAAATTCAGTAGCTCTTTCCAGAGTTGAGGCTGAATACGTAGCGGGAGGAAGTTGTTGTGCTCAAAATCTATTCATGAAGCAACAACTGGCGGATTTTGGATTAAACTATGAAACAATTACTATAAGATGCGATAATAGGAGTGCAATAAACATCTCAAAGAATCTCATATTACATTCATGAATGAAACATATAGAAATAAGACATCACTTTCTTTATGATCATATGCAAAAATGAGATGTGACACTTGATTTCATATGCACGGATGAACAATTGGCAGACATATTCACAAAACCACTTACGGAGGATAGGTTTATCCAAATTAGGCAAGAATTCGGCCTAATGCATTGTTGAGAGGTTGCCTAGAATTATTTTAGATGACATAATTCAGGGGGAGCAACGTCACTTAATATTCACAATTGGCTAAAAATTTCAAATTCAGCTCATTTGTTATTATTCGATATAACATTAGTTAACATATGGTATAACATTTGTTCACATTTTTTAACATTTTCCCATGTATTACTTTGTAATACATCTTTTTGTTGATGTCAAAAGAGGGAGAAAAATCAGGAGGAGCAAAAATTGTTGGTAAAACTAACTGCATAAAGGCTGAGAAGAATCAGGCTAAACAACTTATGTATGAACATGAGCATATTTCATATTTTCATTTGTTGAATATTTGATGCACTATTTGAGGGGGAGCCTTGTTAGGTGTAACCCATTTTATATTTTTGCTCGTGTATTTGTCATCATCTAAAAGGGGGAGATCGTTAACTCCATGAGTCCAATTCGGTTTTGATAATGACATCTGTGCATTGAGATTGTGAATAGGACCAATATTTAGCATGCACGGAAGGATAAAAAGTCATGGAAGCCATGAAGATTAAAGCATACATATCTTGATACAATCCATGGAACTGAAAGAGTAGAAGAATGAAGATGAAAGTGACAAGTTCAAGAACAACATGGGAAAGAGTACTTAGAGCTTATGTATACACATATTGCATATGATTGAATTTGAGGCTTAACATATACCTTAAAATGACCTTAGGACTCATGAATCTCATGAACATCATTAGGGGATACTTATGGACTTAGAAATATTTTTAAAACCACGGGAAATACTTTTATAAAAGAGCCAAGAAAGAGAGCAAAGCAGACTTCAGAAGACTGAACTCAATGTTCAGTCGCCTGAAGTTGCATCTTCTGAAGACCGAAGTTAAGTTCAGTTGTTTGAAGAATTTCTTCAGAAGACTGAAGATTAAGTTTAGTTTCCTGAAGAATTTATAGTGAAACAGTGAACTTGGCAGAAGCACCTCACAAGACGGAACTCAGACTTCAGTCATCTGAACCCGATACTTTAGAAGACTGAAACCCAACTTCAGTCGTCTGACCCTATGTCTAGGTTAATTTTTCAAAGCTCTAAGGAACTTCATTCATCTGGGCTTTAACCCTCAGTCGTCCGAACTTGTGGGAAAGTTTAAAATTTTAATTTTCAATGAAAGAACATGCGAGCTAATTTTTTATCCGAAGGTTAAGATTGATTCTAAGGGCAAGACACCTATATAATGAACATCTAAACCCTAGTGCCCCAACCAAGATCAACAAGAACCAGAAGAGAAGAGAAAAGAAAAAACCTTTGGCATACGATTGAGCTAATTGCACGTTTAGCACAACTTTGAACATACTGCTGAAACTTTTTCATGAGATTTCAAAGCTGAATCTGAGCTAAATCTATCTCGATTTTCAAAAGGCCATCTAGCTATCATTGTGCTTTCATTTTGGTATTGAGGTTTGGTAAATCGATATGCTCGTTAATAGTTATTCTCATAGAGTTTCTTCATCTAAACTGATTTGCCGATTGATATCCATTTTTCAAAAAGCTTGTCATTGCAAATCAATTTTTGAATATTTGTTAAGAGGTTGATCTTGAGTGTGCATATATTAAATAATTTTGACAAGATTACCACTTGAGAAAAGCTTTTGTCATTGATTAGATAATTTTAAGTCATGTGAGTTTTCATTCAAAGACTTGATATTTTTAATATTACAAAACTACTTGTTTGAATATCTTTCATGTTCATAATGATATATTATTGAGGGATATTTTCTGAAAAATATTACATTAGGTTTTTGATCTTTGGAATACATATTGTATATATATTTGCATATTATAAAGATCACATTGTGGTCGAATATTTGAAAGTAAACTTATTGATTTTGATCATTATAATATTCAAGATAAATCTTTTGATAAGATCACGGTTGATATTTGTGCATTGAAAAAAGTTGAACTCGAATCATAATTTGTCCAAAGTTTTTAATTATATCACTACTTGGGAGTTTTGATAAAAAGGGAATTTTTGTGTCGGAGCATATCATTCATCAAACGATTGTATCGTTACATACATATTTGAGCTTCAAGTTTCATCATATGATTATGTGTTAGGAATTTCAATTTCACTCACTACCTTTGTTAGATGCAACATTGAGTGTTTTACAGATTTGATATTATATTGTAATCACGGTTCGGGTTGTGAACCAGGTTTGAGGAGAACGTTGTATCTCTTGTAAGCAGTAAATTAAGATGAAGTTGTACCTCTTGTAAGCAGTGGATGTAAGGGAAGTTCCGTCCCAATTTAAGGAGCAGGGATTATAGTGGAATCCTTGAGGGGGTTGCTCAAGGCGAGGACGTAGGCCGGGTTGGCTGAACCTCGTAAAATCGCATTTGTCTTCTCTCTTCCCTTATCTTTTTATTTTTTGCATCGCATTTCAATATCTAGGTTGCATGTATATGTTGAATAACTTCACACACACTTAATTGGGTAAAAAATATTCATTGATAAAATAAATTTAAATCGGCCTCAAACTCCTGCATTTAATTTGTTAAACATATAAATCAGGATTAAGTGGTAAATCAATTGAAAGTTTTTTAAAAATACCTAATTCACCCCCCTCTTAGGATTAAACTTAAATTAACACGATGGACTTTTTAACATTTTTGTTTTGTTCCCCTTCCTTCTCCAAACTTGGTGCATAGACTCTTCCACTACTAGTCACACCTTTTACCCCCACTACATTGTTGGTTCCTTCCTCGGTTTGAGCTTCACAATTATATTTCCATGGCACCGCCTTGTCGCTTTTTTATGTAAAAGGCTTGGGAGTGAAAGTTACCAAGCGAGACGGTTCTTTAGAGATATGCAATGCCCTCTTTATAGTAGTAATGAATGACTAATTGGTATATTGAGGGTGCTCTGACTGGTTTTCCTGAATAGTTGAAACCTCATTGCTTTTCTGAAAGTCACCAAACTATATGCACTTCCTATCTACTAACCCTCGTAGGAATGCTCTAAAAATCACACAGTGCTCCACTGATGTTTCTTCATTTCGGCATGCACAGAGTGTGCCACCCCGAAAAATAATTTGATGCTCTATCTGGCTAGCTGTCATGAGCTCATTGTATACCCAGTCTAATGTCATATGATCAAATTCTTTCTCTGAGATACCCTTGGTTCCTTCTTCTATCATTCCAACATTATTTCCTTTGTGATTTGGTATAGGATTTTCTGAAATTCGTGGCTACTTGTCATCAAATGCCAACCAACCCACATCCCTCAAATCTTGCACCTTGTGCTTAAATACCTATCATTGGTCAATGACGTGACCAGGAGAGTTTGCATGATATTCACAGTAGGCCTCAGCATCATACCAGTGTGGTGGAGGGTTTGAAATGGGAATTGCTAGCACTTCGATTACCATTCCTCTTTCCCATAATTGGGGAAATAATTCAGCTTAGGTCATTGGAATAGGGTCTATCTTGCGGAGGTTTCTAAGGGTACTTTCATCACGTGTTTGCATGTTCTGGTGGGCCAGCTTGGGCCCAGGAACTATAAATTTGGGCCTTGCCCCTGCATGCATTGATTGATTCACCGTAGATTTAAAAATAAATTTATTTTTAGTCACTGATTCTGACCTCTCGAGTACTAACTTCTTGGATTGAAATGCCCATAGATCATCTGGCTTCTTCTTCCTTATTTTCTTTGGTCCATTTCATACTTGGACCGGCTTCTGGGTTGTTGCCTTTCGCCTTTCCAGACGTAATTGTCATTTCAATTCTTTCTTCAGTTGACACAACCTCCACAAACTCACGGGGGGTCACCCACAAAAGATGCTCAAAGTCAGGATTTTTTAATGTGTTTACGAACAAGGATATTGCTTCCTTGTCATCTACTGGAAGGTTCACTTGGCTGGCCATATCTCTCCATCTATAGGCGTACTCCCTGAATGTTTTCATAGGTTTCTTCTCCATCACTTGCAGGGTTATGTGGTTTGGTGCCATTTCCATCACATGGCAGTATTGGGCTATAAAGGCATTCACCAAATCCCTCCAAGTGCGGATTCGGGTTCGGTCTTGTTGGATGTACCATCTGATGGTCGTGCCAGTTAAACTATTTTGAAAATAGTGCATTATTAAATGGGTTTGAGGACACCGGGTTCCATCGAACTTCTCGAAGTCTGGGATTTTACATTTTGGCAGTAGCACTATCTTTGGAAACAGGCAGAGGTCTACCGGATCAACAAAATCGAACATATTAGTCCTTTCAATGGCTCTCTGGCACTCTTTAAGTATATCACGGCAATTGCTCAATTTCAGATTTGTTTACTCCCACATCTGTCATCACCATTAGAGGCACTCTAACTGCTAGACATTCCGGCACTGGTGCAATAGGAACGAATGGGGGAATGCTTGGAAGTTGCCCTTCTACTACAACAGGTGGTGGTGTCGATGTCTGCCCATGAACCGGGGTGAAACCCAAAGCATGAATGGGATCTATGTTTGCCTCGTCATCCTATACTTGTACAACTATTACCTTATTTGTTAGTAGCTCCAATATTTTGTTCATTCCATCACTTAATTCCTCATGTCCTTGTTTGATAGCCAGGACCTTGCTTTCCAACTACTTTGCCATAATCCTTACCTTTCCTCTGGTATTATAGAGATGAATGGGCACCTCAATTTTAGCAGACCGCTGTTAATTCTTGCTTCCCCATATAGAAAAATTCTTTTTTAGAACAATGATATATGTGCTTGATATACAATAGATGCTTGTGCAAGGATGCAAATAATGCATGGAAATATACAAACAAAAACACAACCATGTATGCAGCCTACTGTACTTTAAACAAGGTTCATGGAAAAATCATCATCATTTCACATAAAAGCTTCATTAAAGTGGCATCTTCGTACAAAATTTCAGAAATACAAAAAGCATTTACTGATTTAAGTAGGTCCTGGAGTTGGATTCCCGAGCTTGCCCCTGACTGTGTGGCTTGTGCTTTCTTGTGCTGGCTTCGACTTTTGAGGCACTGTACCATCCATTTTCCACTGTAAATCCTGTTACTTGGCTCCCAAATAGCTAGCTTTCGTTACACATGGTTCCATTTTCTCCGGTGCTTGGGTAAATTTATCCCTCTCCTCGTCCCACTGACTCTCCAATTCCCGTATGGGGAAGGATTTTTCTTCAATTTCTACTCAGGCTCCTTCTAACATTCAGGATTTCTGGTTGAATGCTACCTTGAGTGCTCTTCTTTCCTTCCTCAGAACCACTATCTCCTCCTCTGATTGCATGTAGCGGGTTTTCTCTAGTTTGAATTGTCCACGGTAAAAGGAAACTAAATCCTTCCTCCTTTGCTCTATCTGCTGAGCTTCTATTACTACTCCCTTGGCTTCTTCCTTCATTGGGTGCATACTTTCTTTTGACTACATATTTTCCACTAGTGCTTTGGTTTGAGTTGCGAGGACTCTCGACGCCTTTTTGACCCGCGAATTCACCTTGTTGGCTGGCCATAGTTCATATTTCCCCTGGGTACCCGAGCTCTGATTGTTTGATTCTACTAAGTACACATGCTTCCAAGACACTACAAAATCTCAGACTTGCATTTGATTATCACCTACTTCATATGTAAATTGAGCATTTGCTAGTCCGTTTGTCATAGGTGTGAACTGAATTGCTCCGACTTATCTTCTAAACGTGAGGGGTGTGTAAGCTATCCCTCCCCAAGGACTTAGTAATGGTACCCATGGGAAATTTTTGCATCTAAATATATAAGTAAAAATGGACTGATCCATCCATGGTGCTTTCCATACAAGCCTCCTACTAACCAAATGGTATAGCCTTGACTTCCATTTTGACTTATTGGCATGTTCTTCCCACCGAACTATCCCGAATTCGACCAAATGGATCCTAATCATTAAGAATGTAAAGTTAAAGGATCCCTAAACTCATGGTAAGTAGCTCATTATCCAAACATACAACAGCGATACACAGCACGTCAACCTGGCATGCCTTCTAATCCGACAATTAAGGAAAGATTGAAAAGTTTTGGCTAGAATCCCGTGAACCAGATTGACTCCTTCTTTCACCTATGCCATGAAATAAATAGTTGCGTGGTCGATGGTCCTCAACTCCATTGGAAATATAACTAGGCCATAGATAGCAAGGGCTAGCATATGTATATGGAGCTCTTCCCTTTCTTCTTTTTCCATTAGTTCATTTAGATGCTGCCAGGTGATTTTGGTATCTTCTATCTTCTGAATTTTAACCTCGATGACATCGTGCAATTCTTTAGCAAAAGATGTTCTGGTGTGTACATATGTCTTGTAGGGTGTTGAAAGCTTGGCTAGATGCAACAGCAAGGCATACTCCTTGAAGGTTGGAGCTAGATCCACCCCATCCATGGTAAAGCAACAGTACGATAGAATCCAAAATCCCAACAGTAGGTGAGGGTGAGGGAGAATGGCCGAAATCGTGAAGGGTGCTGAGAGATCAAGGATGGTGAACAGTGCGAGTGAGGCCAAGACAAAGTGGGAGAGAGCTTCCGAGCCTACCCTGTGTGTGTGTGTTCAGCTATTGGTGGTGTATCAGCTCTTTGGTGAGTGGGAGAATGGAGAGTGATACCTCTGCGGCTATGCTCTGGTGTGGCTAAAGAGAGTGAGTGATGAAGATGAGATGGAGAGAAGAGAATGGCTGTGCTTGTAGACCTCTCCCCCGTGGCACCTTTTCTCCGACACTGTAGCAATGCCTTTATAACCAGCCTTGCCTCAAAAAGTTACAACCCTAAACCCCTAAAAAAAAAAATCTACCGCCCTCCCCTTCCTGCATGCATGGGCTTTAGTCTAAAATGGCCCATTTAATTTAAATGCCCTATAACATAAAGGCCCGGTAAAAATAAAGCAACCTTTAATTCCTGGAAATAGAGAGGATCCAGACTTGATTTTAAAAATGCATAACTCATTAAAATACTCAATTTAAAAATTGAAAGACTCAATCTAAAATTAAAAGAACCACAATCAAAAACTCAATTTCCAAATTAAAAGACTCGATTTGAGAAATAAAATGACTCTATTTAAAAAAAAAAATCTGAAACTCGATTTAAAACAATCAGGACGCAATTTTAAAATACCAAGAGTCACTTAAAAATACCGGGACTCAATTTCACATACCGGTACTCATTTTGAAAAATAAATGGAACTCGATATGAAATAAAACAGGACTCAATTTTTGGAATAAAATGGGAGTTGGCCAGACTTAACTTTGAAAAAAGACTCAATTAAAAATAACCGGGACTTTAATTTTGAAATAGAACAAGGCTCGGTTTGGAAGACTCTGTAAAAAAATGTCCAACACTTTAGAACAAAATTTTAGAGACTCGAGACTCAATCGGGTTTTGCAGAAAAAAAGGTCGTCCAATTTCAGGGATTCAAAGTCAATTTTTATTATGCTAGGTCTTCCTAAAACAACCTAGTTAAAATTGGGGTGTCTTCAAAACAAAAGTGGAAAGAATGTGGATGATACAAAAGATGCTTCTTCTTAATCTGATTACATCACCAAGCCTCACACTAATATCTTTAGTAAAGATTCTTCACAAGAATAAAGAGTAAGAAAGATTTGAGCAATGAATGATGAACTAAATTCTTGCAATAATTAATCAATAGCTAACATAGGTGTTCATTAAAGGCTAGCAACTTATATTTATAGGAAAAGGGAAAAACTAGCCGTTTTATGGCCATTGGGCATTTAAAATAATAAACTACTTTGAAAACTAGTTGTTTTATGCTCGTTGGAATCAATTCACAAAGCAAACCATCAACCATTTTTTGTAGACCAAAAATAGCTTAGCCCATTTGCTGAAACTGTCAAAGCACTTGGCTTGTTTCTTTCCTTCGGGTGCTTAATCATGGTTTAAACTAAACTAGGATCAAGTATATGAGATATTATAATACTAATATCATTTAAAACTTGTCCTTATAAAAATACATTTCATTATAGGATATCTTGTATGAAATGCATTGGAAAGCTCATTAAGTTTGTTCCAAGAATCATTGATATCCTATATACTAGCATACATGTGTAATTGCTCAACTATTGCTAAATATACTTGCTAGAATCATAACTACAAGAGTTACAAATTATTTCTACCTCAAAAACATCTTATTATACATATGTAACTTTACATTAGCTTTAGTTGGTTATGCTTGGGTTTCTCTATGTGAGCTTTGATAGTTGCTTCTTGAATGTTCACTTGATATTGCATTTGATCCATTATCTTCATGTTGTTCCTGTGCTAGCTAGATGTGCAATGATTAGTTTATCACTAAATCACTAATGGGTTGTTAACATCAAAACTTGTCATCTTGGATTATGTAGCCACTCAGGCTAACAGATTCCATTTCGAATTATGGAAACATATTTAATTATCTTGCAAAGGTGGACCATTTGAGAAAGTGTGAAAGAAAAAAGGTTTGAGAGAGGGTGAGAGATTGAGAAATGGGATGGGTTTGTGAAATATAGTTTTTAGTATGTAAGTAAAGATTATGCTTTCACGTTTGATAAAAAAAAGAAAGTTTTAAAGAGAATATGTGTAAGAACTAGAACCGTGAGATGTGGGTTTATTATGTAAAAGAGGGGTAAAAATGGAATTCTGCAGACTTCGTCGACGAGGCCATAATTCGTTGATGAAGGTAGAAGGCTTCTCGTCGATGAAATTTAGAGGTTCATCGATGAGGAAAAGCTGAGAGTTAGAAGTTGGAAATATCAACATTCGTCGACGAAATCCCTGAAGACCTCATCGACGAGAAACACCAATTCGTCGATGAAATCCCCTGGGTCAAAGGTCTTTATAAGGATATTTGTAGTTTCTTCTTGGTTAAGTTATGGTTTTCCTCTCTCTTTCTCTCTCTCTAGGATTTGAAGCTCTCTCTCTCTCCTCGATTGCTTCGCCGTTTGTCACTTGGGTCGCAAATCCAAAGTTACTGCGAGGATCAGTGAAGGATTCTCTATGTTTCTAGCGGATCGGAATTTCATTTTGAGTGATCTCAGGTTTTGAGCCAAAATCGAGTTAAGGCTTGGTTTTCATTTATGATTTAGTATATGTGTAGTAGAACGAATTGTAAGTATGTAATGTACTGTGGCTTGTAGGTTTTGGAGTCTCGGTACGTAGTTTTAGGGACCATAAAGTTCGTAGCTGGAATTCGGGTCAAAGTAAGGGGATTCTGTTTATATCTTGGAAATCAGGATCGGTAAGCTTGTAGGCTACGATCATATGTATGATTTGACTCCTTACTTGGGGAAATCTATCGGGTAAAATGCGGGATTTTTAAGTTAAAATTTTTTTAAAAATTGTGGATTTCGGATAACATCTTTAGTTTGTTTGGAAAACCGTTCGTTTTGTTTAAACTATATTATTGAGATGACTGTTATCCATATTTGCATAAACTGTATACTTGAATTTGTAAATGATATGATTTATCATAAACCAAATAAGTGTGGTATGTACGAGTGTATGTATTTGTTCCAGGTATTTGTAAAATAGTTATATGGCGGCTTATTACTGTATGCTGACATGTATAGGAACGTGAGTTCCAAAATGATTCTAGGGATTTGTAAAACAACCATGTATCGGTTAAATACTGTGGGCGAGAGTGGCTGGCTTTATATCCGGGGTGTGAAATATCACTAGTATGTTCCGGCTGGCCACCGAAGGGTGTGTTCTACATCGTATGTAGCAATGTAATCACTATTGGGCCTAAGTCGTCACATCGTAGTTGCATATGTAGCAATGTAATCACTATTGGGCCTGAGGCGTCGCAGCATAATTGCGTATGTAGCAATGTAATCGCTGTGAGACTAGGTGACCTTGTGTAGTTACGTATGGAACAATGTAATCACTATTGGGCCTCGGTCGTCGTAGCATAGTTGCGTATGTAGCAATGTAATCGTTGTGAGACGAGGTCACCTTGTGTAGTTGCGAACTAGTGTGATGACATTGGCCATATGTTTTGGGTATCATATGTACTGGAATGGTTTTTATGAAAATTCTGGAACTGTATGTATATGTATGAAACTATATGGAAATGTTTCGAACTATATCGTATTTTATAGTGTTATGAAGTATGTAAAATAAAACTGGTATGCCACACTGATATAACCTATTTTCTCCCTTACTGAGAGGTGTCTCACCCCGAATGTACATAAAATGTTTTTTAGGTCCCTCAAGTAGTCGTAAGTAGCATCCTAGCGTGTGGAAGCAAAGGTGTCGTAGCTACTGCTAGTACCTATTAGGTATGAATTTTGGTATCCAAGTTGTCAAGATAGTTTTTGTAGACACCTGGGGTATGTTTTGTATTATGAGAACGTATATCCTAGTTTGTATAGACTCTGGTATGATACTGGTTATGTATAAAAGACTGTATTTCGCTGCATATTTTGATGAGTATGGATGTTTATGTGTATGTATATAGGGCATCCATTCACGCCACAGGGTCAGACCCTCTTTTTACGCTGTATCATGTATGTTTTAATTGGTACAGAGACATGTTAGGTTACTAAATTCACCCCTAGGTCCCAATTTCGAGTTCGGGGTTTGACAGCTTGGTATCAGAGCTAACCAGGTTGTTAGGTCTTGTAGACTTAGTTAGGAGTATTAATGTGTACATACCAGAGTATAGGATGTAGGAAATGGGTAGTGTTGGTCGAGGGTTGTTTTGTTGCTAGATCGGGATGTGTCAGCGGTATTCCGTGTTTTTCCTGGAATGATGATTCCAGTAAAGGCAGGGCAGACCATTGATGGATTTGTGTCGGTGTGATAGGATAGGCTTAGACTTGTGAGGGTAATAGTTGACATGATTAGGTCTGTGATTGTGTTAACTGTGTATGATATAGGAATTCTAACCAATTCCTATTCTGTTTTTAGAATGGGGCCCAAGGATAATAACTTGGAGAGTGGCTCCGAGGAGATGGCAAGCGATGTGTCTCCTTCTGTGTCTCATGGTTTGGCGAGACAGGTGATCCAAGAGATTGGTCGGAGTGTTAGGAGATGCGAGAGCTCTCCTACCGATACAGGGTGTACCATCGAGAGGTTCACATGCATGCACCCTCCGACATTCACGTGAAGACCTGACCCAATTGTGGCGGAGGACTGGGTTGATAAGACCCAGAGGATTTTGGAACTCCTCCACTGCACTGAGAAGCAGAAGGTTTTGTACGCTACCTTCCAACTGACTAGAGAGGCAGGGCGATGGTGGACAGCGGTAAGTCTGCTTAAGAGGCAGAGAGCTAGTCCATCAGGTATGACGTGGGGCCATTTTAAGGAGTTATTTTTTTAGAGATACTTTCCAGTCTCCACTCGGGATGCAAAGGCCGATGAGTTTTTGGGCCTGATACAGGGAACTTTGATGGTGCAGAAGTATGCTGCCAGATTTATCAAGTTGTCTCGATTTGCGTCGTACTTGGTTCCGAATGAGCACGAGAAGTCTCGGAGGTTTGACAGGGGTCTGAGGAAAGAAATCTGCCCCCTTGTGGGGATGCTGTAGATTCGTGAGTTCTCTGTCCTAGTGGATAGAGCCACCATAGTTGAGACCGACCTTTAGGGAGATGAGGTCGTGTAGGATCAGGGGAAGAGGCCAGTATCTTCTGGTCCTCAGAGTGGTCCTCGGCAGGGTCAGTGGAAGAAGAAGAAGAACTACAGCTCTGGTTATCAGCAGAACACCGAGCGGACGAGTTCTCAAGGGGATCCATCCTCCGCACCGTGCACCAAGTGCTGTAAATGGCATGATGGCGAATGTCAGCCATTGTGGGGTGTATGCTACAACTGTGGCAAGTCAGGCCACATGGCAAAGAGCTGTCAGGAATAGAGGAGGATTATGCCTGCACAGAGCCAGAACCATGGGAGTAATCAGATGCCTTGAGGGAACCACCAGGAAACCATGGCTCTGGCGAGAGTATATTCACTTACTCCAGCAGATGCGGAACACGCTAGGAACGTGATGACAGGTACCATGTTACTGCTTTCGAATAGATCTATTATTTTATTTGATTCGGGGGCAACCAATTCATTCATATCTGCTAGTTTTTGTGATGTTATGTAAGGAAAAAGCTTGTGCGATGAATGAGATGTTGTCTGTGACTACGCCAACTGGGAGTGTAACGATTTGTAGTAAGATGTTATGAAACTGCCTAGTTGCGATTCATGAGAGACTGCTACCGACAAATCTTGTAGTATACCACATGTCAGGTTTTGACGTCATACTGGGAATGGATTGGTTGTTCTCCAACTATATGGTGATTGATTGTCGTAAGAAGGCAGTAGTGTTCAAACCTCCTCTGAAGCAGGAGTATGAGTTCGTGGGGTCGTGTGTGTGTTCGACACCACAGATTTTATCGGCATTACAGGCGAGAAGGTTACTCTTGGATGGTTGTCAGGGGTACCTAGCTTGCGTGAAGGAACCTCCGCGGAATGAGTTGAGACTTGAGGATATTCGGGTGGTCAACGAGTTTCCGAATATGTTTCCAGATGACTTACCCGGTTTACCTCCAGATCGTAAAGTGGAGTTTACGATTGAGTTGCTGCCTTGTAAGGCACCGATCTTTAAAGCTCTGCACCAGATGGTTCCAAAAGAACTTCGAGAGTCGAAGGAGCAGCTGCAGGAATTACTGGACAGGGGTTTCATTCGACCTAGTGTTTCACCTTAAGGAGCTCCAGTATTGTTTGTGAAAAAGAAGGACGGGTCGATGTGAATGTGCATTGATTACCATGAGGTTAACAAGGTGACTGTGAAGAACCGTTACCCTTCGCCTCGTATAGATGATCTTTTTGACCAGCTGCAGGGAACGCGGGTCTTTTCAAAGATTGACTTGCGGTTAGGGTAACATCAGGTGAAGGTTAGAGTGGTGGATGTAGCAAAGACTGCTTTCCAAACCAGATATGGTCACTACGAGTTTTTGGTTATGCCATTTGGGCTAACCAATGCGCCAGCAGTGTTCATGGATTTGATGAACAGGGCTTTCCATGAGTACTTGGATCGATTCGTGGTGATGTTCATTGATGACATTCTGGTATACTCGAGGAGTACGGAAGAGCACATGGAACATTTGAGGTTAGTGTTACAGATTCTACGGGAGAAGAAGTTGTATGCTAAGCTGAAAAAGTGTGAATTCTGGTTCAATCAAGTCACGTTCTTAGGCCATGTGGTGTTTGAGGGCGGTATCTCTGTTGATCCTAGCAATATTGAAGCTGTGGTCAACTGGGCTAGACTAAAGAGTGTGTAGGAGGTTCGGAGTTTTCTGGGACTGGAGGGTTACTATCGTCGATTTATGGAGGGATTCTCCAAACTGTCTTGACCTCTGACACGATTGACTAGGAAAGGAGAGAAGTTTGACTGGACTAGCGAGTGTGAGTAGTGCTTTCTTGAGTTGAAGCACCGGATGGTTACTGCTCTAGTATTAACCATTCCTTCGAGGAATGGGGGTTTTGTGATCTATAGTGACGCGTCCTTGAAGGGTTTGGGATGTGTGCTTATGCAACAGGGTAAGGTGGTAGCTTATGCTTCTCGGCAACTTAAAGAGTATGAGAAGAATTACCCTACACATGATCTATAATTGGTTGCTATTGTTTATGCCCTAAAGATCTGGCAACACTACCTATACGGTCTTCAGTGTGAGATTTTCACTAACCATAAAAGCTTCAGGTATTTTTTCACACAGAAGGAGCTGAATATGAGGCAGAGGCGGTGGTTAGAGTTGATCAAGGACTACAAATGCACAATTAGTTACCATCTGGGGAAGGCTAACGTGGTAGATGATGCGTTGAGTCGAAAGTCAGAACATACAGCTGTATCTGCAATTGTAGCTCAACATCATGTCAGGCGGGATCTAGAAAGCCTTGGCATGGAGTTGGTGTCTGGTGATCATCAGGCTTTCATTGCTAGCTTGGTGATTCAACCGACCTTATATGAGCGTATTAAAGCTGCGCAGGCTAATGATGCAGAGTTAGTTGAGATTATGAAGAAAGTGCAGCAAGGTTTGGCTGTGGATTTTAACATCTCTAATAGAGATGTGTTGAGATTTGGGACCAAGCTATGTGTTCCAAATGATGGTGAGATCAGAAGGACGATTCTAGAGGAAGCGCATCGTTCTTTGTATACAGTACATTCGGGTAGTACGAAGATGTATCGGGATTTGTGCAAGTCATTTTGGTGGAGTGGTATGAATAAGGATATTGCCCGGTTTGTGGAGCAGTGTTTGACATGTCAGCAGGTGAAAGCTGAACATCGGAGGCTGGTAAGGCCGTTGCAGCCCTTACCTATTCTGGTATTAAAATAGGAGCATATTTCCATGGACTTTGTTATCGGTTTGCCACTAGCGCTTCATAGGCAAAATACTCTCTAGGTGATCGTGGAAAGGTTGTCGAAATCTGCTCCCTTTGTACTTATGAAGGTTGGCTATCCCTTGAGGAAGTTAGCAGACCTGTATATGCAGGAGATAGGTAGATTGCACGGAGTGCCTACTTCCATTATTTCAAATCGGGATTCGAGGTTTACTTCTCGATTTTGGAAGAGCTTGCAAGAAGCACTTGGGACGAAGCTTACTTTAGGTACAATATTTTACCCCCAGACTAATGGGTAGTCAGAGAGGATGATACAGATCTTGGAAGATATGTTACGGTCTTGTGTATTGGACTTTGATGGTAGTTGGATTCAGTTTCTGCCACTAGTGGAGTTTGCCTATAACAACAACTTCCAGGCTAGCATAGGGATGGCATCGTTCGAGGCTTTTTATGGTCGGAGGTGTTGATCTCCTTTGTATTGGGATGAGGTCGGTGAACGTCAGGTTTTAGGACCTGAACTTATACAGCAGACGTCTGAGAAGGTAGGTTTGATCCGGGAGAGGATTAAATCGGCTCAAAGTCGGCAGAAAAGTTACGCAGATGTTCGCCACCGTGAGTTAGAGTTTGAGGTGGGCGGTAAGGTATTTTTGCGTATCGCTCCGATGAAAGGGGTGATGAGATTTAGGAGGAAGGGCAAGTTGAGCCTGAGGTATATCGGATCATTCGAGGTACTTGAGCGAGTGCGTCCTGTAGCCTACAGAGTTGCATTACCTCCAGCACTTTTGAGGGTCCATGATGTGTTTCACGTATCCATGTTAAGGTGGTACATGTTGGATCCTTCACATGTTATTAGTTATGATGAGTTGGAAATTGGGGATACTTTAGCATATGAGGAGATACCTGTTCATGTTCTGGACCATAAAGTTCATAAGCTTCGTACCAAAGAAATACCGTTGGTGAAGGTATTGTGGCAAAACCACGAGATCGAGGAAGCTTCTTGGGAATTAAAGACGAAAATACGCTGGAAGTATCCGCAGTTGTTTTGAGTATTATTTGGATAGCAGGGTAGTATGAGTATGTATGTATGTATGTAATACTCTGTTATCATATTAGTATTGTGTGGTCAGTCTCTGGGAGAGTTGTGTAGTGTTATAAACTTTCGAGGCCATGTATGTATGTAACCACGGTATTCCTCTGCCATAGGTGAGGGAATGTATATATGTATCGTAACGGGGCTGCGTATAAATGACCGCCGTATTCTCTAGAGTATGTATGTATGTATCGTGATAGTTTGGTTTTGCTTCAGAGTGAGTATGTATGTAGTAGTATGAATGTGTTTGTAATGAGAGATTGCAAATTTCGAGGACGAAATTTTTGTAAGGTGGGGAGATTGTAAGAACCTGAACCGTGAGATGTGGGTTTATTATGTAAAAGAGGGGTAAAAATGGAATTCTGCAGACTTCATCGACGATGCCATAATTTGTCGACGAAGGTAGAAGGCTTCTCGTCAACGAAATTCAGAGGTTCGTCGACGAGGAAAATTCGAGAGTCGGAAGTTGGAAATATTAGGATTCGTCGACGAAATTTATGTCTCGTTGACGAAATCCCTCAGGTCAAAGGTCTTTATAAGGATATTTGTAGTTTCTTCTTGGCTAAGTTATGGTTTTCCTTTCTCTCTCTCTCTCTTTCTAGGATATGAAGCTCTCTCTCTTTTCTCGATTGCTACCCGTTTTTCGCCTGGATCGCAAATCCAAAGTTACTGCGTGGATCAATGAAAGATTCTCTACGTTTCTAGCGGATCGGAATCTTGTTTCGAGCGATCTTGGGTTTTGGGCTAAAATTGAGGTAAGGCTCGATTTTCATTTCTAATTCAGTATATGTGTAGTAGAACGAATTGTAAGTATGTAATGTACTGTGGTTTGTAGGTTTTGGAGTCTCGGTACGTAGATTTGGGGACTGTAGAGTTCGTAACTAGAATTCGGGTTAAAGTAACGGGATTCTGTTTATATCAGTTTATTTTCGAAATCGGGATCGGTAAACTTGTAGGCTACGATCGTATATATGATTTGACTACTTATATAGGGAAATCTATCAGGTAAAATGCGAGATTTTCAGGTTACAGTTTTTAGGAAAATTGGGGATTTCAAGTAACATCTCTACTTTATTTGGAAAACCGTTCGTTTTGTTTAAACTGTATTATTGGGATGATTATTATCCATATTTGCATAAACTGTATACTTGAATTTGTCAATGATATGATTTTTCATAAACCAAATAAGTGTGGTATGTATGAGTGTATGTATTTGTTCCAAGTATTTGTAAAACAGCTATGTGGCGGCTTATTCCGTACACTAACATGTATAGGAATGTGAGTTCCAAAATGATTCCAGGGATTTGTAAAACAACCATGTATCGGTTAACTACCGTGGGCGAGAGTGGTTGACTCTATATCCAAGGTGTGAAATATCACCAATACGTTCTGTCTGGTCACCGAAGGGTGTGTTCAACACTGTATGTAGCAATGTAATTACTATTGGGCCTGAGTCGTCACATCGTAGTTGCGTATGTAGCAATGTAATCGTTATGAGACTAGGTAACCATGTGTAGTTGCGTATGTAGCAATGCAATCACTATTGGGCCTGAGTCATCGCAGTGTAGTTGCGTATGTAGCATTGTAGTCGCTGTGAGACTAGGCGACCTTGTGTAGTTACGTATGGAACAATGTAATCACTATTGGGCCTCGGTCGTCGCAGCGTAGTTGCATATGTAGCAATGTAATCGCTGTGAGACGAGGTGACCTTGTGTAGTTGCGAACTAGTGTGATGACACTGACCGTATGTTTTGGGTATCGTATGTACTGGAATGGTTTTTATGAAAATATTGGAACTGTATGGAACTGTATGTATATGTATGAAACTGTATAGAAACGTTTCGAACTGTATCATATTTTATAATATTATGAAGTATGTAAAATAACACTGGTATGCCACACACTAATATAATATGTTTTCTCCCTTACTGATAGGTGTCCCTGACTCACTCGGAAAATGAGCAGCTCGAAAGCTATCCCAAGTATAGGAGTTACGTCGTGTAATATTAAGCCCAAGGGCTAGATCGTCTCCTCAGGGAATGCGTTTAATCTCAGATTTAACGTTCTTCCAATCAAAATTAAATTGCACTGAACTCGGTTCAGATTCGGAGTTTTTCAGAGTTGTTCAATTTTACTTTTGACGAATTAGATGACACGTAATTTAAAAAATCCTAAAACTAACATGTACTAAATAAAAGAAACAAGAATAGAAATCCTAATTTACTTAAAGAAACATTGGGACACACACTAATTAAAAATGAAAACTACAAATAAGGAATTAAAACACGCTAGAATGGAAACTCTAATCTACCTAAGGAAACATCGACACACGCACTAATTAAAGATGGTAACCTAGAACATGGAATTAAAAACACACAATGGAAACTAAATTTGACACACACTAAAAAAAACCAAACCTACTAAAAATCGAACCTTTAGCACAATTAAGAGATCAAATCAAGACTCACAATTTAAATGTAAACATGAACTCAGCGGAAATTTAAAAGACATAAACAATAACGGAACACAATAAAAACACAACCTTTACTAATCATAGACCCTAACTAAATCGAATTTCGACAAAAAAATATCTGAATTTAATTAAGAATGCTAAATTAAAATAACTATCAATTAGATAAACAAAGAGATTAATTTAACAATAATGAAATACTCAACATTACTCAACTTAAACAAAAAGAAAGAAAACTCCAATAACATTAAAAAAAAACTAAACTTTCTTCAATATTCCAAGATTCAAAGAAAAGTAAATAAAAGAAAGAAAGAAAGGAAAAGAGAGAGAGAGAAACAAATCCACGGAGCCATGAAGTTGCTGCTGTGCTGGAGAAATTGCTGCTGCGCTTTGGTGGTCCTGCTATGGAGTCAGCTAGTGTTCTGCTGTGCTTGGGGACTGCTGAAGATGGTGGAGGAGGCTGGCCATACTACAAGAGGGCAGAGGAGGCCAAGAGAAACAGAGGAAAGGGGGAGAGTGAGGGAGGAAAGACGAAGGGAAGGAAGAGAGACAAGGGGAGAGAAGCAGAATTGAAAAGAACAAAAAAAAACAAACTAAAGAAGAAGAAGAAGAAGAAGAAGAAGAAGAAGAAGAAGGAAAAGAGGAGAATGGGGAGCCATGGGGGCTGCCTCCTAGGGGGAAGAAATAGAGGAGCTTAAATAGGAGGCATTGGGTGCCCTAGACCCAGATGGAAAGGATTGACCCGTCAACTTGATTTTTTTTATTTTTTTCATTCTCTATTCATCGCAAATTCTGCTCTTCTGGAGCCCGTATCTCACAAAACTCAAAACACAAAAGTTGTAGATAATCCTTTCCTCTTTCTCCAAAAATTTGAATCGTCTCAATCGGAGCTCGGATGGAAAAGTTATGTATGAAATACGAACAGGTGTCGGTTTTGATTCCCGGGAATTTTTCCTGCGACAAAAAATTACCAAAACTTCATAAATAGTGCAATAAAGTTCAAGAATAATAATTTTGGCACTTTGTTAAAATATTGAATAATTTTGGACATTTAATTAAAAATATAAACCGTAAAGCAGAATTAAAAACGTCCAATTACGCAGTTTCGGTGCGTAATCAGTCCCTCCCCAAATGTACGTACAATTTTTTTCAAGTCCCTCAGGTAGCCGTAATTAGCATCCTAGCATCTGGAAGCAAGGGTGTCGTAGTTACTGCTAGTACCTATTAGGTACGAGTTTTGGTATCCAGGTTGTCGGGATAGTTTTTGTAGACACCTGGGGTATGTTTTGTATTATGGGAACGTATATCCTAGTTTGTATAGACTCGGTATGATACTGGTTATGTATAAAAGACCGTATTCCGCTGCATATTTTGATGAGTATGGACGTTTATGTGTATGTATATTGGGCATGCGTTCGCCCCACGGGGTCAGACCCTCTTTTTACGCTGTATCATGTATGTTTTAATTGGTACAGAGACAAGTTAGGTTGCTAAATTCACCCCCAGGTCCCATTTCCAGGTTTGGGGTTTGACAATATGGGAAAGGGAGGGAAAGTTTAAGAAGGAAAGAGGAAGGGAAAGTTTTAGAGGGAGAGAGGGACATTAGCTAGGCGCAAATCAAGCTTGTCAATGGAGGACATTGAGATAGATAGAGAGAGGAAGAAAACCATTGAGAGGGCGAAAGGGGCTACATGAAGTGAAAAATAAGAAAGGGAACTAGAATCTTTAAGTTGTTACTCTATTATAACGTAGACCATAATTTATTAGAGATGGAAAGAGTGAGCAGATGAATAAAAACTGTAAAAAAATTGAGATAGTAGGTATTCTTTTTATTAAAAACCAACCAAAAAAAGTTTTAAAAATAATTTATAAATTCAAAATTTTAGAAAATTTAGGTTTAACATTTGGAAGTCTTTGAGAACACAATGATGTCTTTTTATATTATAGTATATATGCTACCGCTGGTTGGTATATACTTTGTTTGATCTTTGCATATTGATATGCCTAATGTACTAGATATTCTTAAAATCTTCTTAAGCTTATAGTACGAGGGAGAGCTAGGCATAGAGTAAGGGTGAGGGCATGCACATAATATTTTGTTATCGATCTAAAAAAGGGAGAATGTTTGAAGTTAAGTTCTAATGATTGACGAAAATTGGTTGATGAACATAATTTACATTTAATAATGTGTTATTATTCAGCATTCACTTATAGTTGTAGACTAAATCATAGACTTATTAATAGACTCATTCGTAGGTTTATTCACAAACTCGTCAATAGATTCATTTGCAGATGAACTTACAGACACATTGTGAAATATAGTCAAGATTAGTGTGTTTCTTGCTAAACTCATATAATTTTTATTATTACCTATTTAATTATTGATATCTTAAACAGATTGTTAACCTACTTATCAAAGCTTTTTGATATTCAAATTTGAAACAGAGATGCAAGAAGATTTATTTCAAACCACTAGGAGATTCCCTTTTTGAATGAAAAGTAAGCTCCAACCCCATGAGCATGGATTCTCATGTTCAATCATGCATCTACTGTCATATCCAAAAGAGCTTAGCTAAGATGTACCTCAACCTTTATATATATTGGGCGAACAATATGACTAAAGATTAAATGCAAGAGAATAACAGATTTACACACACAAAAGTTCATGCTGCCAACTTTTAAATTTTGATTGTATTATTGTTGTAATTCTAATTTTGTTGTTTTAACGTTTAATTCTACCAAATAGGTTAGCTCCTTATGAAGGATCTATAGTGTCATAGGTTTAGAATAGTTAGACTGTGTGTGTGGTAGATCTAGAAAAGACCTTAGAGATAGGTTATACTTTTCCTACTTTTTTTTATGTAATTCAGGTGGGACATGTGTCCGAGAGCGCTATGATACTGTGTGTTCATTGACTGTAATCATAGTGGAATAGGTGTATCCCAAAGTTCTGCAACACTAAGATTGGCCAAATGGGCACGTGGTTGTGGTTTTTGAAAACCAAATAGTTCTTTGTTGTCCCTAGTGCTATAAAGAGGGGTTTTTGGTAGTCGTCTAACAATAATAGGATGTTTTTTCTTAAAAATTGTAATACCAAAAATATTAATGAAACTATTAAACTAGTTGGTTTAGGTAGTGGACATTGGTCAAGTGACCAAACCAGTATAAAATCTATGCACCACTCTTGTGTCTCATTTACTTTATGATTTGATAGTATATTTTATGTTAATCATTCTATTCAAAAATAAGTGTTTGGATATATTTGATAAGGAGTATTCCATCACAAAAGATGGGTGACTCTTGAGTTGCAGCTTTGCAAATTAGTTGTGAGGGGAAAGATCAATGTGACAATCCTTGTAGAATATATTCCTTCTACTTCGACATCCAATCATGCATGATAATATATTTTTAATTCCCTATGTCTACTCTGCATATATTCCTTATCATGAGTTCACATTGAGATTTTTATTTGAAAAAAAAATACAAAAAAGAAATTTATTTTTTATTATTGTATTTCACATTTTATATGAAATATTTTTGAATTGTAATGTTTTTTAAAAATTAAATATTAATGATTTTTGAATTAAATATGTATTCATTTATTTGTTGATTATTTTATTTTCTATTTTATTTTTCCTTAATATGTAAACACGAAGAAATAAAATTTTTTGTTATTTTCGTTCTCCTTTCCCCATAGTCTAATTTTAAAAACAAAATATAAGAAATTCTTCACTCAACTATCCCACTTTTTTTATTTTTCAAGATACGCTCATACAAATGTTAGTTGAATGATAAAACAATATAGTAAAAAATATTATATAACCCAGGACTAATTATAATTAATTAAGACATAAGCATATTGCAACAAAGTGACAACTAATAATACTATTATAAACTATAACTAATTATAATATTTTTGTTTGATCCATAATACTTTCAAAATTTTTAAATAATGTTATATTTTGGTAAAAAAAAAAAAAAGTTTTACGGATGTTTTATTCAAGTAATTTATATTATAGCTGAGTCAATCTTAGAAAAACAAAATATCAAACTAAACAAAATAATAAGTTAACAAACGATAATTAAAAGAAAACATAATTGGACATCTAAAATGTGATATAGTTAGGAAATTTGTGTTCATATGTATATATATATATATCACTGAGCTTTTTAAAACTGCAAATATATATATAGTAATAATAATAATAATAATTGAAGAGAGGCTTCGTGCAAGCCCACAAGAATAAAGCGCGGTGTCCACAGCACAGCAGAAGACGAAAATTGCTTCGCCGTCAATCTTACGCTTATGTATACGTGACCATTGATATTTTGCTCATTATAAATCAAATGCTTATACGTTTCCGAGATTGATTCTGGCTTGCGTCTCACTGGTTCAGCAAACCATAGATCTAAAGACCGACAAAATGTGGGCAACACCCGGCAACGACGCTGTTTGCTGCAGCCAACTGGGTAACGTCGTCAAGGTCAAGCCCCTCATAAACGACGATCGGGAACCCTTCAAGGGTTTTTCGTGCCAAGGTACTGCTGCAACGGGTTCGAAGCACCAGGCCTTCCCCGGCGAAATTACGGCGTTTGTGAACGCGAGGATAGACTGGGAGAAGAAGCCGGAGACTCACGTGGTCAGAGTGCATATTCCGAACCTGCAGAAACGGGAAGTAAAGGTGCGTGTGCTGGAAGGAGGGATTGTGGAGATAAGGGGCGAGAGGAGGTTGGAGAAGGAAGAGAAGGTGAACGGAAAGCAGGTGCTGTTTGAGCACAGCAGCGGCAAGTTCAGTCGGCAGATAAGGTTTCCTGAGAGTGCTGATCTTGATAAGTTGCAGGCCTGCATGGCGAGTGGGATGCTGACATTTGCTGTTCCTAATAAAAAAGTAATAGAGAAGAAGCCTTGTGTGAGAATTGTTGATATTCATGGTTGAACATAACGGTTATGAAAGCAAATAACTAGATAAGGACCCCATTTAGCTTCTCTCTCTGACCTTTTAAAGGGTTTGTGAGCTTGGTTTCTTTAATTACATTTTAAAGGGTTTGTGGCCTCTTCACTAATTTCTTTGCCTTTTCATTACATTTTTCATCATTTTCAAAAACTCCCATAATTTATCTCCACTCCAGCCAAAAGGAATTAGAAAAAAATGTTCTTCCTTTTCCATTACTTTCCCCTTTTCCCTATTTCTAGGGGTTTTTTTAGTCCTTTTAGGGATTTTGCATATTAGTCTCCCCTCAAGTCTTCCTCTCATCATTCTCATCCTCCACTTTCATAAAAAATAAAAAAAATAAAAAAGGAGTTATTTTCTTCACATCCTTAAATGTAGTCTTCATAACTCAATACATCGACATTCATTCTTAACATCACAAAACTGATACAAAATCAACAACTCAAGTTGAATTCGATTGAACCTTGAATCCTGAAAGTCAAATCCCTACCCAAATTCACTAATTAAACTCAATTTAGTCCACAAACCTCTATATTGAGCAAAAATTAAAACAAACAAACAAACACACACACACACACCTCCATATACATATATAGCCATGGATGAGAATGGTAGGTGGAGATCAAATTCAACAGAGTTGGGTTGGTTGGTGGAGGTGGCTGCCTGCAGGTCAACAATTTCAACAAAATGGGCTAGAGTTGGTGGAGGTAGTTACATCTGGTTTAATATTCAACATCCCCTTTTAAACTTGACTCTCCTGACTTTATCATTCCGAACAATGTCTTCAATCTTGCAAAAATATCATGCCTGAGTGGCTTCAAGAAAATATCAGCAATCTGATCATACGTTCTACAAGACATTAGCTCCGCTTCTTTCTTCTTGACATGCTCCCTTATAAAATGATACCGAGTATCAATATGTTTACTTCTTTCGTGGAAGACTGGATTCTTCACAGGTGCAATCGATAATCAGTTGTCGATGTAGAATTCTGCTGGGTCCTTGGAGAAATCTCAGATACTTTAGTACATTCGTGATTCATATACTATAACAAACAAGTAAGCTGGCAGCAACATACTCAACTTCACATGATCACAGCGTTACGATGGGTTGCTTCTTTGACGATCACATAAACGTTGTATCTCTAATGAAGAATGTGAATCCAGTCGTACTTTTTCTTTCTTCAAAATCCCTTCCCCAATCGCTATCTAAATAGCCAATAAGTTTGCAATCACCTCTTAATGAATAGAATATACCATCAATGATGGTACTCTTGACATAACGAAGTATCCTCTTCACTGCATTCATATGGGACTGTTCACGAGTCTCCATGTACCTGCTGATGAGTCCAACTCCATAGAGTATGCATGGTCTAATGCACGTCAAATACCTCAAGCTTCCAACCAGACTCTTGAAATATGTAGAGTCAACATCTCCTCACTCATTCCTTCTTAACTCCAATTCCATTTCAACCGAAGTTGTTATAGGGTTGCAGTTGTCCATCCCAAACTTTTTCATTATTTCTTTTGCACAGTGGCTCTGGGAGATGAAGATTCCCTTCTCATTTTGCATGACTTCAATGCCAAGGAAATTAGTCATCTAGCCAATATCCATCATTTCAAATTCTTTGACCATGCTTTAGGGAGTACGCTTTAGATGGAGAGATATGTTGATTTTTTGAGTCCAATCCCTGTTTTGATGTTGACAAAGCACTTGGATCTAATGTGTGTGCCTAATACTTGAATAGGTTTATGATTCATATCACACACATGAAAGAGGATTAATGGAAGCCTAGAAGAAACTTAAAGCTTGCATCATCCAGCATTTTCCATATACAAAGAGCAAAAAAAGAAGGATAAATTTATGTTTATTGTAAATACATTTAATTATTTGGTCTGTAATTATAATGGTCTATAATAACTGTATCATGCACGATAAGGGTTTTAATGCTGAAGACCATAGTTTGACCTTTGGGATCACCCTTCGGTTGACCGACGTTAGATTTTTTGGGTTAGCTTGAAAAGGCCTTAGAAAAGACCCTAGGTCCTTGCACTATCACTTAGGAAAGTCCCCATTATCATGTATGCTATCAAGGGAAATCAATTTTTAGATATAGTACTTCGATGTTAAAATACTAAGGATTAGTGCGGCCAAACCTTGGTGTTGAAAACACCTCGGCCGACCGAACATAGGAAAGTCAAAGTGTTGACTTGACTTCGGGCGATCGAATTAAAAAGAACGTAATGTTCTCAGTCAACCAAATATTTAAAAATGACTTTTCCAACAACCTGGACACCTAAACTTCACGTTCAAAATACTCTCAGGCGACCAAACATGCAAGTTCAGCAGACCAAACTTGAGTCTAGGCGACCGAACCTCGAACATTTTGGAAAATCGCCGTGGCTAGCAGGCCAAACTTATTTTTAGGCACCTGAACATGGAAAAATCACTTTCTCTCATGTGTCTGTTTGGGTGACCGAACCTATGGCTCGGTTAACCGAAACTCTCGAATTAGCCTACTTTTTACCGTTGTTAATTAGGGTAAAACAAGGTTAATTTTATTAAACACACTTAAAATAATTATAATAATTTCCCTGGTGTCCTCAATGATCATAAGTTGTGGCATCTCTATATATAGGTCCTCATTTGCAAGATTAAGAGGTGATTAGCAAATAAGATTAACAAAAATCCTCTGAATTTTTTATACTCCCATTTGTCATACTACATATTTTTTAAGCCAATTTTTTTATACTCTCTTACATTCTTTGCAAAAATCACTTTGAAATAGAGAGGTACATTTCAGCCTATACTTCTCACTTGAAAATTAATTGCAAGTTGAAGGGAAGTGTTGAGTTTTATTGTTGTGAGGATTTTCCAACACAAAAACTAGTGAGCCTATTGCATACAAATTGCAGGAACTAAAAGTATGCATTTATCATTGATAAATCATTTGCAAGCTTTATCCATAACCTCTAGTGTGCTTTATTTGTGAAAAATATTATTGAGGTACTTGATTAAGGTTGTTTAGAATTTGTGATTGCTTATATTGTGAATAACAAATTTTAGAATCAAAGACCTTACTTACACATGTGTATACAAATTGATACACACACACACACATGCACACACACACACATCTTGTTGTGAGTAGATACCATGTTCAGAGCAAATCTTAAGTGAGCATTAAATCTTTATCATCTGTGAGTGCATTGGTTGTATTATGCATAGTGGTACATATCTGCTTGTGTAAGAAGAAAATTTTTTTGTACGTAAATTTCTATATCTATTGTATTTTTGAGATATGATTGGAAGAGGGAGACTAGCCCTGCGAATAGTCTCGAACTTGCTCAAACCCGGTTAGGAGAGCACCAGATTGGTTCAGACTTGGTTAGGAGAACTAGATGCACAATCCTATAAGATGTTGTATTAGGTGCCGCTCCACCCATTAAGCAAGCCATAGTGGAATCCTCTAACTTGTTAGCTTGAGGCGGGGATGTAGGCATAGTTGGTGAACCCTGATAACTTATCTTGTGTCTGCACTTAAATTCCTACACTTTAATTTTTAGCACATGTTTATTATATACTTGATTATTTATATTGTACATGTATTGATTGGATTTATGATTATATAGACAGACCTTAGGTTGTGTATTACAACTGCTAATTTGGATATACCTAGGCAAAAGTTTTAAATTTCCAATTCACCCCCTTGTTGGAAATACACCAATTCCAATAAGATATGGCCATCCAAGTGAGCCCTCCATTAGACAACAGGGGAACAATATCCTTATTCATAAACACATTAAAAGATCCCTACTTTGGGCATCTTTTGGGGGTGACCACCCATGAGTTAATGGATGTTGTGTCAACTGGAGAAAGAATAGAAATGGCAACTAAGTCCGAAATGGGGAAAGGCAACAACCCAGAAACGAGTCCAATAAATGGACCAAACGAAAGAAGGAAGAAGAAGCCCTGATTATCCAGGGGCATTTCAATCAAAGAAGTTACTACTCGAGAGGCAAAAATCAGTGGCCCAAAAGAAATTTTGTTTCTAAAGCTACAGTGAATCAAGCAAAGCATGCGGAGGCGAGGCCTCAATTTATGGGTTCTGGGCCCATGCTGGCCCGCCAAAGCATGCAAACACGTGATAGAAGTACCCCCAAAAATTTCCACAAGATAGACCCCATTCTAATGACCTATGGCTAAATTATTTCTCCACTTGTGGGAAAAAGGAATGGTATCAGCAATGCCGGCAATTCCTGTTTCAAACCTTACACCACACTAGTATAATCCCGGGGCCCACTATGTATATCACGCAAACTCTCTCAGTCACATCATTAACTGGTGTTGGGCCTTTATGCACAAGGTGCAAGATTTGAGGGAAGCAGGTTGGTTGGCATTTGATGACAAAATGCCAAGAATTCAAGGAAATCCTTTGCCAAATCACAGAGGAAACAATGTTGGGATATCTCAGAGAAAGAATTTGATCAGATGACATTAAACTGTAGTGAGCTCATGGTAGCTAGCCAGATAGAGCAGCGGGTTATTTGTCTGGATGGCACACTTTGTGCATGTCGGAATGAAGAAAGATTAGTGCAACACTGTGCGACTTTTAGATCATTCCTATGAGGGTTAGAAAACAGCAAGTGCATAAAGTGGGATGGAATTTTTAACATTTTTGTTTTGTTCCCCTTCCTTCTCCAAACTTAGTGCATAGACTCTTCCACTACGAGTCATATCTTTTACCCCCACTACATTGTTGGTTCCTTCCTCGGTTTGATCTTCACAATTATATTTCCATGGAACCACCTTGTCACTTTTTAATGTAAAAGACTTGGGAGTGGAAATTACCAAGTGATACATTGCTTCAGAGATATGCAATGCCCTCTTTATAGTAGGAATGAATGGCTGATTGGTATTGGGGGTGCTTTGATTGGTTTTTCCCAATAGTTGAAACCTCATTGCTTTTCAGAACGCAGCCAAACTCTATGAACTTCCTATTTACTAACCCTTGCAAGAATGCTCTAAAAGTCGAATAGTGCTGCACTGATCTTTCTTCATTCTGGCATGCGCAAAGTGTGCCACCCGAACAAATAACCTGCTGCTCTATCTGGATAGTTGAAGTGAGCTCATTGTATACCCAGTCTAATGTCATCTGTTCAAATTCTTTCTTTGAGATCCCCTTGGTTCCTTCTTCTATCATCTCGACATTGTTTCCCCAGTGATCTAGTAGAGGATTTTCTAAAATTTTTGGCAACTTGTCATCAAATGCCAACCAACCCGCATCCCTCAAATCTTGCACCTTGTAATAAATGCCTAACACCGGTTAATGACGTGACCGGGAGAGTTTGTGTGATATTCACAGCGGGCCTCGGGATCATACCAGTGTGGTGGAGGGTTTGAAACGGGAATTGTCAACACTGCTAACACCATTCCTCTTTCCTGCAACTGGGGAAATAATTCAGCTTAGGTCATTGGAATGGGGTCTATCTTATGGAGGTTTCTAAGTGTACTTTTGTCATGTGTTTGCATGTTCTGGCGGGCCGGCATGGGCCCAGGAACAATAAATTTGGTCCTCGCCCCTGCATGCATTGATTGATTCACTGTAGATTCAGAAACCAAATTTTCTTTTTTGCTACTGATTCCGGCCTCTCGAGTACTGACTTATTTGATTGAAATGCCCATAGATCATCTGGCTTCTTCTTCCTTCTTTCCTTTGGTCCATTTCTTACTTGGACTAGCTTCTAGGTTGTTGTCTATTGCCTTTTCGGACTTAATTGTCATTTGAATTCTTTGTCCAGCTGACACATCACCCATAAACTCATGGGGGGTTGCTCGCAAAATATGCCTGAAGTAGGGATCTTTTAATGTGTTTACGAACAAGGACATTGCTTACTTGTCATCTACCGAAAGGTTCACTTGGATGGCCATATTTCTCCATCTATAGGCATACTCCCTGAATGTTTTCATAGGTTTCTTCTCCATCGCTTGCAGGGTTATGCGGTCTGGTGCCATTTCCATCACATGGTGGTATTGGGCTATAAAGGCATTTTCCAAATCCCTCCAAGTGCAGATTCGAGTTCGGTCTTGTTGTATGTACCATCTGACGACCGGTCTAGTTAAACTATTTTGAAAATAGTGCATTGTTAGTTTTTCATCATCTGAGCACACTGCCATTGTTTGATAATATAACCGTAAATGGGTTTGAGGACACCGTGTTCCATCAAACTTCTTGAAGATTGGGATTTTGAATTTTGGCGGTAGCACTATCTTTGGCACCAGGTAGAGGTCTGTCGGATCAACAGATCGAACGCATTAGTCCCTTAAATGGCTCTCAGGCACTCTTCAAGTACATCACAGCAATACTCAGTTTCAGATTTGTTTACTCCACCTCTATCATCACCATCAAAAGCACTCTGACCACTAGAAACTCTGGCACTGGCGCAATAGGAATGAATGGGTGAATGCTCAGAAGTTGCCCTTTTGCTACAATAGGCGGCGGTGTTGATGTTTGCCCATGAACTGAGGTGAAACCTAGAGTGTGGACGGGATCCATGTCTACCACGTCATCCTGTACTTGTACAACTTTTCCCTTATTTTTTAGTAACTCCAATATTTTGTTCATTTCATCACTTAATTCCTCCTGCCCTTGTTTGATACTCAGGACCCTGCTTTCCAACTGCTCTGCCATAATCCTGCCTTTCTTCTGGTGTTATAGGGATGAATGGGCACCTCAATTTTAGCAGACCGGTGTTAATTCTCACTTCCCTATACAAAAAATTTCTTCTTCGAAACAATGATATATGAACATGTTATACAATAGATGCTTATACAAGGATGCAAATAATGCATGGAAATATACAAACAAGAACACAACCATGTATGCAGCCTACTGTACTTTAAACAATGTTAATGGAAAAGATCATCATCATTTCATATAAAAGCTCCTTTAAAGTGGCATCTTGGTACAAAATTTCAGAAATACAAAGATCATTGTTTGATTCAAGTAGGCCTTGGAGTTAAATTCCTGAGCTTGCCCCTTACTGTGTGGCTTATGCTTTCCTATGCTGGCTTTGACTTTTGAGGCACTATACCATCCATTTTCCACTGTAAAGCCTGGTACTTGGCTTCCCAATAGCTAGCTTTCGTTACATATGGTTCCATTTTCTCTAGTGCTTGGTTGCATTTATCCCTCTCCTTGTCCCACTAACTCTCCAATTCCCATATGTAGAAGTATTTTTCTTCAATTTCTACTCAGGCTCCTTCTAACATTTAGGATTTCTGGTTGAGTGCTACTTAGAGTGCTCGTCTTTCCTTCCTTAGAGCAACTATCTCCTCCTCTGATTGCATGTAGCAGGTTTTTTGTTGTTTGAATTGTCCATGGTAGAAGGCAACTAAATCCTTCATCCTTTGCTCTGTCCACTGATCTTCTATTACTACTCCCCTAGCTTCTTCCTTCGTTGGGTGCATACTTTCTTTTGACTATGTACTTTCCACTAATGCTTTGGTTTGAGTTACGATGACTCTCCGTGCCTTTTTGACCCACGAATTCACCTTGTTGGCCAGGCATAGTTCATAATTTCCATGGGTACCTGAGCCCTAACTATTTGATTCTACTAAGTACACATGCTTCCAATACACCACAAATTCTCATACTTGCTATTGATTATCACCTACTTTATATGTAAATTGAGCATTTTCCAATCTGTTTGTCATAGGTGTGAACTAAACAGCTCCCACCTGCCTTCTGAACATAAGGGGTGTGTAAGATATTCCTCCCCAAGGACCTAGTAATGCTACCCATGGGAAATTTTTGCATCTAAATACAAAAATGGATTGGTCCATCCATGTGCTTTCAAGACGAGCCTCCTACTGACCAAATGGCGTAGCCCTGACTTCTACTCAGACTTATTGGTGTGTTCTTCCCATCGAACTGTCCCGAATTCAACCAAATGGATCCTAATCATTAAGAAGGTAAAGTGAAAGTATCCCTGAATACATGGTATGTAGCTCATTATCCAAACATATAGCAGCGGTACACAGCACGTCAACCAGGCACACCTCCTGGTCCAACACTTATGGAGAGATTGAAAAGTTTCGGCCAAAATCTCGTGAACCAGATTAACTCCTTCTTTCACCTGTGCCATGAAAGAAACAGTTGCGTTGTCACGCCCCGAACCCTAAAATGGGACCCAGGGGTGGAAATATAACCTAACCGTCCCTGTATCATACAAATCATCTATAGATACAGTACAAAGGATGAGGGTCCAACCCCGTGGGTTTCCCAGGCACCCTATACACATCCAAACACAATCATATATGTAGCGGAAAAGGTCATTCTATTTATATATATGTAGTACCATACTAGATTCTATACAAGAGCAAAGTCAGGCTCTATCATACAACGTACAACTGGGTGCCTAACACATCCCAAAATGGTGACCCATCAAAACATAGTCCTAGCACTTACCCAAGCGCTAACCGTAGTACACCGGCCACTATGCTCCCTACACCAAGACGCTAGTTCCGGTTACTTGAAAGACCTTTAAAAATGTACGTACACTAGGGATGAGACACCTCTCAGTAAGGAAGAACACATGTTATATCGGTGTGTGGCATTTGAGTGTTATCATGACATACTAACATGCATAGTTCAATAGTCAAAACAATCAAAACCCAGTTCCAGAATTTTCACAAAACAAACAATACAATCTAGTGTCGTCACACCCTTCGGCTCGAAGCCGAAATGTCTAGTGGTATTTCACACCCTTCGACCAACGCCAGTAGTCTAGTGATATTTCACACCCTTCGGCATATGCCGGTGCCCCTGGTAACCTAGAATAGCATCATCGTTGAATCGGTGCAGATCTGGTGTTTGCACACCCTTCGGCTCGAAAGCCGGCCAATCTAGTGGTATTGTGCACTCTTCGGAAAAAGCTGGATTTTCAAACTTGGAACAATTCGGAACCCCGTTCCTATTTCACCAAGATACAACATATGCATGCTCATATAACCAAACAAACCACACCCATTTGGTAATCTAAAATCACGGTTTTCCAAACACATACATTTTAAACAAGTCAAGGCACGACCATCCCTATAACACAGTATAAATCAACATATACGTTTGGTTTTCAACAAAACCAGGGATGCAGCCCATCGCCCCCCTTTTTCCAAAACTGTAATCATAAAAAACCCATAGTTTTCCCCGTTAGATCCCCCCCAAATGAGTAGCCAAAACACATACAGGACCGTGAACCACAGTTCTACAGAGTTTGATTTAAAAAATAACCAATATAAACACAATTCCCCTTACCTTTTCCCCGAATAGCCAATCCCAAACTCTAAGGTCCCCAAACAGCAAACCGAGTTCCAAAACCTACAATCAACAGTACAGAATATACTCACAACACTGTTCCCTACAACACTACCGGATCAAAATTGAAAATCGAGCCTTACCTCGATTTTAAGCCGAAACCCAAAAATCTCCAAAATGGGATTCCAATCTGTAGAACTTGTAGAGAATCCTTCCACGATCCTCGTGGTAACTTTTAATTCACGATTCTAATGACGAACAACGGAGAAATCTAGAGAGATAGAGAGTAAGGAGAGTTTTAGAGAGAGAGAGAGAGAGAGAGAGAGATTTGAAGTTTCTTAATGGTTAAGCAATGAAATTTTTATTTATAGCCCCTTTAACCAGGGCAAACTCGTCGACAAGATGGTGTCCTCGTCGACGAGGCTCTATAGTCCTCTCATCAACGAGATGGAGGATTTGTCAACGAATCCTGATATCACCGGTTCCCGAAACTCCTCGGCTTGTCCTTTCGTCAACGAGCCTCTGAACTTCGTCGACGAGAGATGCATGGCCTTCGTCAACGAATTCTGGCTTCGTCGACGAAGCCTGTTCAAATATAAATTTTACCCCTCTCTCAATTATTTACCTATCTCTCACGGTTCAGGTTCTTACAATCTCCCCTCCTTACAAAAATTTCGTCCTCGAAATTTGCCATCTCTCATTTACAAATTCATACCACTGAATACACATACAACATTCTAGGAAGAAAACTGGCGACTACTACAGTGTAGCCCCCTCATACACATACATATATATAGCCTCACTTATGGCGGAGGAATACCGTGGTTACATATACAACTGTCTCAGGAGTTCACAATACACACACTCCTGACGACTAACCACCTATCCCAACCCAAAGTAGGATCATGTACAACTGCTCAAAACAACAGTGGATACTTCCGGCGTATTTCCGTTTTTAGTTCCCAAGAAGCTTCCTTAACCTCGTGGTTCCGCCACAATACCTTCACTAACGATATTTCCTTAGTACGAAACTTCTGAACTTTACAGTTCAGAACCTGAACAGGTATCTCCTCATATGCTAAAGTATCCCTAATTTCCAACTCATCATAGCTAATAATACGTGAAGGACCCAAAACGTACCTTCTCAACACGGATACGTGAAATACATCGTGGACCCTTGTAAGTGCTAGAGGTAATGCAATCTTGTAGGCTATTGGACCCACTCACTCAAGAACTTCGAATGGTCCGATATATCTCAGGCTCAACTTGCCCTTCCTCCCAAATCTCATCACCCTTTTCGTCAGAGCGATACGCAGAAATACCTTACCCCCCACCTCAAATTCTAAATCACGGTGGTGAACATATGCATAACTCTTCTGCCAGCTCTGAGCTGATTTAATCCTCTCTCGGATTAAAACCACTTTCTTAGATGCCTGTTGCACGAGTTCATGTCCTAACACTTGACATTCACCAACCTCATCCCAACACAAAGGAGTTCGACACCTCTGACCATACAAAACTTCGAATGATGCCATCCCAATACTAGTCTAGAAGCTGTTATTATAAGCGAACTTTACATGTGGCATAAACTGTATCCAACTACCACCAAAATCTAACACATAAGCTCGCAACATATCTTCCAAGATCTGTATCGTCCTCTCCAACTATCCATCAGTCTGGGGGTGGAACGTTGTACTGAAAGTAAGCTTCGTCCCCAATGCTTCCTGCAAACTCATCCAGAATCGAGAAGTAAAGCTCGGATCTCGATCTGACACAATGGACACAGGTACTTTGTGCATTCTCATAATCTCATGCACGTATATATCAACTAGCCTACTCAAAAGATAGCCAACCTTTATCGGTATGAAATTAGCAGATTTCATCAATCTATCCATGATCACCCAAATAACATTCAATCCGTGAAGTGTTGGCGGCAATCCGGTTACAAAATCCATGAAAATATGCTCCTATTTCCACACCGGAATAGGCAAAGGCTGTAATGGCCCTGCTGGCCTCTGATGCTCAACTTTCACATGTTGACACGTCAAACACTGCTCCACAAACTGAGCAATCTGCCTCTTCATACTAGACCACCAAAAGGTCTCACGCAAGTCCCGATACATCTTTGTACTACCAAGATGTACCGTATACAAAGAACGATGAGCCTCCTCTAGAATCATCCTTCTGATCTCATCATCGTTCGGAACACACAACCCAGTCCCAAACCTCAGCACACTTCCCTCAGAGATGTTAAACTCTATAGCCTATCCCTGTTGTACCTTTTCCATAACCTCTGTCAACTCTGCATCACTAGCCTGCGCGGCTTTTATACGCTCAAACAAGGTCGGTTGGATCACCAAGCTAGTAATGAAAGCCTGATGATCACCAAACACTAACTCCACGCCAAGACTTCCCAGATCCCATTTGATATGACACTGAATTACAACTATAGATAAAGCCGCAGGCCCTGAATTTTTGACTCAATGGATTAGCTACCATATTAGCCTTCCCCGGGTGATAACTGATCATGCAATCGTAGTCCTTAATCAACTCAAGCCACCGTCTCTGCCTCATATTCAACTCCTTCTACGTGAAGAAATACCTGAGGCTCTTATGGTCAGTGAAGATCTCACACTGCACACCATACATATAGAGTCGCCAGATCTTTAGTGCACACACAACAGCAGCCAATTCCAAATCGTGCGTAGAGTAGTTCTTCTCATATTCCTTCAGTTATCGAGAAGCATAAGCTACTACCTTACCATGCTGCATAAGCACACATCCCAGGTCTTTTAGAGACACGTTGCTATAAATCACAAACCCACTATCCTCCGAAGGAATGGTCAAAACAGGAGCGGTGACTAGCTGGTGCTTCAACTCCTAAAAACACTGCTCACAATCACTAGTCCAGTCAAAATGCACTCCCTTCCCAGTCAATCAAGTCAAAGGCCTAGATAGTTTGGAGAACCCCTCCACAAATCGATGATAGTAACTCGCCAGTCCTAGAAAATTTTGAAGCTCCTGCACATTCTTCGGCCTCACCCAGTCGACCACAGCTTTAATCTTACTAGGATCAACTGATATACCATCACCAGCTACCAAATGGCCTAAGAATGCAATTTGACTCAACTAGAATTCACATTTCTTCAGCTTAGCATACAACTTCTTCTCCCGCAGAATCTATAATACTAACCTCAAATGATCCTCATGCTCTTCCGAACTCCTCAAGTATACCAGAATGTTATCAATGAATACCACCATGAATCGATCCAGGTACTCATGGAAAACCCTGTTCATTAGATCCATGAACACTGTTGGAGCATTTGTCAACCCAAAAGGCATGACCGAAAACTCGTAGTGGCCATATCTGGTTCGAAAAGTCGTCTTCGCTACATCCTCAGTTTTAACCCCCATCTGATGATATCCTAACCACAAGTCGATCTTTGAAAAGACCCGCATCCCCTGTAAATGGTCAAAAAGATCATCGATAAGAGGTAAAGGATAGCGATTCTTCATAGTCACCTTGTTAATCCCACGGTAATCAATGCACATCCCCATCGACCCATCCTTCTTCTTCACAAACAATACTGGAGCTCCCCAGGGTGAAACACTAGGTCAAATGAATCCTCTGTCCAGTAATTCTTGCAACTGCTCCATCAACTCTCAAATTTCTACTGGAGCCATCTGGTACGGAGCTTTAGAGATCAGTGCCTTTCCAGGAAGTAACTCTATCGCAAACTCCACCTCACGATCCAGAGGTAAACCGAGTAAATCATCTAGAAACACATCTGGGAACTCATTGACTACCCAAATGTCCTCGAGCCTCAACTCATCCCGCGACGGTTCCTACACACAAGTTAGGTACCCCTGACTCTCATCCAAGAGTAACCTCCTCGCCTGTAGTGCCGATAGAATTTGTGGTGTTAGACGCACACACAATCCCACGAATTCATACCCCTGCTCCCTGGGAGGTCTGAAAACTACCACCTTCCTACGACAGTCGATCACAGCATAACTGGAGAACAACCAATCCATCCCCAGTATGACATCGAACCTTAACATGTCGTAGACCACAAGATTTACCAGTAGCAGCTTTCCTTGAATTTCCACTAGGCAGTCTACCAACATCTTCCTATAAAAAGATACACTCCCAGATGACATAGTAATAGATAACACCTCATTCATGTCTTGGGTCTCAACCCCACACCGTCCCACAAAATTCACAAATACAAAGGAATAGGTTGCACCCGAATCAAACAAAACAGAAGCTTTATTTGAACGTAACAATAAGGTACCTGTCACCACGTTCCCTGCATGCTTAGCGTCTGCTGGAGTAAGAGAGTATACTCTGGTCGGAGCTGTATTCGTCTAAATGGTTCCCTGAGGTATGTGATTGCTCCATCGGTTCACACTAGATGTAGGCACGTCTTGCCTTGGTGTATGACAATCACGAAACATGTGACCGGACTAGCCACAGTTGTAGCAGTTACCTCCAAATGACCGACACTCACCCTCGTGCCATTTGTGGCATCTGGTACAACGTCCACAAGTTTAGCTCATCTGAGAATCCTGGTGCTTAGTATTCTGACGGTAACCCGAGTCCTTGTTCTTTTTCTTCCAAGATCCCTAACAAGAACCTGTTTGAGACCCATAATGTACTGTCCTCTTCCTCAATTCCTGAATCACCTCGTCCTCTCGGATACCGGTCTCAATCACCGTGGCTTTATCCACCAACACCGAGAACTCACGGATCTGAAGCATACCCACCGGTCTGCGGATATCCTTCCTCAGGCCCTTCTCAAACCTCCAAGTCTTCTCATACTCCCTCGATATCAAACATGGTGCAAACCGAGACAGGTCTATGTACCGAGCCGCGTACCCCTACACCATCATACTCCCCCAAGTAAAAGTAGAAAACTCATCCACCTTCGCATCACATACTGAAGCCGGGAAGTATCTATCAAAGAAAACCTCCTTGAAATGGTTCCACGTCATCTCCTCTGGACCGGCTCTCTTCTTCTTTAGCAGACTCACTGCAGTTCACCATCGACCCGCCTCCTCAGACAGCTGGAAGGTGGCATAAAGAATTCGCTACCTATCCCTGTAGTGAAGGACTTCTAGAATCCTCTCAGTCTTCTCCACCTAATCCTCTACTATCATTGGGTCAGGTCCTCTAGAGAACATCAGAGGATGCATGCGTGTGAACCTCTCAATGGCGCACCCCGCAGCAATATGAGAGCGCTCGTGTCTCCTCACACTCTGCCTAATCTCCCATAATACCTGCCTCATCAAACCTCAAGGCACAGAAGGAGACTCATCACTCGTAGTCTCCTCGGAGCCACTTCCCAGGTCATTTTCCTTGGGCTCCATACTGCATCACAATAGGAATCTATCAGTACCCCTACACAACATACAGTTAACACAATGATCTACACTAATCATGTTAACTACTCCCTGCCAGGTCTAGGTTTATCCTATCACACCGACACGAAAGTCATCAATGATTTGCCTTGCTTTTACTAGAATCGTCATCCTAGGAAAAACGCGAAATACCATCGACAAATCTCATTCTAGCAACCGAACAACCCTCAACCAACTCTACCCATATCCAACATCCTATACTCTGGTATGTACTCACAGCTAAGCCTAATTAAGTCTACAAGACCTAACAACCTGGTTAGCTCTGATACCAAGCTGTCACGCCCCGAACCTTAAAATGGGACCTAGGGGTGAAAATGTAACCTAACCTGTCCTTGTATCATACAAATCATCCACAGATACAGTACAAAGGATGAGGGTCCAAACACAATCATATACGCAGTGGAAAAGGTCATTCTATATATACATATGCAGTACCATACCAGAGTCTATACAAGAGCAAAGTCAGGCTCTATCATACAACGTACAACTGGGTGCCCAACACATCCCAAAATGGCGACCCATCAAAACACAATCCTAACACTTACCCAAGCGCTAACTGCAGTACACTAGCCACTACGCTCCCTACACCAGGACGCTAGTTCCAATTACTCAAAGGACCTGTAAAAATGTATGTACAGTAGGGGTGAGACACATTTTAGTAAGGAAGAACACAGGTTATATTGGTGTGTGGCATTTGAGTGTTTATCATGACATACTAACATGCATAGTTCAATAGTCAAAACAATCAAAACCCAGTTCTAGTATTTTTACAAAACAAGCAATACAATCTGGTATTGTCACACCCTTCGACTCGAAGCCAGACTGTCTGGTGGTTTTTCACACCCTTCGGTAAAAACAGGCAATCTGGTGATATTTCACACCCTTCGGCCAATGCCGGTAATCTGGTGATATTTCACACCCTTCGGCACACGCCGATGCACCCAGTAACCTGGCAGAGCATCAGCTTTGAACCACTGTAGATCTGGTGTTCACACACCCTTCGGCTTGAAAGCCAACCAATTTAGTGGTATTGCGCACTCTTCGGCAAAAGTCAAATTTTCAAACCTGGAACAATTCGGAACCCCGTTCCTATTTCACCAAGATACAACATATGCATGCTCATATAACCAAACAAACCATGCCCATTTGGTAATCAAAAATCATGATTTTCCAAACACATACAGTTTAAACAAGTCAAGGCACGACCATTCCTATAACATAGTATAAATCAACACGTACGTTTGGTTTTCAACAAAACCAGAGATGCAGCCAATCGCCCCCCTTTTTCCAAAACCGTAATCATGAAAAACACATAGTTTTCCCCATTAGATCCCCCCTAAATGAGTAGCCAAAACACACATAGGACCGTGAACAACAGTTCTACCGAGTCCGATTTAAAAAATAACTAATATAAACATAATTCCCCATACCTCTTCCCCGAATAGCCAATCTCGAACTCTAAAGTCCCTAAACAGTGAACCGAGTTCCAAAACCTATAATCAATAGTACAGAATATACTCATAACACTATTCCCTACAAAACTACCGGATCAGAATTGATAGTCGAGCCTTACCTTGATTTCAAGCCGAAACCCAAAAATCTCTGAAACGGGATTTCAATCCATAGAACCTGTAGAGAATCCTTCCACGATCCTCGTGGTAACTTCAGATTCACGATTATAATGACAAACGACGAAGAAATCTAGAAAGATAGAGAGTATGGAGAGTTCTAAAGAGAGAGAGAGAGAGAGAGAGAGATATTTGAAGTTTCTTAATGGTTAAGCAATGAAATTTCTATTTATGGCCCCTTTGACCTGGGCAAACTCATCAACAAGATGGTGTCCTCGTCGACAAGGCTCTATAGTCCTCTCGTCAACGAGACGGAGGATTCGTCAACGAATCTTGATATCACCAGTTCCCGAAACTCCTCGGCTTCTCCTCATCGACGAGCCTCTGAACTTAGTCGACGAGAGATGCATGGCCTTCATTGACGAATTCTTGCTTCATCGACAAAGCCCGTTCAAATACAAATTTTACCCCTCTCTCAATTATTTACCTATCTCTCATGGTTCGGGTTCTTACATGCGTGGTCGATTGTCCTCAACTCCTTTGGAAATATAATCAAGCCATAGATAGAAAAGGCTAGCATATACAGATGGAGCTCTTCCCTTTCTTATTTTTCCATTAGTTCCTTTAGATGCTGCCAGGTGATTTTTGTATCTTCTATCTTTTGAATTTTAACCTCAATGACATAATGCAATTCTTTAGCAAAAGATGTTTTGGTGTGTACATACATCTTGTAGGGTGTTGAAAGCTTGGCTAGATGCAACAGAGAGGCATACTCCTCGAAGGTTGGAGCCTAATCAACCCCATCCATGGTAAAGCAACAGTATGACAAATTCCAGAATCCCAACAGCAGATGAGGGTGAGGGAGAATTGCCGAGATCGTGAAGGGTGCTAAGAGATCGAGGATGGTGAACAGTGCTAGTGAGGCCAAGAGAAAGTGGGAGAGAGCCGCCGAACCTACCCTCTGTGTGTGTGTTCAGCTATTGGTAGTGTATCAGCTCTCTGGTGAGTGAGAGAATGGATAGTGATCCTTCCGTGGCTATGCTCTAATGTGGCTAAAGAGAGTGAGTGAAGAAGATGAAAGGGAGAGAAGATAATGGCTATGCTTGTAGACCTCTCCTCCGTGGCACCTTTTCTCCTGCACTATAGCGATGCCTATATAGGAAGCCTTGTCCCAAAAAGTTACAACCCTAAACTCCTAAAAAAAAAAATTATGCCGCTTCTCCCCTTCCTGCACGCATAGGCTTTAATCTAAAATGGCCCATCTAATTTAAATGTCCTATAACATAAAGGCCTGGTTAAAAGAAAGCGACCTTTAATTCTTTGAAATAGAGAGGATCCATACTTTATTTTAAAAAAGCACAACTCATTAAAGTACTCAATTTAAAAATTGAGAGACTTAATCTAAAATTAAAAGGACCTTAATCAAAAACTCAATTTCCAAATTAAAAGACTCGATTTGAGAAATAAAAGGACGCTATGTTTAAAAAAAATCTGAAACTCAGTTTAAAAAAATCAGGACACAATTTTAAAATCCCAGGACTCGCATAAAAATATCGGCACTCATTTCGAAAATAAATGGGACTCAATATGAAATAAAACGGGACTCAATTTTTGGAATAAAATGGGAGTTAACCAGACTTAACTTTGAAAAAAGGCTCAATTAAAAATAACCTAGACTTCAATTTTTAAATAAAACAGGGCTCGTTTTGGAAGACTCAGTATAAAAAAAATGTCCAGCACTTTAGAACAAAATTTTAGAGACTCGAGACTCAATCAGGTTTTTCAAAAAAAAAAAAATTCCTCCAATTTCAGGGATTCAAAGTCAACTTTTATTATGCGGAGTCTTCCTAAAACAACCTAGTTAAAATTGGGGTGTCTACAAAACGAATGTGGAAAGAATGTGGGTGATACAAAAGATGCTTCTTCTTGATCTGATTACATTACAAAGCCTCACACTAATCTCTTTAGTAAAGATTGTTCACAAGAATAAAGAGTAAGCATGATTTGAGCAATGAATGATGAACTAAATTCTTGAAATAATTAATCAATAACTAACTTAGGTGTTTATTAACTGCTAGCATCTTGTATTTATAGGCAAGGGGAAAAACTAGCTATTTTATGGCCATTGGGCATTTAAAATAATAAACTACTTTGAAAACTAGTCGTTTTTTGCTCATTGGAATCAGTTCACAAAGCAAACCATCGACCGTTTCTTGTAGGCCAAAAATAGCTTAGCCCATTTGCTGAAATCATCGAAACAATTGGCATGTTTCTTTCCTTTGGGTGACGGTTTCCTGTAGGCCAAAAAACAACTTAGCCCATTTTCTGAAACTGTAAAAGCACTTGGCTTGTTTCTTTCCTTTGGGTGCTTAATCATGGTTTAAACTAAACCGGGATCAAGTATATGAGATTTTATAATACTAATATCATTTAAAACATGTTCTTATAAAAATACATTTGATTATAGGATATCTTGTATGAAATGCATTTGAAAGCTCATTAAGTTTGTTCTAAGAATCGTTGATATCCTATATACTAGCATACATGTGCAATTGCTCAACTATTGCTAAATATACTTGCTAGAATCATAACTACAAGAGTTACAAATTATTCCTACCTCAAATACATCTCATTATACATATGTGACTTTACATTAGCTTTAATTGGTTGTCCTTGGGTTTCTCCTAGTGAGCTTTGATATTTTTTTCTTGAATGTTCACCTAATATTGCGTTTGATCCATTATCTTCATGTTGTTCCCGTGCTAGCAAGATGTGCAATGATTAGTTTATCACTAAATCACTAATGAGTTGTTGTCATCAAAACATGTCATTTAGGATTATGTACCCACTCAGGCTAACAGATTCCATTTCGAATTATGGAAACATATTTATTTATCTTGCAAAGGTTGACCATTTGAGAAAGTGTGAAAGAAAAAAGTGTGAGAGAGGGTGAGAGATTGAGGAATGGGATGGGTTTGTGAAATATAGTTTTGAGTGTTTAAGTAAAGATTATGCTTTCACGTTTGATAAAAAAGAGAAAGTTTTAAAGAGAATATGAGAGAGGGAGGGAAAGTTTAAGAAGGAGAGAGGAAGGGAAAGTTTTAGAGGGAGAGAGGGACATTAGCTAGGTGCAAATCAAGCTTGTCAATGGAGGACATTGAGATAGATAGAGAGAGGAAGAAAATCATTGAGAGGGCGAAAGGGGCTACATGAAGCGAAAAATAAGAAATGGAACTAGAATCTTTAAGTTGTTACTGTATTATAACGTAGACCATAATTTATTAGAGATGGAGAAAGGGAGCAGATGAATAAAAACTATAAAAAAATTGAGATAGTAGGTATTCTTTTTATTAAAAACCAACCAAAAAAAGTTTTAAAAATAATTTATAAATTCAAAATTTTAGAAAATTTAGGTTTAACATGTGGAAGTCTTTGAGAACACAATGATGTCTTTTTATATTACAGTATAGATGCTACCGCTGATTGGTATATACTTTGTTTGATCTTTGCATATTGATGTGCCTAATCTACTAGATATTGTTAAAATCTTCTTAAGCTTATGGTACGAGGGAGAGCTAGGCATATAGTAAGGGTGAGGGCATGCACATAATATTTTGTTATCGATCTAAAAAAGGGAGAATGTTTGAAGTTAAGTTCTAATGATTGATGAAAATTAGTTGATGAACATAATTTACATTTAATAATGTGTTATTATTCATCATTCACTCATAGTTGTAGACTAAATCATAGACTTATTAATAGACTCATTCATAGGTTTATTCACAAACTCGTTAATAGATTCATTTACAGATGAACTTACAGACACATTGTGAAATATAGTCAAGATCAGTGTGTTTTTTGCTAAGCTCATATAATTTTAATTATTGCCTATTTAACTATTGATATCTTAAACAGATTGTTAACTTACTTATCAAAGCTTTTTGATATTCAAATTTGAAACAGAGATGCAAAAAGATTTATTTCAAACCACTAGGAGATTCCCTTTTCGAATGAAAAGTAAGCTCCAACCCCATGAGCATGGATTCTCATGTTCAATCATGCATCTATTGTCATATCCAAAAGAGCTTAGCTAAGATACTTAACCTTTATATATATTGGGCGATCAGTATGACTAGAGATTAAATGCAAGAGAATAACAGATTTACACACACTAAAGTTCATGCTGCCAACTTTTAAATTTTGATTGTATTATTGTTGTAATTCTAATTTTGTTGTTTTAACGTTTAATTCTACCAAATAGGTTTAGCTCCTTATGAAGGATCTATAGTCTCATAGGTTTAGAATAGTTAGACTGTGTGTGTGATAGATCTAGAAAAGACCTTAGAGATAGGTTATACTTTTCCTATTTATTTTGATGTAATCCGGGTGGGACATGTGTCCGAGAGCGCTATGATACTGTGTGTTCATTGATTGTAATCCTAGTGGAATTGGTGTATCCCAAATTTTTGCAACACTAAGATTGGCCAAGTGGGCACGTGGTTGTGGTTTTTGTAAACCAAATAGTTCTTTGTTGTCCCTAGTGCTATAAGAGGGGTTTTTGGTAGTCGCCTACAATAATAGGATGTTTTTTCTTAAAAATTGTAATACCAAAAATATTAATGAAACTATTAAACTAGTTGGTTTAGGTAGTGGACATAGGTCAAGTGACCAAACCAGTATAAAATCTATGCACCACTCTTGTGTCTCATTTACTTTATGATTTGATAGTATATTTTATGTTAATCATTTGTGTTCAACAAAATTAGTGATTGGCTAAATTTAATGTTTCATTGAATATCTTATTGTACTTATTTCATCTGAAAAACAAAGTTAAATTTTGCATGTATCATATAATTTCCAATAGAGGACAGATGTTTTAAAATCATCCATTCACCCCTTTCTCGAGTGCGTAGCCGGACCAACATACTAAAATCCCATGTACTAGTACTCTTGGCCTATAATCTTAATATGTTGATCATTAGCATAAAACTCATTAATTATATGCTCCAAAAATATTTAATATTCAATGTTAATTCAGTCTGAATTTATACAATAAATTATAAAATTTCATAAAGTTGTAACACCAATTCAACCGACATTTAACGAAGTGCTATTTATGGTCTCCGATAAGGAGTATGCCATCACAAAAGATGTGTGACTCTTGAGTTGCAACTTTGCAAATTAGTTGTGAAGGGAAAGATCAATGTGACAGTCCTTGTAGAATATATTCCTTCTACTTCCACATCCAATCATGCATGATAATATATTTTTAATTCCCTATGTCTACGCTGCATATATTCGTTATCATGAGTTCACATTGAGATTTTTATTTGAAAAAAAAAATACAAGAAAGAAATTTATTTTTTATTATTGTATTTCACATTTTATATGAAATATTTTTTAATTGTAAATTTTTTAAAAATTAAATATTAATGATTTTTGAATTAAATATGTATTCGTTTATTTGTTGATTATTTTCTTTTCTATTTTCGTTTTCCTTAATAGGTAAACACGGAGAAATAAAGTCTTTTGTTATTTTTGTTCTCCTTTCCCCATATTGTCTAATTTAAAAAACAAAATATAAGAAATTCCCCACTCGACTATCCCATTTTTTTTTTAATTTTTCAGGATGCCCTCTTACGAATGTTAGTTGAATAATAAAAAAATATAGTAAAAAATATTATATAACCTATAACTAATTATAATTAATTAAGACATAAGCATATTGCAACAAAGTGACAACTAATCAATACACAATTATAATATTTTTATTTGATCGATAATAGTTTCAAAATTTTTAAATAATGTTATATTTTGGTAAAAAAAATATTACGGATGTTTTATTCAAGTAATTTGTATTATAACTGAGCCAGCGTTAGAAAAACAAAATATCAAACTAAATAACAATAGAACATAAAATAATCAGTTAACAAATGATAATTAAAAGAAAATATAATTGGACATCTAAAATGTGATATAGTTAGGAAATTTGTGTTCATATATATATATATATATATATATTTGCAGTTTTAAAAAGTTAGTAATAATAATAATAATAATAATAATAATAATAATAATAATTGAAGAGAGGATTCGTGCAAGCCCACAAGAATAAAGCGCAGTGTCCACAGCACAGCAGAAGACGAAAATTGCTTCGCCGTCAATCTCACGCTAATGTATACGGGACCATTGATATTTTGCTCATTATAAATCAAACGCTTATACGTTTCCGAGATTGATTCTGGCTTGCGTCTCACTGGTACAGCAAACCATAGATCTAAAGACCGACAAAATGTGGGGAACACCCGGCAACGACGCTGTTTGCTGCAGCCAACTGGGTAACGTCGTCAAGCCGTTCATGAACGACGATCGGGAGCCCTTCAAGGGTTTTTCGTGCCAAGGTACTGCTGCAACGGGTTCGACGCGCCAGGCCTTCCCCGGCGAAATTACGGCGTTTGTGAACGCGAGGATAGACTGGGAGAAGAAGCCGGAGACTCGCGTGGTCAGAGTGCATATTCCGAACCTGGAGAAACATGAAGTAAAGGTGGGTGTGCTGGAAGGAAGGATTGTGGAGATAAAGGGCGAGAGGAGGTTGGAGAAGGAAGAGAAGGTGAACGGAAAGCGGGTGCTGTTTGAGCACAGCAGCGGCAAGTTCAGTCGGCAGATAAGGTTTCCTGAGAGTGCTGATCTTGATAAGTTGCAGGCCTGTATGGCGAGTGGGGTGCTGACATTTACTGTTCCTAATAAAGAAGTAATAGAGAAGAAGCCTTGTGTGAGAATTGTTGATATTCAGGGTTGAACAGTACGGTTGTATCAACCATGAATTGTTGACGTTTAGCTTCTCTCTCTGACCTTTTAAAGGCTTTGTGAGCTTAGTTTCTTTAATTAAGGCCTCTTTGACTATTTTCTTTGCATTTTCTTTACATTTTTCATCATTTTCAAAAACTCCCATAATTTATCTCCACTCCAGCCAAAAGAAATTAGAAAAAATGTTCTTCCTTAGTACTAAAATCCCCAAAAAAAAGGATCTCTTCATTTCCATTACTTTCCCCTTTACCCTATTTCTAGGGGTTTTTTAGTCCTTTTAGGGATTTTGCATATTAGTCTCCCTTGAAGTCTTACTCTCATCATTCTCATCCTCCAGCTCCATAAAAATTAAAAAAATAAAAAATAAAAAATAAAAAAGGAGTTATTTTCTTCACTGTATGCATGTTCTACACCTTCACATTCTTAAATGTTGTCTTCACAACTCAATGCGTCAACATTCATTCTTACGTCGCCAAACTAATACAAAATCAACAACTCAAGTTGAACTCGATTGAACCTTGAATCCTGAAAGTCAAATCCCTACCCAAATTCACTAATTAAACTCAATTTAGTCCGCAAACCCCTACATTGAGCAAAAATTAAAACACACACACACACGCACGCACACATCTTCATATATATAGCCATGAATGGGAATGGTAGGTGGAGATCAAATTCAACAGAGTTGGGTTGGTGGAGGTGGCTGCCTGCAGCTCATCAATTTCAACAAAATGGGCTAGAGTTGGTGGAGGTAGTTACATCAAGTTTAATATTCAACATCCCCTTTTAAACTTGACTCTCATAGCTTTATCATTCCAAGCATTGTTTTTAGTCTTGCAAAAATATCATGCTTGAGTGGTTTCATGAAAATATCAGCAATCTGATCATACGTTCTACAAGACATCAACTTCGCTTCTTTCTTCTTCACATGCTCCCTTATAAAATGATATCATGTATCAATATGTTTGCATCTTTCATGGAAGGCTGGATTCTTCGCAAGTGCAATCACTAATTGGTTGTTGATGTAGAATTCTGCGGGGTCCTTGGAGAAATCTCAAATACTTCAGTACATTCCTGATCCATATACCATGACAAATAGTTAAGCTGGCAACAACATACTCAATTTCACATGATGACAACGTTACAATGGGTTGCTTCTTTGACGACCATGTAAATGTTGTATCTCCCATGAAGAATGTGAATCCAGTCGTACTTTTTCTTTCTTCAAGATTCCTTCCCCAATCCCTATCTGAATAGCCAAAAAGTTTGCTATCACCTCTTAATGAATAGAATATATCATCAGTGATGATACTCTTGACATAGCGGAGTATCCTCTGAAACCTAAGGTGTAGTCCCAAGAGGGGGGATAAATTGGGTTATTTAAAATTCCTTAAAGTTTTTTTAAGAGTTCTTAACTTTTTACAATCCTTTAAAGACTTATATTTTTATTGATTAGGTAATCCACACAAGCACTAACTTCCTTTATTCAATCAACAAGCACAACAAACACAACCAATTAATTAATTGTTCAAGCAAAACAACCACAACACAAGTAATTAATTTTGATTTGCAATTATTAGCAGCCCTGTATATGAATGTATAAGTCCTATAGTTGGCTTTTGAGATGAAGATTAAAATAACATCCAAACGCCTTTTTAAGATCAGAATTTAAATAAACCTTTAGCTAATAGGTTTTGGGTTGTTAAACAATCAATGTACTCCCTTACAAGTTCCACAAAAAAATTGATTAACCATCGTACTTCCTTTCAATTTCCGCAAGCCTAAAAAAAAATTAGGCCTTGGTTTATTTCACTTCTAATATTTGTTGTTTTTATAATTGAAAGAATTATAACATCCACGCACTTTTTATTTTTTCTAGAATTTAAAGAGAGCGAGGGAAAGAGAGTGACACCACTGTTTTTACGAGGTTCAGCTTACCCTAGCCTACGTCCTTGCCTTAGGTTAACCACCTAAGGATTTCACTATATCTTGTTCCTTCCGGGTGGAACAAAAACCTTTGCAATAATCAACCTCTTTTTTAGGAAGAAAAACCTCTCTAAGCAACAACCTATGCTTGGTCCAACGATCCAACAATACCTTGAACCATCAAAGATCTAGTAGAAAATAATGGATATCTACGTACAAAAACACTCTCAAACACAGATCAAGTTGTACAAGCTAAATTTCAAATCGTACTTCAAAACCAAAACTAAATAGAAAATGTGAAGCTTAAGGTTTAGACGTCACCAATGGTTATTTCTTAAAAATTTAGATGCAACTCAGAACCAACTCCTTATTTTTAATCCAACAATTTTGTAGAGTTTTCCACCAACAAAGATGTGAGCAAGAATGAGCTTTAGGAGAGCTTTAACATAGAAATCATCTATTGCTTTAATGTTTTTTTCATTGAGCAGGGGAGATATTTATAGACTTCTTAAAGAAAAGTTTTCTCATTTAACATGAAGCATTTAGGTAACTTTTCAAAAGATATTAAATCAAAGAATCAATTTTGAAAATCTTCCCGTAGGTTTGAATTTTAAAAATTCCCGCAGAGTCTGTCGGCTGACCCACTCGACTAGGTCAGTTTTTGTACAAGTTAGTCAGCTGGATAGGCAGCTGATACTATTCCATCTTTAAAAAAAAATTCTGATAAATTGTCAGTCGGCTGACTAAACTAGATTCAAAATAGTCAGTCGGCTGGGCACTGTCAGTCGGTTGGGCTTTTTCAATTCATCGAGTCAGTTGGATGGACAGTTAACTTTGCTGAAGGTTCCCTGTCAATCGACTGACTGAACTACGTTCAAATATGGTTAGTCGGCTGGGTACTTTTAGTTTAATGAGTCAGTCGGTTGGGCAGTCCTCGTTTTCAAATATTTTATAATTTTTTATTTCTTTAAAGTCTAGTTTACTTGAAAAACTTAATTATGACTTTTCAAAAACATATTCAAGAGTTTTTGAAGTACCAGTCTCTAAGTCTTTGTATCTTAAGGAGTTTCACATATCTAAATAGTAATGACTTGAAGTACTTACAAATATCCTTCTAAGTATGATCTCCTTAATCGCTAAGTCTTGTAGCCTTTTAAGGTTCACTTTTTAGTTTAGGATCTGTTTGGCTTTTAAGCTCTTTATTTGTTGTTCATTACTTCAATATACTGAGAAGTTTTCACTTGATTGGCATTGATCTCCAGCTTACTTCGATTATTTACCATGAGTGTCCTCTTACTTAGATCTGAAATAAAACCACTCAACAACACATGTTAAACCATCCTTCATTTTGTTATCATCAAAACAAGATTGAAAAACTCAGTTAGGCCAACAATCTCCTCCTTTTTGATGATGACAAATAAGGAGCAAAAATATGAGTAAGCCTTAAAAAAAAACACTCCCCCTTACAACAAGCATCATTGTACTCTCTCTCATAGTATTTGTAGTTTACAATATCATACAATATCATGTTCATCATAAGTATCATACAATATCATGCTCATCATACTCACCATACAATATCATACTCATCATAAATATCAGACAATATCATGCTCATCATACTCATCATACAATATCATGCTCACCATACTCATTATACAATATCATGCTCATCGTACTCATCATACAATATCATGTTCATCATACTCATCATACAATATCATGCTCATTCAATATCAAATACTTCCCCCTCTATCTTTTGATACATATCTCATGTTATAATTTTTTCAATATCATGCTCAATTTTTGCTCAAATACTACTCCCCATTTTGACATCAATCAAAAAGAGTAAGATACAACATTCATATTTGTGAAAAATACTTCAAAAGTCATATTTTTCATTCATAATTCCTCATTCTAATACCAAGATCATGGCAATATTATCAATATCATTACATTCTCATAATTTTGTTGTATTATTCTAACACCTACTAACATATTCATGGATACCAGTATACTTCTTTAGATACTAATGTTGATTTCATATCATGCACTAATCATAGATGCCAATTTTTTCATTTATCCATGTGATCCATCATAAGCATACATGTTCAAGAATTAATCAAGGCATGTCAAAATACATGTTTCCAAATTATGCTTAATAACTTTATGCTCAGATTTTCAAAATTCCAATTTCAAGATATACATATGCAACATATTGCATATCACATAAACATGAAGTCTATCATTATCATGTGCATTGTATTGTACTTTTGCTTGGATTATTGTTATGTTGCTCAAAAATTTTACTATCATTTAAAAAACAGCAAGGGGATAGAAAACAAGCAAATCAATTAAGTTGTGTCATACAACATATCAAAGTACATACCAAAACAAACTTAGAACACACAAAGAGACAAACCCTAGGTCAGTTGACTGACTACTCAAATGGCTTGAGTTTCATAAACACATCTAGGGTTGCTCTGTTAGTCAATCGGCTAACCTCAGGGTCAGTTGGCTGACTGTTCCTTGGTCTAGGGAAAATTACCTCAGTTAATTGGCTGACCTCAGGGTTAGTTGGATGAGTGGCCTCTATTCCAAAAAAACTACTTCAGTCAGTCGGCTGACCTTAGAGTCAGTTGGCTGACTGTAGATTTTTCTTTAAGCTTTGTCTTTTTAGTTAGTTTCTCTATTATGTAGTAAATCAAACTCTCTTCTAGTAGTTATAAATCTATCATCTAAGAGAGGTTTAGTGAATATATCAGCCCATTGATAATTTGTATTGATGAATTCTAGAATGATGTCTTCTTTTTTAACATGATATCTTAGGAAGTGATGTCTTATGTCAATATGCTTGGTTCTTGAGTGTGAAATAGGATTTCTAGATATGTTAATCGCACTCATTTTATCACACTTAATTGGTATAGTTGTGTATTTCAAATTGAAATCACTTAATTGTTGTTTCATGTATAGTGTTTGCGCACAACAACTCCCGGCTGCTACATATCAACCTCAGAATTTGACAAAGCCATGGAGTTTTGTTTCTTAGAAAACCAAGAAGTTAAAGATCTTTCTAAGAAGTGGCATAAGTCACTTGTACTTTTTCTATCTATTTTACATCTGGCATAGTCCGTATCTGAATAACCGATCATTTCAAAACCAGTGTCCTTAGGGTACCATAGTCCTAAGTCCATAGTGCCTATTAAGTATCTTAGGATTCTCTTAACAGTTATTAGGTGTGATTCCTTATGTGCTGATTGAAAACGTGCACACATACACATACTAAACATTATGTCGGGTTTACTGGCTGTTAGATATAGGAGACTTCCAATCATACCTCTATAATGCTTTGTGTCTATGGGCTTTTCCCTTTTCATCTTTGTCCAGGCTGATAGAAGTACTCATAGGTGTTCTTATGGATTTACTGTTTTTCATACCAAATTTTTGTATCATTTCTCTTATGTATTTGGATTGACTTATAAGAGTCCCATTCTTTGCTTATTTGATTTGAAGCCCAAAAGATAGTTTAATTCCCCCATCATGCTCATTTCAAATTCATCTTTCATACATTTTTGTAAATTCTTTACATAGATATTCATTAGTGGCACCAAATATTATACCATCTACATAGATTTGAATTAAAAGCATATCCTCTTCCTTAGTTTTAATGAATAAGGTACTATCAATTTTTCCTCTTGAAAATCCTTTCTCAGTTAGAATTCCACTAAGTCTTTCATACCAAGCCGTAGGGGCCTGTTTTAATCCATACAAAGCCTTCATTAGTCTAAATATATGGTTGGGATTTTCAATATTTTCAAAACCAGGGGGTTGTTCAATATATACCTCTTCATTAATATACCCATTCAAGAATGAACTTTTGACATCCATTTGGTATAACTAAAATTCTTTGTAGGAAACATAAGCTAATAGCATTCTAATAGCTTTCATTCTAGTTACAGAGGCAAATGTTTCATCATAATCTATCCCTTCTTCTTGATTGTACCCCTTTGCTACAAGTCTAACTTTATTTCTAATGATTATACCATTTTCATCATTTTTATTTTTAAATACCCATTTAGTTCCTATGATCAAATGATTTTCAGGTTTGGGTACTAATTGACATACTTTGCTTCTTTCAAATTGGTTTAATTCTTATTGGATAGCAATTATCCAAGATTCATCCTTAAGGTCCTCTTCAACATCTTTAGGTTCATTTTGAGATAGGAATACATAGTGATTGCACAGGTTCTTTAGAGAAGATCTAGTAGTTATACCTCTAGATGGTTCACCTATAATTTGTTTTTGAGGGTGATCTTATACTTCCATTCTCTTGGTAATTTCAGATTTTCTATAAGTTCATCTTTTGGGTTTTCTTCATTTATTTTCTTTTCTTCCTTGATTTCTATCTCATCCTCCTTTTTGAAAATATCATCTTTTTCTTCATTTTTGACTTCTCTTGAAAAAGGATTTGATTCATGAAAGTCTACGTGAATTGATTCAATTATGGCGAGTGTTCTTTTGTTATAGATCCTATAGGCCTTACTATTTGTGGAGTATCCTAGGAAAATACCTTCATCCAATTTAGCATCGAATTTTCCTAAATTGTCTTTGTTATTGAGTACGAAACACTTACATCCAAAGACATGAAAGTAAGTTATGTTAGGCCTTCTTCCTTTCCATAATTCATAGGGTGTCTTGTTCAGGCTTGATCTAATGGAAACCCTATTAATTACATAGCAAGTTGTATTTATAGTTTCGGCCCAAAAATACTTGGATAAGTTATTTTCATTAAGCATAGTTCTTGCCATTTCTTGAAGGGTTCTATTTTTCCTTTCCACAATTCCATTTTGTTGTAGGGTTCTAGGTGCTAAAAAGTTGTTACTTATGCCATGTTCATTGCAGAATTTTTCAACGTCTTGATTCTTAAATTCTCTTCCTTGGTCACTTCTTAGATTTGAGACATTGTACCCTCTCTCATTTTGAAGCTTCTTGCATAGAGTGATTAATGAATTACAAGCTTCGTCTTTGTTGGCTAAAAACAACACCCATGTGTATCTTGAGTAATCATCAACAATTACGAAGACGTATTGTTTACTTCCTAAGCTTTTGGTTCCAGTAGGACCAAAAAAGTCTAAGTGTATGAGTTCTAGGGGTCTACTAGGTAATATATGTTTCTTCTTTTTGAAGCTTTTCTTGATTTGTTTTCCTAGTTGACAGACATCACACACTTTATCTTTAATAAACTTGGTGTTAGGCAAGCCTTTAACTAAATTCTTTTTAGAAAGCTTGGATATAAGATCCATGCTTGCATGTCCTAGCCTTCTATGCCAAAGCCGACTATTTTCACTCATGGCAGCTAATACACATATCCTGAGAGATCAAGCTATCAAGGTTTATGCAATATACATTGTTCATTCTATGTGCAGTGAATAGTATCTTATGATCCTTACAATTCTAAATTATGCATTTGTCTTTCTTAAACATTATTTCAAATCCTTTATCGCTAAGTTGACTAATGCTTAAGAGATTATGCTTTAGACCATCAACTAACAAGACATCATCTATAGTGAGTGTAGAGTCTTTACCAATTTTACCAATTCTGATGATCTTGCCTTTTGCATTGTCACCGAAGTTTACAAACCCTCCATCCATTTGAGTGAGAGAAGTGAACTTAGATTTATCTCCCGTCATATGCCTTGAATATCCGCTGTCCAAGTACCATTTATCCTTAGACGGAATGGTCTTAAAGCAAACCTACAAGAGAGGATTTCTGTTGTTACTTTTGGAACCCAAACTTTCTTGAATTTCTTTAAATCTTGTCTAGTTTCAGCATTTATCTTCCATTCATTTTTTACTTTAATATACTTTTTCTTGAGTGGACAATTAAACATTATGTGTCCTTTTTTTTTTTTTTTACACATGTAGCAAGTAGTATGCTCATAAATGTTTGTCGATGAAGTACTTGCATAGTGTTTAGATTGATTTACAAAATATCTCATAAACAAGTTTTTCTTTTTCTTGTTTGGGGTTCCATTGTAACCAATTCCTTCTTTATTGCTAGTCATCCTTTGTTATCATACCATTTTTTCAAAGTTATCTTTGCCTTTGGTAAAGTTGTAAATAACTGTTTTTTTCTTGAATTTGGTTTTTAAGATCAATTATTTCTTGCACTCTCTTGCTGTCTTCATTCACTTGAGACTTTGCCTTTAGTAAGAGTTTACCTCTTCATTATGTGCCATGAAGCACATGTTTTCTACTTCTTAATCGCTTGACTCACTCTTTGATTGACTCAAACTTGTGTCATCCCAAGTTGCCTTCATTGCAGGCTTCTTTTTATTCTTTTCCTTCTTGAGTTGTGGGCAGTTCAGCTTGATGTGTCCGACCTTTTTACAATGATCGCAAGTGGGAGGTTCATTTTTGCTTTTCTATTCCCTTTTATTACTTTCACCTTTTTCAGTTTTTGATCTGTTGAATTTTCTAGTGAATTTCTTGTTTCTTTTGAAGAATTTTTCAAGTTTTTTTGTTATGAAGGCTAAGTCTTCATCTTCTAATTCACTAGATTCATTATCTTTTGCACTTGAATGTTCTTTCACGGCTTTTAGAGCTATAGACTTCTTATTTTTTGTTTTCAATGCTTCTTTCTTTCAAAATCATTTCATAGGTTAGAAGTGATCCTATGAGTTCATCTAAGGAAGTTGTTTTAAGGTTTCTACCCTCCGTTATGACTGTGGCTTTTGGTTCCCAAATAGGTGGAAATGCTCTTAGAATTTTACGAATCACCTCATGGGTGGAATATGTTTTTCCTAAGGCACTTAGTGAGTTTATGATATGTGTGAACCTAGTGTACATGTTTGTTATAGTTTCATCGGAATTCATCCTAAAAGCTTCGTATTCACTAGTTAACATATCAATTCTACTATCCCTAACATCTACTGTGCCTTAATAGGTTACTTCTAATTTATCCCAAATTTCTTTAGTTGTTTTAAACGCCATTACTTTATTGAACTCGTATGCATCAAGTGCACAATATAAGGCGTTTATTGAACTTGAGTTAATTTGCAGCATTTTGTAATCTGATTCGATTAGTTCTTTATCTTCTTAAGGTACTTATTTTCCATCTACTAGTTTAGTAAGGATCAGATTTCCATTGGTAACAACATTCCATGCCTTCTAGTCCATTGTTTGAAGGTAGATTCTCATTCATTGCTTCGAAAATGTGTAATTTAGTCCCTAAAAAAGGGGGGCCTAGTTGAGGATTGACCCTCACCAAAGGGAACTACTCCTATTCATGCCATCTAGAACTTTATATAACTACTTGTTAGGATTTGCTATAACCCCTCTCTGATACCAATTGAAACCTAAGGTGTAGTCCTAATAGGGGGGTGAATTGGGTTATTTAAAATTACTTAGAGTCTTTTTAAGAGTTCTTAACTTTTTACAATCCTTTAAAGACTTCTTATATTTTTCTTGATTAGGCAATCCACACAAGCACTAACTTCCTCTAATCAATCAACAACCACAGCAAACACAACCAATTAATTAACTGTTCAAGCGAAGCAACCACAACACAAGTAATTAATTCTGAGTTGCGATATTTGGCAGCACTGTATATGAATGTGTAATTCCTGTAAATGGCTTTTGAACTAAAGATTAAAATAACATCCAAACACCTTTTTTAAGATCATAATTTAAATAAACCTTTACCTAATAGGTTTTGGGTTGTTAACCAATCAACGTACTCCTTTACAGTTTTTTTGCAAAAAAAAATGATTAACCAACGTACTCCCTTTCGATTTTACAACCCCAAGAACAAATTAGGCCTTGGTGTATTTAACTTCCAATATGTGTTGTTTTTATAATTGAAATAATTACAACATCCACGCAGTTTATATTTTTTCTGGAATTTAAGGAGAGTAAGGGAAAGAGAGGGACATCGCTATTTTTACGAGGTTCAACTTACCCCAGCCTACGTCCTTGCCTTAGGTTAACCACCTAAGGATTTCACTATACCTTGTTCATTATGAGTGGAACAAAAACATTTACAATAATCAACCTCTTTTTCAGGAAGAGAAACCTCTCCAAGCAACAACCTATGCTTGGTTCAATGATCCAACAATACCTTGAACTATCAAAGATCTAGTAGAAAGGAATGGATATCTGCGTAAAAAACACTCTCAAACACAGAGCAAGTTGTACAAGTTAAATTTCAAATCATACTTCAAAACCAAAACTAAATAGAAAATGTGAAGCTCAAGGTTTAGAAGTCATCAATGGTTCTTTCTTAAAGATTAAGATGCAACTCAGAATCAAACTCTTATTTTTAATCCAGAAATTTCGTAGAATTTCCCACCCCCCCCCCCAACAAAGATGTGAGCAAGAATGAGCTTTAGGAGGGTTTTAGCAAAGAAATTGTGTATTGCTTGAATGTTTTTTTCATTAAGCAAGGGAGGTATTTATAGACTTCTTAAAGAAAAGTTTCATCATTTAACATGGAGCATTTAGGTAATTTTTTAAAAGATATTAAATCAAATAATCAATTTTGAAAATCTTCCTGTAGGTTTGAATTTTAAAAATTCTCGTAGAGTTAGTCAGCTAACCCACTTGACTGGGTCAATTTTTGCACAAGTCAATCGGCTGGACAAGTGGCTGACCCCATTCTGTCTCTCAAAACATAATTCTGATAAATTGTCAATCGGCTGACTAAACCATGTTAAAAATAGTCAGTTGGTTGGGCACTATCAGTCGGCTGGACAATTAACTTTGCTGAAGGTTCCCTGTCAGTTGGCGAACTGAATCACATTCAAATATGGTCAATCGGCTGGGTACAGTCAGTCGGTTGAGTACTTTTAGTTTAACGAGTTAGTCGGCTGGTCAATCCTCTTTTTCAAATATTTTCTAATTTTTGATTTCTTTAAAGTCTACTTTACTTGAAAAACTTAATTATAACTTTTCAAAAACATATTCAATAGTTTTTTCAAGTGCAAGTCTCTAAGTCTTTGTATCTTAAGGAGCTTCACATATCTAAATAGTAATGACTTGAAGTACTTACAAATATCCTTCTAAGTATGATCTCCTTAATCACTAAGTCTTGCAGCCTCGTAAGATTCACTTTTTACTTCAGGATCTGCGTGGCATTTAAGCTCTTCATTTGTTGTTCATTGCTTCAATATACTGAGAAGCTTTCACTCAATTGATATTGATCTCCAGCTTACTTCCATAATTAACCGTGAGTGTCCTTTTACTTATACCTAAAATAAAGCTACTCAACAACACACGTTAAACTATCCTTCATTTTGTTATCATCAAAACAAGATTGAAAAGCCTAGTTAGGCTAACATCCTCTTCACTGCATTCAGATGGGACTGGTTATGAGTCTCTATGTGCCTGCTGACAAGTCCAACTCCATAGAGTATGTTTGGTCTAGTACACATCAAATACCCCAAGCTTCCAACTAGACTCTTGAAATATGTGGGGTCAACATCTCCTTACTCATTCCTTCTCAACTCCAATTCCATTTCAACTAGAGTTGTCATAGGGTTGGAGTTGTCCCTCCCAAACTTTTTCAGTTTTTCTTTTGCTTAGTAGCTCTAGAAGATGAAGATTCCCTTCTCATTTTGTACAACTTCTATGCCAAGGAAATTAGCCATCTAGCCAATATCCATCATTTCGAATTCTTTGACCATGTTTCTCTTGAAAAGGTAAACATTTATGGATTGTTGCTGGTGAAAATCATATCATCAACATATAGGCAGACAGTCCGCATGCTTGCGTTTGTCTCCATCTTCATCTATAGCACATGCTCATAGGGACACTTCTCAAAACCATTCTTCTGAAAATAGTCATCAATCCTCATGTTCCACGCACAAGGGGCTTGTTTCAAGCCATAGAGTTCTTTCTTCAGCTTGTAATATCTATCATCTTTACACTTTTTCACATATCTAGGTGGCTTGTCGATATAAATCTCTTTTTCCAGAAAACTATTCAAAAATGTTGATTTCATGTCCAGGTGGTAAATCTTCCATTCATTTTACGCAAAGAGCGAAATTAGTAATTTGATAGTCTCAAGCTTGGCTATCGGGGCAAAGATTTCTCCATAATCAATCCCCTAATTCTGCCTATGGCCCTTGGTGACAAGTCTTATTTTGTATCTCTGGAGTTCTCCTTGAGCATTCCTCTTGGTCTTAAGACTCATTTCACACCAATACTCTTGCTACCCTTCAAAAGATTTTTTAGTTCCCAAGTCTTGTTCTTCTCGATGAACTGATCTCCCAATTCATCACTTTTCTCCATTTTTCTTCTTTGTAAGCCTCCTCAAAGCTGACCGGGTCGCTAATCAACAACAGACAGTATAGAGTAATATACTCTTCTATAGGTTTTGTAATTTTATATAGATAAGCTAGGATATGGGCTCCTCCAAGCTTCATGTCTGAAATTTCACACTCAATTGGTGATGGAGCTCCATTCCTCTGTTGTGAATGGAAACTGTGTGGAGGTGTCTACTGTTCGGGAACTTCTGACTTTATAACCACTTCTCTTATTTGTGTTGGTTCTTCCTTCAAGCGTTAATTCTGCATCTTTAGAAGATTCAGCTTGGTCTCACTTTTTGGATTCATTTTATTCAAATATTACATCCTGACTGAAAATGACTTTATTGTTGATTGGATTGTAGAGTCGATATCCCATGGTTTCGTCGTCGTATCCAACAAGGATACTTCTCTCCTTTGTCTTCGAACTTTGTCCTTTTTGCCTCTAGGATCTTGGCATAGGCTATAAAGCCGAACATTCTAAGATGACTCATACTGGACTTCTGAGTACTCCACGCTTCATGTCGTGTCTTGTATCAAGACTCTTCTGTTAGAATGGGTGTATTCCCAAGAGGGGGGGTGAATTGGAATTTTAAACTTTTCTACTAGGTTGAACTAGATGTTAGTTGAATATTACAACCTAGGATCTTTTTATGCAGTTCCAAATACGCTGATAAATATAATATACATAAATTTAAATCAAGCACATCATTCACATAATAACATACACGTGCGGTAAATATGAAGTGCGGAAATATGAACAAACACACGATATGTTATCGGGGTTCAGCCAACTGTGCCTATGTCCCTGCCTCTAGCTCGCAAGCCCGAGGATTCCATTAATAACTCACTTAAGGGTGGAGCGGCCCCGATTACAACCAGGTCAATTAGCACAGGGCTGACCTCAACCTTAATCAGGTCAATTAGTGGGATTAACCTCAACCTATATGCCTTAACAGGATGACACACCTAACTTTCCTAATCGGTTCTAAGCCAATCCAGGACTATTCCAGGACTAGTTTCCCTCTTCAGGCCCATGCTTGGAAATACAACTGATTCACTCAATCAATGAAATGGTACAGTGATTATGCTTTCAAGTAAAGCAGATATGTACCCATCTACGTGCAATTACATACACCACAATATGATTTAATATGTAAGCTCGGTGTGGTATAATGTTTCAGCTCTCAAATATATTTTCTATCAGTGTGATGAGTGCGTGAGAGTATCAACAGGCAATCTTTGTATCTCAAGATATTCAATCAATAAGTTCACACAAAGATATCAAGTCTCAAATATTTCAAACAGCAGGATGTCTCAAGCATGTAAATATCAAATAATGTATATGCTTGGTTTGCAAAAGATGTGTAATCTTTGTATTCAGCAAATAATATATTACTGAATGAATATTGCAACAAAGATCACTATCACATAAACAAATATCTTTTCAAAGTTATATCAAAATAAATCCCACAAGATATTTGGAAATGTTTTGAAGAGATTTTGCAGTCCACAAACAAATACAAACTTCACAAGATATTGCAATGGATATGCAATACTCAGAAGTTTAATACAAGTCTTCTTAGGAGAGACTTATTAACAAAGTCCCCTGAGAATACTTAGGTTTAGCTCTCAAGAAAAATCATATCAAATAATCACCAAACAAGGAGAGCAAACCTTTCAACAGAAACACTCAATTAACTTACAAATGATGTGGGAGATAATAGAAGGTAAGTATGAGTGGTTGGGGCTTAGATATGAGTATTATAGATTTTAAGAATTTTAGAGAATCTTTCCTAATCAAAGTGGCTAATCCCATACTAATTATCCCAAATGAGGGGGTATTTATAGACACCCCCTGAAATATAACCGTTAGGGACCTATTGGGAATAATTAGGAAAATTTTAAATCATTTTAAAATAATTAACCCTGTTTAAACTATTTTAACCATGGTAAAAAAATCCGGGCAACCTGAGAGGTCCAGTCAACCACAAACCTTTTCGGTCGACCGAAGTTCATATGGTTCGGTCGACTAGGATACTTTTGAACTGGAGACTCGGTCGACCAAAATGTATATACTCAAGGCGATTTTCCATTCTATTGAGGTTCGGTCGACCAGGCCATTTTGAACTAAATGGTTCGGTCAACCAGATAGTTGGGATTTCTCTTGAGGACCCTTGGTCAAACAGGTAGTTGGTATTCAATTTTGGCTCGGTCGACCAGATGGTCAAATTGTTGTCCTCGGGAGGTTTCGGTCGACTAGGGGATTTGAACTACAATGGTTCAGTCGACCAGGGCATTGGTCAACCGTTGACCTGGACCTAGGTTCGGTCAACCAGGGCACAAATGAACTATGGGGTTCGATCGACCGGGATGAGGTCAAATTGTTGACCCGGGTCAGATTCGGTCGACCGGGACAGAATGAACTGCCAAGGTCGGTCGACCAAAAGTGCACAAAGTGTGCATTTCAGTCCTGTTTTGATTCACAAACATCCTATTCAATGTGCCTAACATATATAAGCAAGAGTAAGTGTCCTAGGGTCATTTGTGGGTCCTTTTGAAGACACTAAAAATATCCGATGTCGGTCGATCTTCGGTCGACCGAAGGGTAAACCCTAAGGTCTTTTTAAGGTCACTTTATGTTGTATTTAGTTTAAGCTTATGTATTATATCATGTATGTGAGTGTGCATTTATTACAAACCAAAGACCCTAATTAACTATTACAGACCAATTTTTCAAATGAGATATATATATTATAGTACTGAATATAAATGGGTCTTCAATCTTCATTTGCTCCGTGTGCATGTGCATTATGATCTTGATAATTTAGGTTCACGTACATAACCTTAAATACCCATTAGATACAATGAGTATTTGTCATAATAAAAATCGGGTTTGACCTATAAAGTCAACATCTTCATAGGACACCGGTTAAGCAGATAGACTACACATAACACTACTTCTGTCCAAAAACTTTTGGGCACATTCTTATCCTTTAACATGCTCTTGGCCATGTTAAGGATCGTGTGGTTCTTCCTCTCACCTACATCGTTCAACTGGGGAGTATAGGTCGGTGTGAACTGGTTTTGAATCCCTTGTCGCCTAAAGAATTCTTTGAAAGCTTCTACCTTACACTCTCCTCCTTGGTCTGATCGGAGTGACTTGATGTGATAGTCACTCTACTTCTCCACAAGAATTTTGAATTCTTTGAATTTGTCAAATACTTATGACTTCCTTTTCAATAAGTAGACCCAAGTCTTCTTGCTATGATCATTAGTGATGATGAGAAAGTATCAGTTCTATCCATTTGAAACCAAGTTTAATGGACCACATACATTTGTGTGTACTAGCTGGAGCAGTGTAGTAAATCTCCAGTCGGCTTGCTTTCCAAAGCTATTTCTGTGTTGCTTGCCCATAACGCAGCTTTCAAATATTTCATTCAGATGCTAGATGTTGGGTAAGTCATTCACCATTTTCATGCTTCCTAACTGCTTTAAGCTTTCAAAGTTGAGATGTCCAAACCTTAGTTGTCGCAGCCAATCTTTGTTGTTGATGATGGTGCTTAAACATCTTGGTGTGTCGTGATGGATGGCAAGAGAGAACATCCGATTCTTTGACATAGTGACTTGAGTGATGAGCTTACCTTAAACGTCTAATATCGCCATCTATTTATTTTTAAGGCTAATTTGGTAGCCTTTGTCCATAAGCTGTCTGAGACTCAAGATGTTGGTCTTCATGTTTGGCACATAATAGACATTGGAAATGAAAGCGTGATCTCCGACCTTCTGCTTGATCAGAACATCTCATTTCCCTTAGATTTAGATTTTAAAGAGATTGCGAAAAGAGATCTCCCCCTGAACTTTCTCATCAAGTTCAATGAATAGGTTCTTTCTACCAGTCATATGGTTGGTGGCTCTAGAGTCGAGGTACCAAACACTTTGGTCCTGGGTTGAGCTGTGCGCCATTAGGATCAATGACTCTCCAATTGTATCTTTAGTTTCGGCAAGGTTAGCCTCCTCGCTAACCTTTTCTTGTTGTTGCCCCCAACACTCGTTGCTATAGTGGCCAAACTTATGGCAGTTATAGCACTCAATGTTTCTTTTATCAATGTTCTAATGATTGTTGTAACCGCCACCTCTTCTTCCACGTCCTCCTCCTCGTTGGACATTGTTCAGTTGTCCACATCCTCTTTGTCCACATTGGCCTCCTCCTATAGATTTAGTATATCCAAATTCTCTTCCATGAGATCCTTGACCTCACATTCATCCTTGGTGCGATGTCCCCCCTTGCTTATGTCTCCCATCAATCATAGATAGTTTTGACATTAGGACTTGTTCTAGTGACTTACCATCACTTCTTCTGTTCACCTTCTGCTCATGAGCTTGCAAAGATCCTACAAGCTTTTCTACTAACATCATCTCTAGATCTTTCGTTTCTCCTTGCATGATGGCTATGTAGTCAAATTTTGGATCCAAATATCACAAAATTTTCTCACATATCCTCATGTATGTGACATTCTCTCTAATTACACATCAAAGTTGCGTAATTAGGAATTTAAATTCATGCATTAAAGATTATAATTTTAATTAAGTGCCCGATTACGTTCAATATTTTAACATTGCACTCCATTTATAATATTTCAGTTTTACTGAATAATTTATGAATTTTTGGTATTTTATTATTGCATGGTAAGTTATGGACATTAAAGCTGACACTATTTTGTAATTTAGGCATAATTCTCCCATACAAACTCTGATCGAGGTGATTCAAAATGCATTGGAAAGCCAAGAAAGTTCTCTAAAACTTTTGTGTTTTGATCTTGGAGAGCTATGCATTATAAGAAGGTCAAAATTGGGCTTGTGCGCTGGGAAACAAAAAAGGAAAAAAAAAAAGGAAGAAACAAGAAAAGAAAAGAAATATATATATATATATATATATTCAGGGATTGATTTGACTCGGTTATGCAGTCGGGTCCTCCTTTCTTGATGTGCTGGGTAGGCTGCAGTCAAAGGGCCTTTAAATTGTTTTTTGTGTTCTCTCTTCCACACAGCCTCACTTTAGCTCTCTTCCTCTCTCTCCTCTCTTATCTTCTACCTCACTTCAGCCCTCTTCTAATCTCTTTCCTTCTCTCCCTTTTTTCTTCCTCACGGTTTCACTCTCTGAACTCTCCATTCTTACCTCTAAACTCTATCTTCTCTCAACACTCTCCTTCTCCTCCTTCCCTCTCCTCTTCCATCTCAGTTCCCTCTCTGTTATGCTGCATGAGAGCAACTTGAAGCTGCTTTTGTTGCTGTCTCCAACCTCCTTTTGCTCCGTACTCTGCTGCCTCAACCCGAAACTGCTGTAACTCCCTCAACCCGAGAGCTCCTGCTATTTGCTACAGATGTGCTGCTGCGTGTGGCTGCTTCCAAAGGCCAACCTGAGAGTTTCCTACACAACTGCTGCTACTTAAACTCTAATACGGGCCAGCCACACTTTTCTCCTTCTTTTCTCTCTTTTTCTCTTTCTCTTTATCTTTTTTTTTTATTCTTGCATTTAAATAATATGTTGAATATTTTTAGTTTGCAGTTGAATTTGAGTTAATGTTTTGAACTTTTAAATCTTGTTGGAATATTATTATTTAAGTTAATTTATTTACTTTCTCTTCTTATTTAATATTATTGTTGGAGTTAATCTTTGCTTGGTTTATTTTTTATTGTTAAAGTTTGATTTGGTCTCTTAAAAAAGAATAATATATATATATATATATATATCTTCTTTAGGATTTAACTTGTTTCTCTTCTCTAGAATTTAAATTTTGTTGGGTTCTATTTAATTTAAGTCCGGTTTAATTAAAGTCGGAGTTTTTATCGCTTTTAATTCATTATTAAAGTTGTTAAAGAGTTAATTTTAGTATGCATTCTTGATTGTGTCAAAATTTGGTTTTTGTTCGAGTTTGTGTTTGATTGAGTTTCTTTAGTGTTGCATGCTTGAATTACGTAGTATATTTTTGATCTTTAGGCTTTGTCCGGAATTTCAAACATAGGATTGTGGTTAGTATTTAATTTTATCATAGTTTATTTTATTGTGCCCTTTTCCATTTCTCGCTGTTAAATTTAGTGTGTGTTAGGATTCATAATTTAAATTTCACGTTGTTTTTAATTCGTCAAAAAAAATCTCAAACATCCTAGAAAACCCGAATATGAACTGTGTTCAGTAACCTTTTGTTTCTTTTTTTTTTTTTGTTGGAATTATAAGAAATTTTGAATTAGACTGCATTCCCTGAGAAGACAATCTGGCCTTTGGGTTAAGTATTACACAACTGGTGGGATAGCTTCCAAGCTGCTCATTTTTCGAGTGAGTCAAGTTTTTGGCGCAGTTGCCGGGGAATGTTAGTTTTAGTTTCAAACTAGTGTTTTTCTTGTTATTTTAATTTTTCTCATGAAAAAGAAAAAGAAAGAAAAAGAGTTTTGAAAAAAAAATGGTTGCACCTACACCATGCATGCTTATGGATTTTTTGAAACCCACACGAACCACACAACCATCTTACATCATATTTCCTATGAATGCACAGAACTTTAACATTAAGTCTTGAATGATATCCGTGATACCTCAATTTTATAGGATGGAGTGTGAAAATTTTTATAAGATTTTATCTAATTTTGAGCTTCCATGTGTTATGTTCATAGATGGGGATGCTACTAATTAGGCAATTAGATTGCGTCTATTTTTTTTTTTTTTTTCATTGAAAGACAAGGTTAAGATGTAGTTTAATTCTATTAGGCCTAATTCTATCCGTAGCTGGGCTGATATGTAAAACGAATTTGTGCATAAAATTTTTTCCTTACATGGAACTCAATTTTTGCAGGAACATATCAGTCGATTCATGCAAGGAGTTGATGAGACATTTCATGAAAGCTGTGAGGGATTTAAAGATCTGGTTAATATATGTCCCCACCATGAATTAGCGTCTGGTCAACTATTTTTACACTGCGTTGACTTCAGAATCGAAACAGTTCGTTCAAACTATGTGTTCAAGATATTTCTTCAAGAAGGAGCCTGATGAGACATTGGATTTTTTAGATCATTTAGCTGACTATGCTCAGCAATGCAACACTAGGATTGACAGAAGACCAATTGCAGCTCAACCATTGAGAGCAGTACATGGTGGAGAGTGGTATGAATTGAACGATGGTTTTTCTGTTGAGGCATGTCTAGCTAACCTTACCAAAGGATTGGATGTTATGGATATGGAAAAGGAGAATACTATAGAGCAAATTTGGAATCAACCTTCCCAGTCCTATGCACCCCCTTATCAGCCGTCATGTCATTAGGCTACCTTTTAGCATTGGTATCAGCTACAACAGATCTCTTAAAGCTATGTAGCTTAAAGATTTCAATCTGATGCAGCACTTGCTCCATAGGAGAAGTCTCTTAAGGATGCGCTTCAACAGTTCATGCAGATTCAAGTCACAACTAAAAATCACTAGACTCAAGCCATAAATGAATTGTGGGACACCATTAATGAGATGAGCACGCAATTGAATATCTTAAAAAAAGGAGAATTTTTGGTAGAACTTTAGCCTAATCCTCAAGAATACCACCACCAATAGCAGCAAATACATAATGTATAGAAGAGACTGTTATTACTTCGAGAAGTGGAAAAGAAGTTTCCCAACCTGAGATACTCATCAATGGACCAACAATTGTCCCGACACCTGAAGTTACAACCGAGATAGAAAAGGTCAAGGAAAAATTAGAAGAAGCGAGCCCTGAATTGAAAAGGTCAGTTAACGTGGATACCAAGACTAGTAAGGAGTACCAACCTGTGGTACCTTATTCTCAGAGATTGACAGCCATCAAACCGTCACTCCTTATTGGAGTAAATGTCACAGAGTGCAATGCCGAAGCAAGTCCCTGCGGTGGTACGATGATGGGTATACCTAATTAATAGGTTGAGCATAATGGTGAACATTTAAAGGAACAAGGTAAAAATTTTAATGTTGACACTTCTAAAGAACCAAAGGTAACTGCTCTAACAACTTTGCTTCAAAATCCGGTTCTTAGAAAAAGGGAATTTTCTAGAAAATATGCTGAATAAAGATCATTTCTTGTTAAAATAAGGAAGGCAATCTGCACATATTTTGTCTGGTACCTTAGAATGTATTGATTTATTGGAGGCTAACTTTTGTGCAGGTAACAAGACAAATTCATTGTGGCGACTCAAATTTGGAGACTCATCGATTCAATTTATAGACCTGCACGCACTAGATGAAATTCCTCTAGAGTCTCCCTCAGACAGACTGTGATGTTTTTCTTCCCTTTCTTTTCATTTTATTTTACCTTGTTTTATTTTTAGTTGATTTTTAGGTATATTTTTCCTTAGTTTTAGTTTTTCTTTTCCCTTACTTCTCCACCTATGTACGCTCTACTTCCCCTATGCTTTCACATCGAAGACAATGTTCCACTTTAGTTGGGGGCCGAGGGGGATGAGAAAATACAAAAAAAAAAAAAAAAAAAACCAAAAAATAACAAAAATTTTGGAATATGGATGATTAGGCCATGATTAACACATACTTATACCCTTTACATACTTACATATAACCTAGAAGTTACACACTTAAGTTGTATAGTGGGTTATTTATGTGTAGTTTTTCTTTATATGGCTAATCTAGGAATTGTAACTCTATGAAGGTTGACTAGCAGTTCATTTTTGTTAATGTGGCTATGTAAACTCTTATATTTACATGGTATCTTATGAGGCTAAAAACACAATGTTCACGTGACTTGTAGCTTTTAGGGTTCCTTACGAGCATTGAGAGAGCGCATGTGGTGACTTTGACACCTTGTGATGTACTGTTGAGTCATTTATCGTTCTTTTGAGTTTTTTATATCAGCTCAAAGTTCATGAAACTCAACTTTCCTTCTTCTTTTTTTTCTGGATATTCTTTGTACACTAGTCTCGATTTTTGACTTACTAGCCCAGAGGTGACATCTAGTGGGGAGATAAAAACTTAGGTCTTGTAGCCTACTCAAGATGTGAAGGCTGAGCCACCCCTAGAAATACTACAAAAAAGAAGGTTATTAGTGAAGGATCAAAATCGTCACAAATAATCCCAAAACTGTCACTAATAGTATTAGTGAGGAATTTATAAGTATTAGTGACGATTTTAAATTAGTTGCTATATTTGCCCTTACTAATAATTATTAGTGATGAATATTGAAACTGTCACTAATAATATAGTATTAGTGACAAATTATAACCGTCACTAAATCCCTAATACCGTCACTATAAATTCTACATCGGCTTGATTCAAAATCGTGACTAATAGTAAGATATTAGCGATGAATTTTAAAATTGTCACTAATAGTAGGGTATTAATGACGATTTTGAAATTCGTTATTATTACCCCACTATTAGTGACGGTTTTGAATCCTTCACTAATACTATACTATTAGTGACGATTTTTGAATTTGTCACTAATACCCGACTATTAGTCACGATTTTGAATCCTTCACTAATACTTAAAATATGGACAATTATTAGTGACAGTTTTAAAACCATCCCTAATAATTTTAAAAATAATAATTTTTTAATTATTATATTCTGTAAATATATGTAATTACATTTTCGCATACATAACATTAAACCATAATTACTACAAATTTCATAAATTATTCAAAATTCTAATTCAAATATAGATACATTATACAAATTTAATTAAAATACAGAAATTCTTTCTATTCAGATAACAAACAAAATATTTTAAAAATCAAATTCAAATGCAAATACATTATACAAATTCAAATTAAAATACATAAATTCCATCTGTTCAGATAACAAAAAAGAAATTACAAAAAAAAATAATCAATAGTTGCATCTGACTGTAGTGTATGACATCGTGCTGATGTTATAACAGCTGCAAACCCTACAAATTAAGAATTATAAAAAAAACAATTAGTATATGATTTTTTATCATGTATGTATACGTACCATAAGTATCAATGATTTGATAGTAAAATAATCGGACATTCAGACGCTAATGCAAAAGAAAAAACTAAAAAAAAAAAAAGAACTCCAGAGAAGTATAATAACTTAAGTGTAGTTATGGGAAACGTAAATCGGAGGAATTATTGATGAGTTCGCAAAAAGATTTAGTCATTTGGTGTATTATGGATAGTAATCTGCAATGCTGTTCACATAAAGGATGAAGTTTTAATATTCGTTTAACTTTCACTCATCATTCAAAAAATATTTTAACATTCATTTTATCATAATTATCTTTGTACATGATTTTATTTTAAGAAAATTTTAACGAAATTTTGGCAACATGCCATCTGTAAATTGGACATTTTCCTATAAAACTTGTACCTGAAACCTGGTTATCTTCAACAAATAAATCATTTCAAACATGCAACAACCTAAATCAACTACCAGCATGCAATTCACAATATATTGCATCAGCCATGCAGTTGGCGTTCAATACAAGCATGTATTCCAAAAATTCAATTTACGATTCATATAACATAATATGATCCATAAAAAATATATTAAAATATTATATTGGTTAAAATCAATTAACCGATGTAACCAAAATTCGGTTCGGTTGGTTTTGAGTTCAATTAAATATGGAATTTCAATCGATTCGGTTAATGATTTTTTTTAACCAAAATTTTTTGATTAATTCGGTTAATTAACCAAATTCACTGAACTGACCAAATGCTCACCCCTAGAGGTTGTCCCTTTGTTGTTAGCTGGTTTTCCAAAGGAGATGTTGGAGAAGGCAGTCCAGAGATTTTTGAAACCTCAGAGGTCCGACATTTTTGAAACCTTAGAGGAGGTCTCTGTCTTTTTGGAAAAGCTCAAAAGAGGCGAGTGTCTTTTGCCTATGTATTTATTTATGATATATATTATTTATATTATACATTTCTATACAATAGTTTATATCTTATAGTTGAAAAATAGTATGCACTAAATATTTTTTGGATGATTAAATTTATATAAATAAAGTCTAAATGCTCAAACTAAATCAAAATCCAAGTAAAATATTTAATTTTTCTTTAAAAAATTATAATGATTTAAAAATTGGTTCAGATTGAATTATCAAACTGAACTGTTGGTTAATCAAACCATAGTGAACCAAAAGGTTTAGATCGATTTCGATTTACAAAAGCACCAAACCTAAACTTTTGGTTCGTTTCAATTTTGGAAGTTTTGATTTAGGTAACAGAATCATGAATAACCCCATTAGAGACTAGTATCATAAGGTCAACAATAAAAAATGTAAGGATGTTCAATAGCTAGTGAAGCTAGAGGCTAAGGTTAATACCACTCATGTCAAAATTTAGAATTCTTCTATACTTATCCCCAATTACTATGGTACAGCAAAGGAGAAAAACACAAAGCGTTTAGCAGTATAGAATCACATCGTTGATGTGCACCACAACCGTTTTAGAGCGAAGATGACATTGGCCAATGAAGAGGACTCGCTTCAATGGCTATGAAATCTATCTACCCTTGTCAAGATACTAGGAGAATTAGACTAAGGCTCTTTTTACATTGTGCTTCTCTAACTAAAGTCCCAAGCACTTCAGAAATTAAAATAAACCTAAACAAAACCTAATATTTGCTTCAAATCGTTTTCCATGTTAGCCTCGATGATATTGGTCATGCATTTTATTTCAGCAATTTTCTAAGAATAATTTGTTTTACCTCAAAATAATCAGCTTCATGCCATGCGAGGTTAGTTTAAATGATACTCATCATGCGCTTCGCTTGGCAATCTTCTTGTAAGCCTACAAGAAAATCCTGAAATTAGGCTATTATGACCATTAAGTGACACTCATCATTTATTGATGAGTAAGCATATTTTTTTTTCCTTCTACACTTTGATTGTCAAGAATATATTACCCTTTTTTGGTTAAATAGTGATTGACTCATGAACCATACTAGTGAGTTGGTTAAATTGGAACAGCCAAAGTCTCAAAGTTTGAGACCAAGCGGTGCTTCCATCAGTGACAAATTTTCTGCGAATTCTAAAGGGACTTTTCACGTTGAGCTAAAGTCATATTGAGAACTTGTAACATAGAGAATTAATTCATTTTATAACCAAGATAGATGAAGAACAATACCATAGACTGGCAGTCACTGACTCAAGACATCAGCTGTTGGAAGAAAAACCATGCCCGAACTTGCTTCAGACCAACCCCTTCTTTTTGCATTGATGCACCTACTTTTCGAATATATATTCATAACATTGAATGTGCATAAATAAAAACATACTTGTATTAATAACTTTACCACTGTCAAACAATCGCATGAAACCAATGCATTCATTGTTGACGTAAATGATCAATTTTTTTATTGCTGTATCAGTTAGTGTTTCCAGTCACCATTATTTTTGAAATACCTGATACAAAATGGCTATATAATTACCCATCAAACACTCAATGCAAACCTTGAGGCAATACAAGCTGAAACTATGATTTTAGATATGCGCTCATTCACATTTATACAAAATACAAATATGAATGCAGTTGAAAAAATCACAATGAAAAAAAAAAAGCAACTAATTGGAAATAACTCCATTTAGACTCTTGCACAATCATATGCGAATGTATTATGAAAACCAAAAATAAATGCTTTGTGCACCAGGAAATGTTATACATATATGATGTTCAACCATACTGGTAATCCTTCCATTCAAAAAATCTATAAAATAAGACAATCATGGAACCTATGACTCCTTGAGCCATAACTATACGTGGATCAACCAGATGCTTCTAATGAACATGTTGATCCATTTCTTCAACAGAAAGGTAATTTTATGCAGGGAAACACAAACACAAGCAGATGCATAAGCCCGAGAAACAAAAATAAGAATAAAATGGAAATGAAAAATAAAAACAAATAAAAAAATATCAAGAAAATAGATGTAATACACCTGTCAATTCCTCAACTGAGATGACTCGATTACCCTCCTGCTCAAAATGCTCAAAACCTACAGATGCTATTCACCTACTTTATATGTAAATTAAGCATTTTCCAGTCTGTTTGTCATAGGTGTGAACTCAACTGCTCCCACTTGCCGTCTGAACATGAGGGGTGCATAAGCTATCCCTTCCCAAGTACCTAGTAATGGAACCCATGGGAAATTTTCACATCTGAAAAAATAAAAATGGACCGATCCATCCATAATGCCTGCCAGATGAGCCTCCTACTAACCAAATGGGGTAGCCTTGACTTCCATTCAGAATTATTGGCGTGTTCTTCCCACCGAACTGTCCCGAATTTGACCAAAGGGATCCTGATCATTAAGAAGGTAAATCAAAAGGATCCCTAATTACATGGTAAGTGGCTCATTATCCAAACATACAACAATAGTACACAGCAAGTCAACCTAGCACGCCTCTTGGTACGACACTTATGGAGAGATCAAAAAGTTTTGGCCAGAATCCCATGAACCAGATTGACTCCTTCTTTCACGTGCGCCATGAAAGAAATAGTTGTGTGGCCGATGGTCCTTAGTTCTATTGGAAATATAACTAGGCCATTGATAGCAAGGGCTAGCATATGTAGATGGAGCTCCTCCATTTCTTATTTTTCCATTAGTTCCTTTAGATGTTGCCAGGTGATTTTTGTATCTTCTGTCTTTTGAATTTTAACCTCGATGACATCGTGCAATTCTTTAGCAAAATATGTTATGGTGTGTACATATGTCCTGTAGGGTGTTGAAAGCTTGGCTAGATGCAACAGCGAGGCATACTCCTCAATGGTTAGAGCTAGATCCACCCCATCCATGGTAAATCAACAGTACAACAGATTCCAGAATTCCAATAGTAGAAGACGGTGATGGAGAATGGCTAAGATCGTGAAGTGTGCTAAGAGATCAAGGATGGTGAACAGTGCGAGTGAGGCCAAGAGAAAGTGGGAGAGAGCTACCAAGCCTACCCTGTGTGTGTGTTCAACTATTGGTGGTGTATCGGCTCTCTGGTGAGCGAGCGAATGGAGAGTGATCCCTCTGTGGCTATGCTCTAGTGTGGCTAAAGAGAGTGAGTGAGGAAGATGAAAGGGAGAGAAGAGAATGGTTGTGCGTGTAGGCTTCTCCCCGCAGCGCCTTTTCTCCTACACTGTAGTGATGCCTTTATAGGCAGTCTTGCCCCAAAAAGTTACAAACCCAAACCCCTTAAAAAAAAAAAAGCCACTTCTCCCATTCTTGCATGCATGCGCCTTAATCTAAAATGGTCCATTTAATTTAAATGCCCTATAACATAAACGCTCCGTAAAAAGAAAGCGACCTTTAATTACTAGAAATAGAGAGGACCTAGACTTGATTTTAAAAAATCATAACTCATTAAAATACTCAATTTAAAAATTGAAAGGCTCAATCTAAAAATAAAAGGACCTTAATCAAAAACTCGATTTCCAAATTAAAAGACTCGATTTGAGAAATAAAAGGGCTTTAATTTTTTTTTTAAAATTTGAAACTCAGTTTAAAAAAAGCAGGACGCAATTTTAAAATACCAAGACTCTCTAATAAAGTACCAGGACTCAATTTAACATACCGGTACTCATTTCGAAAATAAATGGGACTCAATATGAAATAAAGCGAGACTCAATTTTTGAAATAAAATGGGACTTGACCGGACTTAACTATGAAAATAGACTCAATTAAAAATAATTGGGACTTCATTTTTAAATAGAACAGAGCTCAGTTTGGAAGACTCTATATAAAAATGTCCAGCACTTTAGAACAAAATTTTAGAGACTCAAGACTCAATTACACCGGGTCTTCCTAAAACGACCTATTTAAAATTGGGGTGTCTACAAAACGAACGTGGAAAGAACGCGGGTGGTACAAAAGATGCTTCTTCTTGATCTGATTACATCACAGAGCCTCACACGACTCTCTTTAGTAAAGATTCTTAACGAGAATAAAGAGTAAGAAAGATTTGAGCAATGAATGATGAAGTAAATTCTTGCAATAATTAATCAATAACTATGCTAGCAGCTTGTATTTATAGGCAAAGGTAAAAGCTAGCCATTTTATGGCCGTTGGGCATTTAAAATAGTAAACTACTTTCAAAACTAGTCGTTTTATGCTCATTAGAATCAGTTCACAAAGCAAACCATTGATGGTTTCTTGTAGGCCAAAAACAGCATAGCGCATTTGCTAAAACCATCGAAGCACTTGGCCTGTTTCTTTCCTTTGGGTCGCAGTTTCCCTAAACCGTCGATGGTTTCCTGTAGGAAAAAAACAACTTAGCCCATTTTCTGAAACCATCGAAGCACATGGCATGTTTCTTTCCTTTTTGTGCTTAATCATGGTTTAAACTAAATCGGGATCAAGTAAATGAGATAATATAATACTAATATTTTTTTAAACACGTCCTTATAAAAATACATTTGATTATAGGATATCTTGTATGAAAACGCATTTGAAAGCTCATTAAGTTTGCTCTAAGAATCGTTGATATCCTATTCAACTATTGCTAAATATACTTGCTAGAATCATAACTACAAGAGTTACAAATTATTCCTACCTCAAATACATCTCATTATACATATGTGACTTTACATTAGCTTTAGTTGGTTATGCTTGGGTTTCTCCGAGTGAGCTTTGATATTTGCTTCTTGAATGTTCACCTGATATTGTGTTTGATCCATTATCTTCATGTTGTTCCTGTGCTAGCTAGATGTGTAATGATTAGTTTATCACTAAATCACCAATGGGTTGTTATCATCAAAACATGTCATTTAGGATTATATAGCCACTCAGGCTAACAGATTCCATTTCGAATTATGGAAACATATTTATTTATCTTGCAAAAGTTGACCATTTTGAGAAAGTGTGAAAGAAAAAAGTGTGAGCGAGTGTGAGAGAATGAGAAATGGGATGGTTTTGTGAAATATAGTTTTGAGTATGTAAGTAAAGATTATGCTTTCACATTTGATAAAAAAAGAGAAAGTTGCAAAGAGAATATGAGAGCGGGAGGGAAAATTTTAGAGGGAGAGGGGAAGGGAAAGTTTTAGAGGGGAGAGGGACGTTAGCTAGGCGCAAATCAAGGTTGTTAATGGAGGGCATTGAGATAGATAAAGAGAGGAAGAAAAGCATTGAGAGGGAGAAAGGGGCTAAATGAAGCGGAAAATAAGAAAGGGAGCTAGTGACTCACTTCTAAAAATGAGTAGCACTAGGGCTATCTTAGGTATAGGAGCTACGTCGTGTAATAATTAGCCCAAATAGGTCAGGTCATCACCATGGGGAAGGCATATTAGTTTTAAACTAGCGCAAAATAAGAAAAAGAAGATAAGAAAACAATTTTACTGAACTTGGTTTTGATTCGAAATCTGGAGGTTTTTGGAAATTTGTGGTAAAATTAAAACAGATTAAAATATAAAACAAGAACACAACGTGCATAAAAAGGAGAATAACTACCATGCAATTAAACAAATAAACTAACTAAGCTAATTTAGTACAATCCATTCAACTATTTAAATGAATGATAACCAAATCAAACAAGCAAAACGACCAACTCCTTAAACATTAATCTCATAAAGGCATTCAACAATTAAATGAACCTAAACAAAGGCCTAAACAAAAGCGAATTAAACTTAAACAAAGGCCTAACAAGGAATAACTACTCCTAAACCAGCGAAAATGAATTCAACCTAAATAAAATCTTAAGTAAAAATAAACTACACTTAAACAAAATCTAACACTCACTCAAGTACTTAAACAGATTAAATCCACATTAACTAAGCTTACACAAAGCAAAATTAACCCAACAATATTAAGTTACATTAAATGCTAAAATGACATTGAAGTCTAAGCAAACTAATTAATTAGCGTAACAAGAGAACTAGAGAAGGAGTGAAACAATAAAATAACTAAACTTAACAATGAAACCAAGATTAAAGAGGAATTCTGAACTTGACAATAAAACTAAACTCAAACAAAATCTTTAAACTAAATTTAACAATAAATAAACTCAACCAAAGTTTTACATAAAATTAACTAAACTTTGAACTGATAAGAATGAGGCTCCAACAAGATATTTAAAACAACATTCAAGTAAAATAATAACTAAAGTAAAATAAAACAATTAAATAGCAATAACGAAAGAGAGGGATGGAGAGAGGAGAGAGAGAGAGAGAGAGAGAGAGAGAGAGAGAGAGAGAGAGAGAGATGGAGTGTAGAGAAGGGCTAGCTATGAAGAGAGGAGTAGCTACTCGGGTCTCCACAATCTGTCTAGCTATGGCGCAAAGGCTGTCCCAATGCACACACAAAAGGCCTCCCACACGCAACAACCTACTCCCCAAAAACCCTAGCCTCCAGTAACCCCATTCCTCCCCTTTTTCTCCTTTTCTCTTGGCTTTCTCTTTTTTTCTTCCCTGCGACTCTGCCAGCCTTCACGTGCCAGCCCAAAGAATTCTCGCCATAGCGCCTACATCAGCTCCCAGCTTCCTTTTCTCCTATTTTTCTTTCACCCAAAAGAAGCCCCCACTTTTACTTTTTTCCAATTGATTTACTCCAGCTAACACACACACACATATTAGGCTTGCATGGCCGGGTCACATCAAGACCCGGCCCACTTTATTTTTTTTTATTTTTTTATTAATTGTTTTGGTTTTCTTGTTTCTTCTTTTTTCTTTTTTATTTCCCAAGGCACAAACCCAATTTCGACCTTTTTACCTTTCGTAACTCTCAAAGCTCAAAACATGAAAGTTGTAGACCTATTTCTCAGATTTCTCCAAAATGTTGAATCGTCTTAATTCGAACTTGGACAAGAACGTTATGCTCAAATTATGGAGTAATGCAAAAACAGTCCATAAAACAGGGTATGGTAACTTCACGTCCAATTTCGACTATGATGCAGCTAGTATTTCTCAAAATGCCAAACATGAACATTATATAGAATTGTCCTATCTTTTTATAGCATCTTGAATCATCAGAATCGAAGGTCGGATGAGAGAGTTATGCACATATTACGAAGTACAATCCGTTTTTAGCTTCCAATAATCGTCATGCGATAAAAAATACTAAAAATTCATAATTTACTCAATAAAACCCAAATGTTGTTAATATGAAACAATGTTAATTTATTGAGATCAATTAGGCACTTAATTAAAAATATAATTTGTAATGTATAAATTAAAACACCTAATTATGCAATTTAAGTGCGTAATCACACCCCTTAACTAATGTTTTGTTAGTACCTAGAAAATAACGTGAATGTAATCAAACCAGGGGAAAAATACTAAAATTTCAATACTTACTAAAACTACATGCCATGAAAAATGCTTAATAAGTTTAAGAACACAGGAGACAGATTAATCCAAGTTACGTCTCAACTGGAAGATTTATACATCATTTAGTAAAACAACTAAGGTAATGGGGTGTAACAAAGCTCACATGTACAAGAGAGGATCAGAATTCCAAGATTGACCACCAGCAAAGATTAACGGTTTCAAGCACAATCAATTAGTCTAAGACAACCACACGGTCTTACTCTAATTCAAAACCATTGTACTGGCGGCTTTCACACTATTACACTTTAAAAGCCACCTACTTTCTTGATTAGTTAGGACCCAGGTAGTAGGTCACGCTACTATAAGGTACCCACTTTTTTGTTTAGTTAGGACCTCAATAACAGGTAGTCATTTCCACTACACAATTGTTTCCTTCTTTTTATTCCCTTTTTTTGTTTTGTTTTATTTTTTTTTTTGTTTCTTTTTCTTCTTTTTGTAACTGATCCCTGACTTGTTTCTTATTTTCATTTGCTTCCAACATTTTCTATTTTTTTTTCTAAGCCAATAGGATATGGTTCATTAGAGTCCCAAAGAGTTGAAGTATATATCAACCAGAAATGATCTAAGGTAGTCTTTCTAGGTCTTCTAACCTGTGAAGTGTGGGTAGCAAGACTTTCAACATCATTATCTTAGTTACAACTAAATGAAATGGATAAAACTCTATTTTGATTCAAACTTTGATTGCACTACATCCTACATATTCCATATCCTCAAAAAGGGAAAAAAATAAAATAAAATTTGGGCATGTAACATTCACAAATAAGAAATTCAGCATGCTCTGAGCTTAATACCAGTATTTCCCAAAAGGTGGGCCTAACCAGCATGCAAACATTTATAATATGCAAATATTATATTAAAACTCATCAGGTGGAAGCACACAGTATCACACAATATCACATACAAATGCTCTCCCCCCAACTAAAATGTAGCATTGTCCTCAATGATTGAAAAGAGAAGCAAAAGAATAATAGTGAGGGAAGTGGAAGTATACCTGGGCAGAGCAGTAAGGGAAAAGGAAAACTAAAACTAAAGGAAAATGTACCTGCTAATAAACTAAAATAAGACAAAATAAAACAAAATGAAAAACAAAGGAAAGAAAAACATCACAATATGTCTGCGAGAGGCTCGGGAGGAATTTTATCTGGTGGGTGCAAGTTTATAAGTTGAATTGGCGAGTCTCCAAATTTGAGTCACCACAATGAATCAATCTTGTTACATGCACAAAAGTTAGCCTCAATTAAATCAATGCTCTCTAAGGTACCAGACAAAACATGTGCAGGTTGGCTTCCTTGTTTTAACAATAAAGGAGCTTTATTCATTATATTGTCTAGGAAATTCAATTCTTTAAGAACCAATCTCTGAGGAAAAAGTGTTGGAATAGTTACCTTTGGTTCTTCAGAAACATCAACATTAAAATTTTTACCTGGTTTCTTAAAATTTAAGCTCTCACCACTTTATTCATCCTCTTTATCAGGTGTACCAATCACTTTACCACTACAGGGATTCGTTTCAGCATTGCACTCCTTGTTATTTACTCCAGCAAGGAGAGACGGTTCCACAGTTGCCAATCTTTGAGAATAAGGAACCATAGGTTGGTACTCCTTATTAGTCTCGGCCTCCTTATTACCTGACTTCTTCATTGCTGGTCTTGCTTCCTTTGATTTTTCTTTGACTTCATCTGTCTGACTCACTCGAAAAATGAGCAACTCGAAAGCTATCCCAAGTATAGGAGTTCTATCATGTAATATTAAGCCCAAGGGCTAGATCGTCTCCTCAGGGAATGCGTTTAATCTCAGATTTTACGTTCGTCCAATCGAAAACAAAAATGCACTGAACTTGGTTCAGATTCGGGGTTTTTCAAGATTGTTCAATTTCACTTTTGATGAATTAAATGACACGTAATTTAAAACTCTAAACTAACATGTACTAAATAAAAGAAAACAAGAATAGAAACCCTACGTCTACTTAAAGAAATATTGGGACACGCGTTAATGAAATATGGCAACCTAGAACAAGGAATCAAAGATGCGCAATGGAAACTCAATTAAATAGTCACGCGCGCCATAAAAATCGAATCTTTAAAAAAATCGAAAGCTCAAATCACAACTACAATCTAAAATTAAATTTTCTTAAAAAAAACAACTAATTAAATAGATAAATAATTCTAACACAAACTTAATTGAAAGAAAAAAAATAAGTAATTAGATAAATAAATATTGTAAGAAGAATAAAGAACCTAAATAAATACCCCAATAAAAATTCATACTTTAATAAAAATTCTAAGCAACAATCAAAGTCTAAAATAAAATTCAAACCAAATTAATTCAATACTCAAACAAATAATAATAATAAAATAAACATAAAAGAAAAATTGAGAGACATAGAAAGAAGAACAGAAAACAGAGCCTGTGGAGTGCTTTGTCTCTGGAGCTCGGGTGGAGTCCTGACCAAGGGCTGTAACTGAAGTTGCTGCTGCTGCCTACTGGAATCTCGGGTGCTGTGGCAGGGACGAGGCTGGTGTGGCCGCTGGTAGCTGCTGCTGTTGTGTTGAGTTGCTGGCAGAGAAGTCTGCTGCGGTTGTTGTGTGGAAGGCCGAGAGGCTTGCTGCCGCTGGGAGTTGCAGCTGCTGTGCAGAGGCTGGAGGTCGGGGCTGCTATGCAGAGGCTGGTGTGGTGCCACCGGAGATCTGCTGGTATGGCTGAGAGTAGAGAGAATGAAGGAGAGGGCAGAGGGGCTGGAAGAGCAGGGGAAGAAAGAGGTCTGAATTTGAAGCTGAGCAGGAGAGTTGGAGAGAGTTCGGAGGAAAGCAGGGGGAGTTTAGGAAAAAAAACTAATTGAGAAAGAGGGAGAGAATCGGGAAGGAGGGGCTGAGTGAGTGAGGAAGGGAGAGAAGGTAAAAGCAGTAAAGAAAAGAACAAAAAATACAAACTAAAGAAGAAGAAGAAGAAGAAGAAGAGGAAGAAGAAGAGAACAGAGGAGAGCCGGCTGGGGCAGCGCCCAACAGCCAGAGAAAGGAAAAAAGGAGAGAATAAAAAGGGGAATTCGGTGCCCTAGGATCCGGATTACCTAACCCGACCCGTTTGCAACGGGTTGACCCGGCAACTTGATTTTTTCATTTTTTTAATTCTCTGTTCGTTGCAAATTCTGTTCTTTTTGAGCCCATATCTCACAAAACTCAAAACATAAAAGTTGTAGATGATCCTTTTTTCTTTTTCTAGAAATTTGAATCGTCTCGATCGGAGATCGGACGGAAACGTTATGCACAAAATACGAACCCGTGTCGGTTTTGATTCCCGGGAATTTTTCCTGCGACAAAAAATTACCAAAACTTCATAAATAGTGCAATAAAGTTCAAGAATAATAATTTGGGCACTTTGTTAAAATATTTAACAAATTTGGACATTTAATTAAAAATATAAACCGTAAAGCCCGGGTTAAACGCCCAATTACGCAGTTTTGACGCGTAATCACACCCCCCAACTAACGTTTTGCTAGTCTCTAGCAAATGACATGAATGAATCTCAGGGTGGTATCTACAACTACATACTCCAGTAATCATGAAATAAATGCACATGCGATATAACTATACTATTTCACATACAAGAACATACTGAATTTCACACAAGCTCGTTCATATTCAATGCACACGACTCCAAAGCACGTCACTCATGCAAGTTTCATCATTTATATATCATTTAAGAGTAGTATACTCTCATGAAATTAGTCAGTGGCACATTCAGAGTTAATGCAATCATATAAGTTCGAGTATAAACAGGTAAACTCTCGAGGTATGTGTGATGTGTGTGACTCAGTACACCTAGGACGCCAGTGGACACCTACAAAACGGTCGCTTTGACTCGGCCTTACTGGTATACCCTCAAGAACACTCAAAGAAAATAGATTCACTCGTCATATGTGAGGAGGAGTGTCGCGATCAAACATCAAACATATTAAAAGGAACAACGCTAAGTATATGGAGTGGACTAGTCTAGAAAGGATCTAGCCTATCTATGAGGTGTCGGGTCCTTCACCCTAGCATCTTCTCACCTACTCGCCATATCCAACTGAGACCACCCTAGATCAACTTACTCACAAACTTGTCGTGAATACATCTGAGGCATTAACCGGTTGAAGCATCTTCATACGTGGAAAATATGTGTCGTCCTTGACTTTTTGTGATATGTATTTGGGCCGGCATTGACATTTCATTTCATGCGCATGTGTATTGCTTATTCTTTATTTCTGCTCATTCTTTATTTTCTATCTTTTCTTGATCAAATAGGACAATCATAACACTTCTTTTGTAATCTTCATTCCATCAATGGGAATTGAGCTCGAATAGGAGTTCATGAATTAAGTCTATCTCTAGGGGTGGCTCAGCCTTCACATTTTGAGTAGGCTACAAGACCTAGGTTTCTATCTCCCCACTAGGTGTCACCTCTAGGCTAGCAAATAAAAAAAAATAGACTAGTGTACAAGGAATCATCCAAAAATATAGAATTGAGTTCTTTGAACTCTGATTTAATATTAACGCTCAAAAGGACGATAAATAGCTCAAGGATATCTCACAAGGTGTCATAGTTGCCACGGGTGTTCTCTCAATGCTCACAGAAACCCTAAGTGCAATGAATCACGTGAATGTGTTTATTCAGCCTCGTGAGATGCATGTAGATACAGGAAATTATATAGTCAAATTAACACGAATGTACTACCAATCGATTCTTCATGGAGTCATAAGATCATATAAAGAGAAAACTACACATGATTGACTCAAGTGTGTCATTCTTAAGTTATATGCAAGTATGTGAAGGGTATAAGTCAGTGTTAAGCATGACATAATGCAATGTAATTCCTCAGTGCTCCTCCTTTCTTTCTCTCTCTTTTTGATTTTTTGATTTTTTGATTTTTTTTTGTTTGTTTTTTTTTTTTTAAATATAAAACCCGGTACGTGTACGTGCACAGTGTCACATGCGAATGCTCATCCCCCCCAACTAAAATGGAACATTGTCCTCAATGTGAAAGCATAGGGGAAATAAAAAATACTATGCACGGAAAAAGTAAGGCGTACCTGAGTGGCGAAATAATGGAAAACAAATATCGAACTATGAGAAAATAGACCTGAAAACTAACTAAAAATAAAATAAGATAAAATAAAAGGACAAGAACGAAAAGAAAAACATCACAATTGTCTGGCGGAGGCTCTGGAGGAATTTCGTCTGGTGGTCGCAGGTCTATAAATTGCATCGGCGGTTCTCCAAATTTAAGCCGCCACAGTGGATCAGTCTTCATACCTGCACGAAAATCAACCTCAAATGAATTAATGCGTGTCAAAGTACGAAACAATTTGTGTGTAGGTCGACCCTCGTGTGTGGATAAGAAAGGGTCTTTATTCAACATTGTGTCCAGGAAATGTGCTTCTTTACGAACTAACGGTTGAGAGAAAGTGGTCGGAATAATTACCTGCAGTTCTTCAGAAGCATTAATATTAAAGGTTTTACCTGGTTCTTTGAAAATTATATGCTCACTGATTGGTCACCCTTTTTATCGGGTGTACATATCATCATACCACTGCAAGAGTCTGCCTCCACATTAGGCTCCTTAACATTTGATTCAGGCGGGAGTGACGGTTTCATGATTTCTGAGCTTGGAGTATTAGGTACCACAGGTTGGTACTTCGTATGAGTATCAGTCTCCTCATCAACTAAATGCTCCGCTTGTGGCCTCGTTTCCTCTGATTTTTCTTTGACCTCTTCTGGTTCAACCATGACTTCTAGTACTGGGACAACTGGTTGTTCGACGATGAGCATCTCAGGTTGGGAAAATTCTTTCTCGCTTCTCGAAGTAGTGGTGGCCTCTACTGTCTCAAGAGAAACATCATGTATTTGTTGTTGTGGTTGTTGGTACTCTTGAGGACTAGGCTGAGGTTCTGCGAGCAATTCTTCGTTTTCTAAGATATCCAATTGTGTGCTTATCGAATTAATGGTATCCCGCAATTCACTATTATGATCGACTTGAGTTCGCATGAATTGTTGGAGCATGTTAGCCATCTGTGTTATGCTATCCTCGAAAAGGTCTACGACGACAACTCGGAGAGAACTGTTGTGGCTGATATTGAGGTGGAGGAATATCTGGGCAGTTTGGTGGTTCATATGCATCACCACCACTAATTGTGCTGATAGGATGTGTAGTCATGGGTGCCTGAGTGTATTGTGTGTTGCACTGTGGGACATTGTCAGCTAAGTAATCAAAGAATGATAATACCTGATCTGGATCCTCGCTGATGGGCTCTCCATTAGACATAGTCTGGACAAAACACTTGCAATCAGGGGTAAGAGCACTATAAAAATAATCAGCTAACCTCCATGAGTCAAACCCGTGATGTGGACAAGTGCATAGTAGATCCTTGAATCGCTCCCAGCAAGCCCTAAATGTCTCGTCATCCTGCTGCACAAAATTAAGAATTTGTTCCTGCAAAAATTGAGTTCTCTGTGAGGGACAAAACACATGCAGGAATTCACGCTCCATATCAGACCAATTAGTGATAGAATGAGGTCTCATAGAATGAAACCAAAGTAGTGCCCTATCCTGCAAAGTAGCATGAGAGAAAAACATGTTGCAGGTTAATTCAAACTCTGTTAAGTGCAGATATGGGCACTCAGATTCCATCCCGTAAAACTCAGGTAGCAATGACGTCCTTCCGCGCTGTATCATGAAATTAAGCTCGTCATAAGGAAGAACAGTGGAAGAGGATGCAGTGGCATATTCAAGCTGCAAAAAATCCATTATCGTGCGCGGTGCAGGTGCAGCCATTTTTCAAAACTCAAAACTTTTTTTCTTGTTTTTGTTTTCTATTTTTTTTTTATTTTTCATAAAACTAACAAAAATGACGGGAAAAACGCAAATTTGAGACTAAGACGACATTCCCCGACAACGGTGCCAAAAACTTGACTCACTCGAAAAATGAGCAACTCGAAAGCTATCCCAAGTATAGGAGTTCTGTCGTGTAATATTAAGCCCAAGGGCTAGATCGTCTCCTCAGGGAATGCGTTTAATCTCAGATTTTACGTTCGTCCAATCGAAAACAAAAATGCACTGAACTTGGTTCAGATTCGGGGTTTTTCAAGATTGTTCAATTTCACTTTTGATGAATTAAATGACACGTAATTTAAAACTCTAAACTAACATGTACTAAATAAAAGAAAACAAGAATAGAAACCCTACGTCTATTTAAAGAAATATTGGGACACGCGTTAATGAAATATGGCAACCTAGAACAAGGAATCAAAGATGCGCAATGGAAACTCAATTAAATAGTCACGCGCGCCATTAAAATCGGATCTTTAAAAAAATCGAAAGCTCAAATCACAACTACAATCTAAAATTAAACTTTCTTAAAAAAAACAACTAATTAAATAGATAAATAATTCTAACACACACTTAATTGAAAGAAAAAAAATAAGTAATTAGATAAATAAATATTGTAAGAAGAATAAAGAACCTAAATAAATACCCCAATAAAAATTCATACTTTAATAAAAATTCTAAGCAACAATCAAAGTCTAAAATAAAATTCAAACCAAATTAATTCAATACTCAAACAAATAATAATAATAAAATAAACATAAAAGAAAAATTGAGAGACATAGAAAGAAGAACAGAAAACAGAGCCTGTGGAGTGCTTTGTCTCTGGAGCTCGGGTGGAGTCCTGGCCAAGGGCTGTAACTGAAGTTGCTGCTGCTGCCTACTGGAATCTCGGGTGCTGTGGCAGGGACGAGGCTGGTGTGGCCGCTGGTAGCTGCTGCTGTTGTGTTGAGTTGCTGGCAGAGAAGTCTGCTGCGGTTGTTGTGTGGAAGGCCGAGAGGCTTGCTGCCGCTGGGAGTTGCAGCTGCTGTGCAGAGGCTGGAGGTCGGGGCTGCTGTGCAGAGGCTGGTGTGGTGCCACCGGAGATCTGCTGGTATGGCTGAGAGTAGAGAGAATGAAGGAGAGGGCAGAGGGGCTGGAAGAGCAGGGGAAGAAAGAGGTCTGAATTTGAAGCTGAGCAGGAGAGTTGGAGAGAGTTCGGAGGAAAGCAGGGGGAGTTTAGGAAAAAAAACTAATTGAGAAAGAGGGAGAGAATCGGGAAGGAGGGGCTGAGTGAGTGAGGAAGGGAGAGAAGGTAAAAGCAGTAAAGAAAAGAACAAAAGATACAAACTAAAGAAGAAGAAGAAGAAGAAGAAGAAGAAGAAGAAGAAGAGGAAGAAGAAGAGAACAGAGGAGAGCCAGCTGGGGCAGCTCCCAACAGCTAGAGAAAGGAAAAAAGGAGAGAATAAAAAGGGGAATTCGGTGCCCTAGGATCCGGATTACCCAACCCGACCCGTTTGCAACGGGTTGACCCGGCAACTTGATTTTTTCATTTTTTTAATTCTCTGTTCGTTGCAAATTCTGTTCTTTTGGAGCCCGTATCTCATAAAACTCAAAACACAAAAGTTGTAGATGATCCTTTCTTCTTTCTCTAGAAATTTGAATCGTCTCGATCAGAGCTCAGACGGAAACGTTATGCACAAAATACGAACAGGTGTTGGTTTTGATTCCCTGGAATTTTTCCTGCGACAAAAAATTACCAAAACTTCATAAATAGTGCAATAAAGTTCAAGAATAATAATTTTGGTACTTTGTTAAAATATTGAACAAATTTGGACATTTAATTAAAAATATAAACCGTAAAGCCCGGGTTAAACGCCCAATTACGCAATTTTGACGCGTAATCACTGTCTCAGTGAACTTCGGGTGTCTCATACCACTCTCCACCATGTACCGCTCTCAATGGTTGAGGTACAATTGGTCTTCTGTCAATCCTAATGTTCCACTACTGAGCATAGTCAACTAAATGATCCAAGAAACTCAATGCCTTATCAAGCTCCTTGTTGAAGAAATCTCCTGGACACATAGTATGGACGAACTCTTTCAAGTCAACAATCAATGCAGTGTAGAAGCAGTTGACTAGGCGCCATGATTCAAATCCATGGCAGGGACACATATTGACCAGATCTTTAAATCGCTCCCAGCTTTCATGAAATTTCTTGCTAGCTCTTTGCTTGAATTGACTGATTTGTTCCTACAAAAATTGAGTTCTCTGTGAGGGAGAAAATTTATGCAGAAATTCACATTCCATATCATTCTAACTAGAGACAGAATGAGGCATCAAAGAATTAAACCACATTTTCGCTCTATCCTTCAAAGATGCAACAAATAAATGAAGTCTAGTTAATTCATTAGTTCTAGCACTAGGAAAAAAAATATTGCAAGTCAACTCAAACTCTGTCAAGTGTCAATAAGGACACTCGGATTCCATCCCATAGAACTGAGGTATCAATGACATCCTCCCACGCTGAGTCATGAAATTAAGTGCACTATCAGATAAAACAGTGTAAGATGGTGCAGTGGTACATGTAGGCTGCAAAAAATCCATCAGATTGTGTTGTGCAGGTGCAGCCATATATTTTTCAAAACTCTTTTTTTTCTTCTTCTTTCTTTTTTCCTTTTTTTTTCTTTTTCTTTTTTATGATAAAAATTAAAATAACGAGAAAAACACTTGTTTGAAACTAAAACTAACATTTCCCGGCAACGGAGCCAAAAAATTGACTTACTTCTAAAAATGAGTAGCACTAGAACTATCCCAAATATAGGAGTTATGTCGTGTAATAAATAGCCCAAATAGGCCAGATTGTCTCCACGGGGAACGCATATTAGTTTTAAACTAGCACAAAATAGGAAAAGGAAGATAAGAAAACAATTTTATTGAACTTGGTTTTGATTCGAAATCTTGGGGGTTTTGAAAATTTGTGGCAAAATGAAAACAGATTAAAACCTAAAACAAGAACATAACATGCATAATAGAGAATAACTATCATGCAGTTAAACAAATAAACTAACTAAGCTAACGTAGTACAATCCATTCAACTATCCAAATAAATGATAACCAAATCAAACAAGCAAAATGACCAACTCCTTAAACATTAATCTCATAAAGGCATTTAACATTTAAATGAACCTAAACAAGGGCCTAAACAAAAGTGAATTAAACTTAAAAAAATGCCTAACAAGGAATAACTACTCCTAAACCAACAAAAATGAATTCAACATAAATAAAATCTTAAGCAAAAATAAACTACACTTGAACAAAATCTAACACTCACTCAAGTACTTAAAGAAATTTAATCCACATTAACTAAGCTTAAACAAAGCGAAATTAACCCAACAATATTAAGTTCCATTAAATACCAAAATGACATTGAAGTCTAAGCAAACTAATTAATTAGCATAACAAGAGAACTAGAGATGGAGTGAAACAATAAAATAACTTAACTTAACAATGAAACCAAGATTAAAGAGGAATTCTGAACTTGACAATAAAACTAAACTCAAACAAAATCTTTAAACTAAATTTAGCAATAAATAAACTCAACCAAAGTTTTACATAAAATTAACTAAACTCTGAACTACTAAGAAAGAGGCTCCAATAAGATATTTAAAATATCATTCAAGTAAAATAATAACTAAAGTAAAATAAAACAATTAAATAGCAATAAGGAAAGAGAGGGATGGAGAGAGAGAGAGAGAGAGAGAGAGAGAGAGAGAGAGAGAGAGAGAGAGAGAGAGATGGAGTGGAGAGACGGGCTGGTCGTGAAGAGAGGAGCAGCTACTCGAGTCTCCACAATCTGTCCAGTTGTGGCGCAGAGGCTCTCCCAATGCACACACAAAAGGTGTGGGCCTCCCACACGCAACAACTTACTCCCTAAAAACCCTAGCCTCCAGTAACCCTATTCCTCCCATTTTCTCTTATTCTCTTGGCTTTTTTTTTTTTTTCTTCCCTGCAACCCTGCCAGCCTTCACGTGCTAGCCCAAAGAATTCTCCCCTCTGCGCCTACATCAGTTCCCAGCTTCCTTTTCTCCTATTTTTCTTTCACCCAAAAGAAGCCCTCACTTTTACTTTTTTTTCCAATTGATTTACTCCAACTAACACACACACACATATTAGGCTTGCATGGCTAGGTCACATCAAGACCTGACAGACTTTATTTATTTATTTATTTTTTGTTTTCTTATTTTTTCTTTTTTCTTTTTTATTACCCAACGCACAAACCCAATTTCGACCTTCTTATAGTCCGTAACTCTCAAGGCTCAAAACACAAAAGTTGTAGAACCTTTTCTCATTTTTCCCCAGAATTTTGAATTCTTTTGATTAGAACTCGGATGACAAAGTTGCGCCCAGATTACGGAGTAATGCCAAAACTGTCCATAAAATAGCGCATGGTAACTTCATGTCCAATTTCAACCATGATGTAGCTAGTATTTCTCAAAATGCAAAAAATGAAAATTATAGATCGTTTTCTTATCTTTTTTTACAACATCTTGAATCATTAGAATTGGAGATCGGATGGGAGAGTTATGTGCATATTACGAAGTACCGTCGGTTTTTAGCTTCCAATAATCGCTTTGTAATAAAAAATACCAAAAAATCATAATTTACTAAATAAAACCCAAATGTTATAAATATGACACAATGTTAATTTATTGATATTAATTAGGCATTTAATTAAAAATATAATTCGTAATGCATAAATTAAAATACCTAATTATGCAATTTAAGCGCGTAATCAACTAGAATCTTTAAGTTGTTACTCTACTATAACGTAGACCATAATTTATTGGAGATGGAAAGAGGGAGCAGATGAATAAAAATTCTAAAAAATTGAGACAGTAGGTATTCTTTTTACTAAAAACCAACAAAAAAATGTTTTTAAAATTAATTTGTAAATTAAAAATTTTAGAAAATTTAGGTTTAACTTTTGGAAGTCTTTGAAAACAAAATAATGTCTTTTTATATAACAGTATAGATGCTACCGCTGGTTGGTATATACTTTGTTTGATCTTTGCATATTGATATGCCTAATCTACTAGATATTGTTAAAATCTTCTTAAGCTTATAGTATGAGGGAGCTAGGCATATAATAAGGGTGAGGGAAAGCTCAATGTCAGTCCTTATAGAATATATTCCTTCTACTTCTGATGGGTGGAGAGGAACACTCAGTCACTGGATGTGACTGAAACTCAGTGAGGATAAATACCAAACAAGTATATTTCAATATGAAAAATAATACAGAGGAATTCAAACAACAAAATCTCTCGCTCACTCACTGGCTTTCAACTCTCAACACACCACTTTGCTCACATTTACTCACACACACAACTCAGCTATTTATAGTAATTATAGAAATCAAATAATCAACAATGGTGGGTGCAAATCTTCAATAGAGGTGGGCTGCCGGTCTTCAATGGAGGTGGGCTGCCGGTCTTCAAGTTTAATCTTCAACATCCCCCCTTAAACTTGACTCTCCTAATTTTGTCATTTCGAGCATTGTCTTCAGTCTTGCAAAAATATCATGCCTGAGTGGCTTTGTGAAAATGTTAGCAATCTGATCATACGTTTTGCAAGATATCAATTCCACTTCTTTTTTCCTGTAACCCTTGACGACATGTTTTGCTTTGTATCTCTGGACTTCTCTTTGAGTGTTCTTCTTGGTCTTGTAGACCCATTTTACATCAATAGTTTTGTGGCTCTTCGGGAGATTTGTCAACTCCCAAGTCTTGTTCTTCTTGATGGATTGAATCTTCTTATCCATCATTTTTCTCCATTTGTTTTCTTCGTTAGCTTTCTCAAAGCTAATTGGGTCGCTAGTTAGCAACAGGCAGTTTAGAGCAATATATTCTTCCATTGGCTCTGTATTTTCATACAGATCGGCTAGATTTCGAGCTCCTCTATGTCTCATGTCTGAGATTTCACGCTCTATTGGTGATGGAGCTTCATTCCTCTGTGGTGAACCATGTGGAGGTGTCTGCAGCTCAGGAATTTGTGGCTCGATAGCCACTTCTCTTGTCTGTGTAGGTTCTTCTCCTTCAAGTGTCAATTCCGCATCTTTGGAACATTCAACCTGGTCCCATTTCCAGGATTCATTTTCTTCAAAGATGACATCCCGACTGTGAAAGACTTTCTTGTTGATGGGATTGTAGAGTCGATATCCCATGGTGCTATCACCGTATCCTACAAGGATACACTTCTCTCCTTTATCATCCAGCTTTGTCCTTCTTGCTTCTGGGATCTTGGCGTAGGCTATGGAGCCAAACACCCTAAGATGACTCACACTGGGCTTGTGAGTACTCCAGGCTTCATATGGTGTCTTTGTATCAAGACTCTTCGTCGGACACCTATTTAGCAGATAGACTGAACATAACACTGCTTCTGCCCAAAAACTCTTGGGCACATTTTTATCCTTTAACATGCTTCTAGCCATGTTGAGGATTGTGCGGTTCTTCCTTTCGGCTACACCATTCAACTGGGGAGTGTATGATGGTGTGAACTGTTTCTGAATTCCTTGTTGTCTAAGGAATTCCAGGAAAGCTTCGTCTTTGTACTCTCCTCCTTGGTCTGACCGGAGTGACTTGATGAGGAAGCCACTCTGTTTCTCCACAAGAGTTTTGAACTCTTTGAACTTATCGAATACCTCTGACTTCCTTTTCAAGAAGTAGACCCAGGTCTTCCTGCTGTAGTCGTCGATGAAGGTGAGGAAGTATCGATTCTGTCCATTTGAAAATGGTCTTAATGGACCACACACATCTGTGTGTATTAGCTGGAGCAGCATGGTTGATCTCCAGTCGACTTGCTTTCCAAAGCTGTTTCTATGTTGCTTGCTCAAAATACAGCTTTCGCATATCACATTTGGATGATGGATATTGGGTAAGCCCTTAACCATCTTCTTGCTTCCCAATTGTTTCAAACTTTCAAAGTTTAGATGCCCATACCTTAGATGCCATAGCCAGTCTTTGTCTTTGATGATAGCGCTCAAACACCTTAGTGTATCATGTTGGATGGCGAGCGGAAACATTCGATTCTTTGCCATTTGAACTCGAGTAACAAGCTTTCCCCGAGCATCTATTATCACCATCTGCTTATCACTGAGGCTAATTCGATAGCCTCTCTCCACGAGCTATCCGAGACTAAGTATATTGGTCTTCATGGCTGGCACATAGTAGACGTTGGAGATGTAAGCATGATCTCCAGACTTTTGTTTGATCAAAACATCTCCTCTCCCTTGGACTGGGATTTTAGAATTATCGCCGAAAGAGATCTCCCCCTGAACTTTCTCATTAAGTTCAAAGAATAAGTTCTTTCTGCCAGTCATATGATTGCTGGCTCCAGAATCAAGGTACCAAACGCTTTGGTCCTGGGGAGTTGAATTGTGTGCCATCAGCATCAATGACTCTCCATCTGCATGATCAGTTTCGGCAAGGTTGGCCTCCTCGCTAACCTTTTCTTGTTGTTGCCCCCAACATTCATTGCTATAGTGTCCATACTTGTGACAATTGTAGCATTGAATGTTTCTTTTGTCTACATTCGATCGATTATTGTATCCTCCTCTTCTTCCTTGTCCTCTGCCTTGTGGTACATAGCTCTGTTGATTTCATCCTCCTCTAGTGGGACCTCTTCTGCCTCTGTCACCTTCTCTGGAGTTAAAATATCCAGAATTTCTTCCACGAGATCCTCGATCTCGTCCTCTTCCTTGTTGTGACGTCCCCCCTTTGTCGTATCCTTCTGCAGTGAGGGACAACTTCGTTTGGAGGGCTTGCTCCAGTTCTTTATCATCACTTCTTCTATTAACTTTCTGCTCATGGGCTTGGAGTGAGCCCACAAGTTCTTCTACAGACATTGTTTCCAAGTCTTTTGTCTCTTCTAGGATCACAGCTATATAATCATATTTTGGATCTAAAGATCGCAAAATTTTTTCACAAATTCTCTCGTCATTGAGAATTTCTCCATTTCTTCTTAATTGATTTGATACTACCATTACTCGTGTATAGTAGTCTGAAATGGATTCAGTAGACTTCATTTTGAGAGATTCGAACTCACCTCGTAATGTCTGAAGACGAATCTTTTTTACTTTATCTGCACCTTTGTGTGTTCGATGGAGAGAGTCCCAGACTTCTTTGGATGTCTTCGCGGAGGCGATGATTTCGAACGTGGCCTCATCAAGACCTTGGTAGATTATGGATTTTGCCTTGCAATCTTTCTTTCGATCGGCTCGCAAGGTCGTTCTTTGAGCATCGGGCATAACTGCTTCGGCTTCTTTTGATGGGCTTTCTCTGTACCCATCTTCAACGATGTCCATGACATCCTGAGAACCTAAAAGGGCTCTCATTTGAATCGACCAGTTGTCATAATTCTCTCGGGTCAATTTTGGAATGACCGATTGGATAGTACCGTTAGCCATCGAATTCAATATATAAAAAACAGAGAAATGGGGGCTGATTTTGGTAAATCTAATGCCACCAATAAATTCAAAAGATTGAAAAACCTTAGGAACCGGTTTTGGTTTGCAAAGAACCGGTCTGAAAATCACCAAACCGGCTATACGAAAATTCTGGTGAATTTTTAAACTAACCGGTTTAACTTAACGGCCGCTTAACGGCGTTGATTTTTCCGTTACGCCACGTGGCGTCCTCTGCGCGTGCCGCGTGTCGCTGCTGGGAGCGGGTCGGATGCGGGTCAAGGCGCGGGTACGGATCCGGGTTGCTGGTCGATGTCTGGGTCGGATCTCGCCAATCGGGCGAAGAAGACGCGTGCGGGAGCGTGAGGCGCGTGTCACCGACTGCCGGAGTCTTCGTCGGCGTGTGCAGCGCGTGGGAAGAGCGCTGTCTTCGTGGGAGGCGCGTGGGAGCGCGTGTAGATTCTCCGTGTGGCCTTTTGAGACGTAGTTTCCACCGTTGGAATCGTCTCGAGTCTAATTGCACAATGGAAGGCTCAATTTGGGATTTGGAGCAACTTCAAAACTGGGAGAAAATCGGATTTCTCCTCTGTTCGCCTCTGTTTGGCGAATTCCGGCGTACCTAGAAGCTCTGATACCACTGATGGGTGGAGAGGAACACTCAGTCACTGGATGTGACTGAAACTCAGTGAGGATAAATACCAAACAAGTATATTTCAATATGAAAAATAATACAGAGGAATTCAAACAACAAAATCTCTCGCTCACTCACTGGCTTTCAACTCTCAACACACCACTTTGCTCACATTTACTCACACACACAACTCAGCTATTTATAGTAATTATAGAAATCAAATAATCAACAATGGTGGGTGCAAATCTTCAATAGAGGTGGGCTGCCGGTCTTCAATGGAGGTGGGCTGCCGGTCTTCAAGTTTAATCTTCAACAACTTCTACTTCCAATCATGCGTGATAATATATTTTTAATTCCCTATGTCTACTATGCATATATTCGTTATCATGAGTTCACATTGAGATTTTTATTTGAAAAAAAAGAATACAAGAAAGAAATTGATTTTTTATTATTATATTTCACATTTTATATGAAATATTTTTGAATTGTAATTTTTTTTAAAATTAAATATTAATGATTTTTGAATTAATTATGTATTCGTTTATTTGTCATTGTTTTATTATTGTACTCCACTATCCCAATTTTTTTATTTTTCAGGATACCCTCTTACAAATGTTAGTTGAATAATAAAAAAATATAGTAAAAAATATTATACAACCTATAACTAATTATAATTAATTAAGACATAAGCATATTGCAACAACAACTAATCAATACACAATTATAAAATTTTTGTTTGATGCATAATACTTTCAAAATATTTAAATAATGTTATATTTGGTAAAAAAAAAATATTACAGATGTTTTATTAAAGTAATTTATATTATAACTGAGTCAATATTAGAAAAATAAAATGTCAAACTAAATAACAATAGAACATAAAATAATCAGTTAATAAATGATAATTAAAAGAAAATATAATTGGACATCTAAAATGTGATATAGTTAGGAAATTTGTGTTCATATATATATATATATATATATATATATATATATATTTGCAATTTTAAAAAGTTCAGTAATAATAATAATAATAATAATTGAAGAATAAAGCGCAGCGTCCACTGCACAGCAGAAGACGAAAATTGCTTCGCCGTCAATCTTACGCTAATGTATACGTGACCATTGATATTTTGCTCATTATAAATCAAACGCTTATACGTTTCCGAGATTGATTCTGGCTTGCGTCTCACTGGTTCAGCAAACCATAGATCTAAAGACCGACAAAATGTGGGGAACACCCGGCAACGACGCTGTTTGCTGCAGCCAACTGGGTAACGTCGTCAAGCCCCTCATAAACGACGACCGGGAACCCTTCAAGGGTTTTTCGTGCCAAGGTACTGCTGCAACGGGTTCGACGAGCCAGGCCTTCCCCGGCGAAATTACGGCGTTTGTGAACGCGAGGATAGACTGGGAGAAGAAGCCGGAGACTCACGTGGTCAGAGTGCATATTCCGAACCTGCAGAAACGGGAAGTAAAGGTGCGTGTGCTGGAAGGAAGGATTGTGGAGATAAGGGGCGAGAGGAGGTTGGAGAAGGAAGAGAAGGTGAACGGAAAGCAAGTGCTGTTTGAGCACAGCAGCGGCAAGTTCAGTCGGCAGATAAGGCTTCCTGAGAGTGCTGATCTTGATAAATTGCAGGCCTGCATGGCGAGTGGGGTGCTGACATTTACTGTTCCTAATAAAAAGGTAATAGAGAAGAAGCCTTGTGTGAGAATTGTTGATATTCATGGTTGAACATAACGGTTATGTAAAGCAAATAACAAGATAAGCAAATAACGACTATCTTTTCTTTACATTTTTCATCAATTTCAAAAACTCCCATAATTTATCTCCACTCCAGCCAAAAGAAATTAGAAAAAAATATTCTTCCTTGAGTACTAAAATCCCCAAAAAAACGGATCTCTTCATTTCCATTACTTTCCCCTTTACCCTATTTCTAGGGGGTTTTTAATCCTTTTAGTGATTTTGCATATTAGTCTCCCTTGAAGTCTTACTCTCATCATTCTCATCCTCCAGTTTCATAAAAAATAAAAAATAAAAAATAAAAAATAAAAAAGGACTTATTTTCTTCACCATATACATGTGCTACACTTTCACATTCTTAAATATAGTCTTCATAATTCAATACATCGACATTCATTCTTAACATCACAAAACTGATACAAAATCAACAACTCAAGTTGAACTCGATTGAACCTTAAATCCTGAAAGTCAAATCCCTACCCAAATTCACTAATTAAACTCAAGTTAGTCCGCAAACCCCTACATTGAGCAAAAATTAAAACACATACACACACACACGTCCATATATATATATATATATAGCCATGAATGGGAATGATAGGTGGAGATCAAATTCAACAGAGTTGGGTTGGTTGGTGGAGGTGGCTGCCTGCAGCTCAACAATTTCAATAAAATGGACTAGAGTTTGTGGAGGTAGGTACATCAAGTTTAATATTCAACATCCCCCTTTAAACTTGACTCTTCTAACTTTATCATTCCGAGCATTTTCTTCAGTCTTGCAAAAATATCATGCCAGAGTGGCTTTGTGAAAATATCAGCAATCTGATCATACGTTCTACAAGACATTAGCTCCGCTTCTTTCTTCTTGACATGGTCCCTTATAAAATGATACCGAGTACTAATATGTTTGCTTCATTCATAGAAGACTGGATTCTTTATAAGTGCAATCACTAATTGTTTGTCGATGTAGAATTTTGCGGGGTCCTTGGAGAAATCTCAGATACTTCAATATATTTTTGATCCATATACCATGACAAACAACTAGGCTGGCAGCAACATACTCTGTTTCACATGATGACACCATTACGATGGGTTGCTTCTTTGACGACCATTTAAACGTTGTATCTCCTATGAAGAATGTGAATCCAAACGTACTTTTTCTTTCTTCAAGATCCCTTCCCCAATCACACTATATGAAGAGCCAATAAGTTTGCAATTACCTCTTAATGAATAGAATATACCATCAGTAATGGTACTCTTGACATAGCGGAGTTTCCTCTTCACTGCATTCAGATGGGACTGGTCATGAGTCTCCATGTACCTGCTGACAAGTCAAACTCCATAGAGTATGTCTTGTCTGGTGCACGTCAAATACCTCAAGCTTCCAACCAAACTCTTGAAATATGTGGGGTCAACATCTCCTTACTCATTCCTTCTCAACTCCAATTTCATTTTAACTAGAGTTGTCATAGGGTTGCAGTTGTCCATCCCAAATTTTTTCAGTATTTCTTTTGCATAGTGGCTCTGAGAGATGAAGATTCCTTTCTCGCTTTGCACAACTTCTATACCAAGAAAATTAGCCATCTAGCCAATATCCATCATTTTGAATTATCTGACCATGCTTCTCTTGAAAAGGTAAACATTTATGGATTGTTGCCGATAAAAATAAGATCATCAACATATAGGCAGACAATCTGCATGCTTTCATCTTTCTCTATCTTCATCTACAGCGCATGCTCGTAGGGACACTTCTCAAAACCATTCTTCTGAAAATAGTCATCAATCCTCATGTTCCACGCACGAGGTGTCTGCTTCAAGCTATAGAGTGCTTTCTTCAACTTGTATTATGTAACGACCTGCTATTTATTTAACATTTTTTTTTTGTATATCATAAATATCATTTGTCTGGAAAACTACTGAAAATACCTCAGGCTTAAAGGAGCACTGGGGAAAATCCTGTATGTCATACACACCTAAGTAGCGGTAACAAGAAACTGTAAACTGTCATATGTACAATACCAGAAAACTATAATATTTTGAGGTATATTTACAACACAAAATACCTAGTGACAATATCAAAATCCCAGGAGCTATTCCAAATCATTGGCACAAAAAATGCACCTACCCTTTCAGTAAGAGTAGCACAAGACAACTTCTACTCACAAGCCTAATATGCTCACCTAGCCGGATCTCCTGAAAAATAGTAAGTCACTAGGATGAGTCAACGCTTACTAAAAGGAAATATGCTATTACTAGTGTGTGGCGGCTGAGTTATACATTTAATATACTAAAATAATACTGATATTGTAATATGAGTAAGCTGATAAACAATACAGAACATATGCAATGTAGTTTAAAATATAACTGTGTATTTGAGTTTGTTATCTGCATATTCTACTAATATGATAATATAAACTGCTATTGTATGATATAATTGTACATAGGAACTTCTGCTATATCCTAGGATTTGTATGTCATGATATATCCCCTCATGATAGGGTTGTACGGGACCCGTAGGCTGGACTTGCTCTGGTTGGCCTACTAGGCAGGTCAAACTAGATCTGTAACATCATCCATTCTATCAATCTGATAATCTGTCAATCTGGCCCATTGCAATCTCTCCGGTCATTCTCTACCTCTATTTTGTCTAACTAGCCACCTCAACCCAGCGTGCTAAGGAAACTGCAATCTCTCCTGACACAGTTAGACAAGATTCACATACTATCTAAGTTATATGGTTGCTCGTGTCTGTAATAGCTACGGTACCGTGCTCTACTATATATATATATATATATATATCTGTCTATAATTTCCACAGGGATCTGATATCATGTGATACAGTATACATGTATAAATATATATTTATCTTGCTGCTTTTAACATGATTTCAAAACAACCATAACACTATAAATCTTATCTGTATTATTTGGAATATTTTACTGAAATATCTATAATATCTATCTGTAAAATCTGTAATATCTATCTATAATATCTGTAATCTCTATCTGCAATATCTATATTATCTGTCTGTAATATCTATAATCTTTGTCTGAGTGTTATGGTTTAGAAATCATGTTATTTTAAGAAACACTATAAGTCTCATTTTCTGTTGATAAACTGTATATCTGGATATTTGTAGAATTGTATAATTAACATACTATACTATAATAAACTAATGCCACACATTTGATTAATTACAATCTCTTGCTTCATATCTATAATTTTATTGAAATAATAATACTCACGATATTCTAGAAAAATAAACTGATCATCATGCTTGTAAATATACATACATATTCTGCTTATAAACATTCTAAAAATTCCCTAGCATAGCATATTTCTGTTACCAAGATTCTGAAAAGTCCCTACTGTATCCTGGCTTTATACTCGTAGGGTTCCCCACTCAACACCTTGAAAAAAATATCCCCCAGAACCAAACATCAGTATTTCTTTGCATATTACATTTCTTATAAATGTGGGAAAGGCTAATACTAGATAAAATACCTTATCCTAAGTGTTGGCCTAATAAGGCTTACAATTCTTATTTTGATGATAACAAATCATGATGTGTTTAGTGTGGTTCAAGTGAAAGTTTTTCAGGAAAAAGGAAAAGCTTAAAGGAAGTGACAAAGCATAAGAGCAAGAGGAAGCTTATGGATTAAAAAGAGATCTTGAAGAGCATGAGGATTAAAGATAACTTGGTGAAAGCTCAAAGAGAAGATCGAAAACTCAAAGCTGATGGAAGAACAAGGTTGAAGATCAAAGGATTATGTTTTCAAGGATGTTCTAAATGTAAGTACTTCAAGTTAATTTCAAGTATAAATTGATTTGAAGCTCTCAAGATATTCAGAAATATATTTTTTATACTCTAAAGAATACTTTTATAATCAATGAAAAGAAAGGGTTTTTGAAAAAGAAAATCTTTGAAAAGAGAAGGGCCAGGAGACTGTCCTATTGTGGCAAGCGATTGCGAAATTAAGTAAAGGTTTTTCTAAAGAGACAGTAGCAAGATAGGCGACTGCCAAAACATGCCGGACGTCTGAGTGGACATGCCAGGCGACTGCCTTGGTTCTGGCAAGTGACTGCTAGTGTTCTGTGTTGTGAGTTTGTTCTATGACAGGCGACTGCCAAGTCGTGGCTGGCGATTGTCATTCGAACGTTGGCTTAAAAACTCTCAACGGGAAGATTTTTTAAATGAAGTTTTGGACACTATTATTTTGAAAAACTTGGAAACTACTTCAAGGAAACTATGGGGGGTAAGGAATTACTTTTAAACATCTATAAATCACCCCAATCTTCAAAGGTTTGAGACACCAAGAAATTTTCAAGCAATCAAAGTTCTCAAAGGCTCTCAAACTCTCTTGTGTTCAACTATTGAATTGCTACTGATTCAAACTCCGAAGCAAAGCTTTCAAAGTCAGAATATTTCATATTTTGGAATATATTTGGTGATCCATATTGAGTATTGAGCTTCAAATTCTTTTATATTTGAATTAATTTGAAGTATCATTGGGCTGAATGTTGTACTAACCTACTCTACTGTGAGAGTGTTTTCTTATACACAAAATCTTCTTTATCTTGGTTCTTATTCATAGACAATTCAAGGCTGTAGAATCGTTGGACCAAACGAGGGAATATCGTTTGGAGAGGCGGGCTCTAGACTAACGGAAGGAGTGTTTGTAATCGGTATTGTTCCACCCGTCAACGGAACATAACTAGTGAATCCTTTGGTGGTTTGCCAAAGGTGAGGACGTAGGCTGGGCATAAGCTAAACCTCATAAAATCTTGTGTCTCTCTTCTTCCTTACTCTTTACTTTTTTCAGCAAAGACTTATAATCTGCATGTATGTTTTTAAATTAATTCTGACTAATTAGTTGTTAAATAGATGGGAGGGTAATTTGTTTTTGGTTTGATCAGCATTGATTGTGGAAACCGAAAGGGACTACGTTGGTTGATCAACCTAAACTTATTAATCTGAAAGTTTGTTTAAAAGTTAAACATAAAGAAGACTTGTGAGTTTGGAATAAACACAGGGCTTACATAAATTCAGTGTGCTTTACAATTTATTACAAGGCTATTGAGAAAAAGATCGAGTTTTTGATTAACTTGATTGGTTGTGGTTGGATTATTTTTATATATACTTGTTGTGGTTATTGATATTAAACAAAGAATTAAAATTGAAATAATTAAAAAAAACCAATTTCAATTCACCCCTTCTCTTGGGAAGCTATCCTAATTTCAATTGGTATCAGAGCCTAGTTATAACAAATTACTAACAAGAAGCTATAAAAAGATCTAAATGACTAACATAGGAGTAGCTCCTTTTGGAGAAGGCCAATGCTCAACTCGTCCACCAACTTTTTGTGGACACAACTACACCTTTTGGAAAAAGAGAATGCAAATCTACCTCCAACACATGGATTGGAAAGCATGGGAAATGCTTCAAATAAACTCAAGTGCTATAAATGCTTTGTATTGTGCTTTAGACGCTAACGAATTCAATAGGGCCATGACTTGTAAAACAGCTAAAGAAATATGGGACAAATTAGAAGTCACATATGAAAGAACCATTGATGTTAGGGGCAATAGAATAGATATGTTAACAAGCGAATATGAAGCATTCAAAATGAGTTCAGATGAACCCATATCAAGCATGTACACAAGATTCACCCACATAATTAACTCCTTAAGTGTCTTAGGAAAAACTTATACCACCTATGAAATGATTAGGAAAATTTTGAGAGGCCTTCCCTCAATATGGGAACCTAAGGCTATAGCAATTACTGAAGGAAGAAACCTTAAGACCATCTCCTTAGATGAACTCATAGGATCACTTCTTACTTATGAAATGACTCTAAAAGAAAGAAATCCTGAACCATAGCCTAAGAAATCTATTGCACTAAAAGCATCAACCCACAGCTCAAGCGAAGAAGAAAGTGAATCAAGTGACTTAGATCAAGATGAATTAGCATTCATCACTAAGAGACTAGGAAAGCTTTATAGAAGAAATAAAAGATTTCCTAAGAAGTTCAACAAAAGAAAAACTGAAAAGGTAGAATCAAGTAGAAAACAAAATAAAAGTAAAAATGAATCTCCTATACGCTATCATTGTAAGAAACCAGGAAATATCAAACCGGACTGCCCTTTGCTCAAGAAAGACAAGAAGAAAAAGATGGAAGCTATGAAGGCTACTTGGGATGACTCAAGCTCCAACGAAATTGAAAACGAATCAAGTGGACAAGAGATGGCAAACGTATGCTTCATGGCAAATGATGGAGAGGTAAATTCCTACTACTCTTCAACTGAATCTAGCAATGAATCTTATGACGAGTCATGTGATAGTATGCCCTCATACAAAGAATTACAAGCTGAATTATTTTCTTTACATAAAAGATTTATACAAATTTCTAAAAGAAACATAACCTTGAAAGATTAAAATAAAGAACTTTTGAAGCAACTTGAATCATTTAAAACTATCGAAGAAGAAAAAGATTCTTGTATTAAGAAGTTAGAGGAAGAAGTAAGTAAAGTAACTCAAGAATTAGGAAAAACTCATAAAGAAAACTTGAGTAAAAAGGATCAAGAAATAAATGAACTAAATAAATTTGCAGAAGATAAAGAGCAAATTATATATAATTTTACTAAAGGGAAAGATAATTTTGAAAAAATGATTGGATAGCAAAGGCTACATGGGAATAAAGAAGGAATAGGTTTCAATGGTAAACCAAACAAAAAGAATAAGAAATTATACATGGGATATTTTGTAAAGAAAGCCAAGCACTATGTTAGCACTTCCTCACACAACAAACATGAACACACTACTTGCTATATGTGCAAGACCAAAGGTCATGTAATGTTTGATCGCCCACTAAAAAGGAAGTATGTTAAAATACAAGGAGAATGGAAAGTCAATAATGGATCTAACAAAAGAATAAAGAAAGTTAAAAGGATTTGGGTTCCTAAAACTAACCAAATGAATCCTCCATTGTAGGTATGTTTTAGGACAAAATCATCAACAAACAAGTGGTACTTGGACAGCGGGTGTTCAAGACACATGACCGGCTATAAGACCAAGTTTACATCACTAAAACAAAAGGATGGAGGATATGTCACCTTCGGTGATAATGCCAAAGGTAAGATCATTGGCATCGGAAGAATAGGTAAAGAACCTTCTATTACTATTGATAATGTATTATTGGTAGAAGGATTAAAACACAATCTTTTAAGTATAAGCCAATTGAGCGACAAAGGGTTTAAAATAACCTTTAAGAAAGAAAAATGTGTTATTCAAAATCTCAAAGAAAATAAAATCTTATTTATAGCTCTTAGGATAAATAATGTTTATTGTATAAATCTTGAGAATCTAACAAATCAAAACGTAACTTGTTTGGCAGCCATGAATGATATAAGTTGGCTATGGCATAAGAAGTTAGGACATGCTGGCATGAACTTATTATCCAAATTATCAAAGAAAAATCTAGTAAAAGGATTACCAAATGCCAAATTCATAAAAGACAAGATATGTGATGCATTCCAAAAAGAAAAACAAGTTAAAACCGGTTTTAAAAAGAAAAAGTATATATCTACTAAAAGACCCCTAGAACTTTTACACCTAGACTTATTCAGTCCAACTAGAACCTTAAGCCTAGGAGGGAAACAATATGCTTTTGTAATAGTGGATGATTATTCAAGATTTACTTGGGTATTATTTTTAACTAATAAAGATGAAGCTTGTAACATGCTAATTTCCTTATGTAAGAAATTACAAAATGAGAAGGGCTATAATGTAACAAGTTTTAGAAGTGACCAAGGAAAAGAGTTTAAAACTAAGGAAGTCGATAAATTTTGTAATGAACGTGGAATATCTCATAATTTTTCAACACCTAAAACTCCACAACAAAATGGAGTTGTAGAAAGAAAAAATAGAACTCTACAAGAAATGGCTAGAACTATGCTTAATGAGAATAATTTACCTAAATACTTTTGGGCTGAAGTTATAAACGCAGCATGTTATATTATAAATAGGGTATCTATAAGATCAAGTATAGATAAAACACCATATGAATTATGGAAAGGAAGAAAACCAAATATCTCTTACTTTCATGTATTTGGATGCAAATGCTTAATCCTTAACACTAAAATGATTTAGGAAAGTTTGATGCAAAATTTGATGAAGGTATCTTTTTAGGCTACTCTACAAATAGCAAAGACTATAGGGTCTATAATAGGAGAACTCTTACTATCATTGAATCAATACACATAACATTTTATGAATCCAACATTTATAAAAATAAAATTCAGAATGATGAAAAAGAAGATGTTCCGCAAAAAGAAGAAGATCTTGAAATAAAGCAAGAAAATATTAATGAGACTTCAAATGAAAACATTGTAGAAAGTCTAGAACTACCCAGAGAATGGAAATATTCTAAAATTCATCCAAAAGAACAAATACTTGGAGAAACTTCAAAAGTAATAACCACTCGAGCCTCATTAAAAAATATTTGCAACCATTATGCCTTTTTATCTCAAGAAGAACCCAAAAATATTGATGAAGCTTTAAAAGATGACTCTTGGATTATAGCTATGCAAGAGGAACTAAATCAATTTGAAAGAAGTCAAGTATTGGAACTTATACCAAAATTCAAAGACAAATCAATTATAGGAACTAAATGGGTGTTTAGAAATAAAAATGATGAAAATGGAGCTGTTGTAAGAAATAAAGTTAGGCTAGTAGCTCAAGGATATAATCAAGAAGAAGGTATCAATTATGATGAAACCTTTGCCCCCGTAGCAAGAATGGAAGCTATTAGGATGCTCTTAGCTTATGCAGCCTATAAGGACTTCAAATTATATCAAATGGATGTAAAAAGTGTCTTCTTAAATGGATATATAAATGAAAAAGTATATGTAAAATAACCCCCAGGTTTTGAAAATTCAAAAAATCTAGATCATGTATTTAAGTTAACTAAAGCTTTATATGGATCGAAACAAGCTCTTAAAGCTTGGTATGAAAGACTAAGCAAGTTTCTAATTCAAAACAATTTCTCAAGAGGAAAGATAGATAGTGCGCTGCTTATAAAAACCAAAAACAAAGACATGCTTACAGTACAAATTTATGTTGATGATATTATTTTTGGAGCAACTAATGAGGATTTGTGTAATGAATTTGTTAAGTCTATGCAAGAAGAGTTTGAAATGAGTATGATGGGAGAGTTAAATTACTTTCTAGAATTACAAATCAAATAAGCAAAAAATGGAACTTTCATAAATCAAACTAAATATATTAAAGATTTGTTAAAGAAGTTTGATATGAAAGAAAGTAAACCTAAAGGAACTCCCATGAGCACTTCAACTAGTCTTGACAAAGATGAAAAAGGGAAACAAGTAGATACTAAGCATTACCAAGGAATGATAGGAAGTTTACTTTATTTAACAACAAGTAGACCAGATATTATGTTTAGTGTATGTATGTGTGCTAGGTTTCAGTCAGCTTATAAGGAATCACACCAAACAGTGGTTAAAAGAATCCTTAGATATCTATTAGGCACACTTGAACTGGGTTTATGGTATCCGAAGGAAACTGAATTTGAAATGATTAGCTATTCAGATGCAGACTTCACTGGATGTAAAATAGATAGAAAAAGCACAAGTGGAACGTGTCATTTTCTAGGACACTCTTTAGTTTCATGGTCTTCAAAGAAACAAAACCCTGTAGCATTATCCACAGCAGAAGCAGAATACAAAGCTGTAGGAAGTTGTTGTGCCCAAACATTGTATATGAAACAGTAACTTAAAGATTTCAAAATACAATATCAAACTATCCCCATAAAATGTGACAACACAAGTGTCATTAATATTTCAAAAAATCCGGTATCTCATTCAAGAACAAAACATATTGACATAAGACATCATTTCTTGAGAGATCATGTGAAAAATGAAGATATAATGCTAGAATTTGTAAATACAAATGATCAATTAGCGGATATATTCACAAAACCTCTATCTGAAGAGCGATTCATATTTATAAGAAGAGAATTGGACATGTTACATAGTCGTGAAGTCAACTAAACTTTGTTCTGCTTGGCAGGTGACTGCCACCAAGATGTCAGGTGACTACGAGACTATTGACTTTTCAAATTCTACATAGATAGGTGCCTACCACATTCTAGCAGGCGATTGCCTCGTGGCGGGTAGGGTTTAAAACCCTTCTTAAGTCATTTTAACTTCCATCAGGCGCCTGCTCCTTCATCTTTCTCTTTGAAATTCTTCTTCTCTACCCTTTTCAATATAAATACTTCGTCCAAATCACCTTGAAACCGAACTTCTATGCTTCTATGCCTTCCTCCTCACCAAATCACGAACCTAACCTAGGGTTTCTCTGTTCTTCTCTTCCATACAAACATGCCACGAGCAAAATCAATTGATATCAAGGGATCTTCATCTTCAACAAGGATCAATAATGATGAGGTGGAGAAATGGTTAGTAACTCCACATGCTAAGCAACTTTATCGGAATCAGATCGCTTCAACCGAACCTATTTTAGGTAAAATTCTTGATGTTACATTCTTCAATACGGATTTTCCTGAAATCATGGAACTTTTTAAGACAATTGGATGGGATCGGTTTATTACATATAAAGCTAAAGGATACTATCCAAATGTTGTTCGAATTTTCTATACAAATATGGAAAGATGTGATAATGGGATCAAAACCAATCTTCATGGGCAAAATATTCATCTTACTCCCATATCTTTGGGAAAAATTCTTTGAGTCAAGCCAGGAGATTTTGTGATTCACATTGTTGAGAAACAATGGATTATGTCCCAGGGTTTCACTCCACTAGAATTTTTGCCTCTAGTCGTGACTAATACTCCTGTTAATTTTAGGCATCCACCTCTTTACAAACAACTCAATCTAAAAGCTCTAATCCTACACAAACTCATTACAAACAATATCCTACCACGTTCTGGTTCTCATGATCACATTTCATTTCTAGATTGTTTTGTAATGTGGTGTATTCTCAAAGGGAAAAAGATGGATCTTCCAAGCCTAATTATTCAGTGGATTATTATGAAAGTTGATGCCCCTCGTATTGTTCTACCATATGCTGGGATGTTAAATATGGTCTTTGCTCATTTCAATGTTCTTACACCATCATTTAACTTCACTAGCAAAACCCATTACGATATCTTTTCTGATACTATTCTTAAATGTATGGGATATAAGAACTCTCCTCAAGGATGGTTTCATAAGGGACATCGTCATGTATCATCAGCACCACCACCTCCGTCTTCCATACTAGCATCTTTAGTTCAATATGACCTAAAAACTCCTTGTTGGTTCGTTCCATTTTTTAATCACTATATGACCTTCAGTGATGGAATGAAATTTGGACTTGGTACTCTATAGGAGAAGGTTTCTACTATAGAAACTCATTGCTCAAGTATTGATAAGCGAGTTGACAAGATTGAACAACAGTTGGCTAGCTCCTCTAAAGGCAAATCTCCAATGAATATCAGCTTTGCTACATCAAGAAATGATGAATCTGGTGAACAAGAAGAAGAAGACGATGAAAGTGGATCTATAGAAGCCTCTGATTGATGTGTTTTCACTTATGAGTTATTTATCACTTTTATGAATTAAAGCTTTATCTGATAGTATGTTCTTTATGTCCTAAAAGTAGTACTTTTTATTGCAGCACTTCTCTATTTTTGTATTATTTCTTCTCCTTTTTGATTGATGTCCAAAAGATGTTTAAGAGAAAGGAGTGCAAAAATGTGTGATGCTATAAAAAACTTGTACTTGTATGGATCATATCGTATATATACCTATAAAAATGTATCATGCTTGTTGATAGGGGGAGCCATGAGTATTAATTCTTATTATTTTTGCTCTTGATTTGTCATCACCAAAAAGGGGGAGATTGTTGGCCTAATAAGGCTTACAATTCTTATTTTGATGATAACAAATTATGATGTGTTTAATGTGGTTCAAGTGAAAATTTTTCAGGAAAAAGGCAAAGCTTAAAGGAAGTGACAAAGCTTAAGAGCACGAGGAAGCTTATGGATTAAAAAGAGATCTTGAAGACCATGATAAAGCTTATGGATTAAAAAGAGATCTTAAAGAGCATGGGGATTAAGGATAACTTGGTGAAAGCTCAAAGAGAAGATCGAAAACTCAAAGATGATGGAAGAACAAGACTGAAGAGCAAAGGATTATGTTTTTAAGGATGTTCTAAATGTCAGTACTTTAAGTTAATTTCAAGTATAAATTGATTTGAAGCTCTCAAGATATTCAGAAATATATTTTTTATACTCTAAAGAATTATTTTATAATCAATGAAAAGAAAGGGTTTTTGAAAAATAAAAGATTTGAAAAACAGAAGTGCCAGGCGACTGTCCTATTGTGGCAGGCGATTGCCAAATTAAGTAAAGCTTTTTTTAAAGAGACAGTAGCAAGACAGGCAACTGCCTAAACATGCCAGGTGCCTGAGTGGACATGCCAGACGACTACCTTGGTTCTGGCAGGTGACTGCTAGTTTTCTGTGTTCTGAGTTTGTTTTATAACAGACGACTTCCAAGTTATGGCAGGTGACTACCATTCGAACGTTGGCTTAAAAACTCTCAACGGGAAGATTTTTTAAATGAAGTTTTTGGACACTATTATTTTGAAAAGCTTGGAAACTACTTCAACGAAACTTTGGGGGTAAGGAATTACTTTTAAACATCTATAAATAGCCCCAATCTTCACAGGTTTGAGACACCAAGCAATTTTCAAGCAATCAAAGTTCTCAAAGGCTCTCAAACTCTTTTGTATTCAACTACTGAATTGCTACTAATTCAAACTCTGAAGCAAAGCTTTCAAAGTAAGAATCTTTCATATTTTGGAAGATATTTGGTGATCCATATTGAGTATTGAGCTTCAAATTCTTTTATATTTGAATTACTTTGAAGTATTATTGTGTTGAATGTTGTACTTACCTACTCTGCTGTGAGAGTGTTTTCTTGTACACAAAATCTTCTTTATCTTGGTTCTTATTCATAGACGATTCAAGGCTGTAGAATCGTTGGACCAAATGAGGGAATATCGTTTGGAGAGGCGGGCTCTAGCCTAACGGAAGGAGTGTTTGTAATCGGTATTGTTTCACCCGTCAACGGAACTGAACTAGTGAATCCTTTGGTGGTTTGCCAAAGGTGATAATGTAGGATGGGTATAAGCCGAACCTCGTAAAATCTTGTGTCTCTCTTCTTCCTTATTCTTTACTTTTTTTAGCAAAGACTTATAATTTGCATGTATGTTTTTAAATTAATTCTGAGTGTTTAGTTGTTAAATAGACGGGAGGGTAATTTGTTTTTGGTTTGATCAGCATTGATTGCGGAAACCGAAAGGGACTACGTTGGTTGATCAACCTAAACTTACTAATCTGAAAGTTTTTTTAAAAGCTAAACATGAAGAAGACTTGTGAGTTTGGGATAAACACATGGCTTAAATAAATTCAGTGTGCTTTACAATTTATTACAGGGCTATTGAGACAAAGATCGAGTTTTTGATTATCTTGATTGGTCGTGGGTGGATTATTTTTATATTTACCTGTTGTGATTGCTGATATTAAATAGAGAATTAAAATTGAAATAATTTAAAAAAAAAAAAGTTTCAATTCACCCCCTTCTTGGGAAACTATCCTAATTTCACTAAGGTTGGGATGAAATTCAAATCACTTCCACCAATGATCAGCTCTAGTAGACTTGCAGAGAACTTCATCAGGAGCGTCATGGTGGCCTCAGATCTTCAATCCGGGATTGAAGAGAGAAGGGGAGGGGAACGTTTTAGAAAGAGAAGATGAGATTCCTGCGCCGAAATTCTATCAAAAATTTGGGTTTTAACTACTTATAGCCCCAGATTCGTCGACGAGACACGTCATTTTGTCGACGAGTCCTATAGAAAGTTTATCAACGAACTTGTACCCCTCGTCGATGAGTTTTAGACTGCCACAAACCCTCTCTCGGTATCTTCCCTGTTGGCCTAATAAGGCTTACAATTCTTATTTTGATGATAACAAATCAAATGATATATTTAATATGTTTTAAGTAAAAGTTTTTAGGAAAATAATAGAGTTCAAGTGCATAAGAAAGTTCATGGATTACAAAGAGCATGAAGAATGAAGTCATATTGAGAAAAGCTCAAAGGAAAGAATGCAACTACAAAGATGATGGAAGAACAAGTTCGAAGACTAAATTATACTTTTAAGGATATTCTCAAATGTAAGTACTTCAAAGTAAATCTCAAGTATAAAGAAATTTGAAGCTCATAGAAAGTTAAAAGTATGTTTTAAACATATACTCTAAAGAATAATTTTTCAAATCAATAAAAAGAAAGGGTTTAAGAAGAGAATTTTTTTTAAAATACTGAAAGGCCAGGCGACTGCCATGTTAAGGCAGGCAACTGCCAAATTAAAATAGAAGTATTGTTAAAAGTAAGTAGCTAGATAGGCGACTGCCTTGATTTTGGCAGGCGACTGCCTGCATTCTGTTTTGAAAATTGTTTTGTGATAGGCGACTGCCACTCGAACGTTTGCAATAAATTTCTCAACGAAAAGATTTTTTGAACCACGTTTTTGAATACATTTATTTCAAAATATTTGAAAATGAATTTTAGAAATCTTTGGGAGTAATGGATGATTTCTAAAGTCTCTATAAATAGTCTTAATCTCAAAGAGAAAAAAAAAAAAACAAGAGAAAGAACTTTGATGAAATATTCAAAAGAAATTTGAAATTGAGAAATCCTCTAAAGTTTCCAAATCTAGTGCTTTTCAACAACTTTTTTGATCCAGAGATATTCAAAGGCTTTTAGATCACAGTAAGTTTTTTTTTAAAGGTTTTAGATCAAACTAATCTTCAAGTATTCAAAATTTTGTTTTCAAAGGATATAAAATTCTTTTGAGATAAAATCTCTGATCTGAAATTGATTTACTATCTGAAGCAAAGTTTTCCAACAATCAAAATCTTTTATCTTCTTTGGAAAATTATTTGATAATCCATACCAAGTAATTGAGCTTGAAATTTCTTATATTTGAATTACTTTGAGGTATAAAGTGAGCTTGTCGCGGCGTCCCGGGAGCGAGTGTGCCCCGAGCGGCGAAGTAAAAATCAATTTTATATTTTCAATTAAAAAGATGAAAGTGTCGGAGTCGCCACTAACCTTTAGTGCGGTTAGAACACATGATTACTAGCCCGTTAGGGGTAGAATCGGTCTACATTACCAGAATTGGGGTCGGGAGTTCGGTTACGCGAGGGGAAGGTACGAGCACCCCCTACGCGCCCGTTCTTACGAACGGTACCTAATTAATTTGAAATTATCCCTAAATTAATCTAATAATTCTTTAAATTACTCCTTTTTATGAATTTATAAATACATGTAAAAAATAAATAAATATATACATATATATATATATTCCCTCAGAGCTTAGGGTACGTGGTGCCCAAAGGCTCATACCCCTTGCAATTAAATCATAGGGACTAAAATCAAAATTATTTAAGAAAATACGCTCCCACATTTTAAAATTGTAAGTAAAAGTTTTATAGGAAAATATTAGTATGGGAGGTTTTAATAATAGATATAATAATTTAAACATAATAAATAAGTAAATAAAATAGTAATAAACTAGAATATTAGGATACCAAAATACATACTAATCAACATATATAATAGAAGCTAAAATATCTAACATACCAATAATAGTAGAATATAAACAATAATATAGACTAAGATAATGAGCAAATATTAAAATACTACATGTGCGTTATAAACAAAAATACTTAAACATACCATAATACACATAATTACGATAATAATAATAATAAATATCCACAAATAATATAATACGCAATAGATTACTATAATACTATATATACTAAACATACCATATAATAGCATGATACCAAAACACAAAGAATATTACCTAAAATATTAAACTTACCATAATAATTAATACCTTGTACATTAACATACTAAAAATATAATAATAATATATAATATTACCTAAAATGTTATATTACTAAATGTACACGGTCACCTAAAATACTAAATTAAATGTATAATGCTACTTACAATTCTAAGTTGCTAAATATAAATATCATTTATTCAAATAAATATTATAGCATTAAAAATTCCACAACAATATTATGAACACGACAAAATGATAATACAATCGTATACAAGAAATAAATAAATAATAAACAATAATGAACATCAATATATACGCAATAGCAATATATATACAAAATAACATTAAGAAGAAAAAAAATATATATATAAACAAATTACAAAAACATCACACGTGCATGTGTGTGTTTGTGTGTGTGTGGACAAGTTGTCCAAGAGATGAAACTCAAAGAAATTAATCAAATCAGTAAATATTAACAAGGGAGAGTTAGAAACAACCGAGTAAGGTTTCAGATTGATCAGATAAGAAATCGCCGCTCGATTGGCTTCATCTAGTTGAATGCGCATACACCGACGATTCCACTGCTGCGGCGGTGAGACAGCTGTGTAATAAATTAAAATGAAATTGTAAAACTCAAAATAATAATCTGAATGGTGAGAATTAACATAAAAGGGTCAGAAACAACCTGGTAAAATTTCGTATTGATCGGATAAGAAATCGCCGCTCGATTGCCTTTGTCTAGTTGAATGCGCAGACGCCGATGACTCCACTGCTACGGCGGTGATATGACTTTGCAAGAAATTAACACAAAGGGAGAAAACTCAAAAGACGAATCTGAACGGTGAAAATTAAGAAGAAAGGGTTAGAAACGACCTCGTAAAATTTCGCATTGATCGGATAAGAAATCGCTGCTTGATTGGCTTCATCTAGTTCGATGCGCAGACACTAATGACTCCACTGCTGCGGCGGTAATACGGCTGTGCAAGACATTAACACAAAGGGAGAAAACTCAAAAGAAGAATCTGAACGGTGAAAATTAAGATGAAAGGGTTAGGAAACACCTCATAAAGTTTCGCATTAATCGGATAAGAAATCGTTGCTCGATTGGTTTCATCTAGTTGACTGCGCAAACGCCAACGACTCCATTGCCGCCGCACAAGACTGCAAGGTAAGATTTTTCTTTCTTTGGTCTGTGCCTCCTCCTCTTTGGCTTGGCTATGGCCCCCTTATATAAAAAAATTCTGTAAACCCTAAAAAAAAACTTCCTTTTTGATTTTTTTTTTTTTTTTTTTTTGCTTTTACTATTATGGTAATGATGAAAATAGTAATAGTAATAATAATTATTATAATAATAATAATAAAATCAATAAGGTAATAATAATAATAATAATAAATAATTGTAGTAAAAGTAAAAATAATAAAGATACTATCAATAAAATAATAATAATAAGACTAGTAATAATAATAATAATACTAATAGTAATAGTAAAAATGACAATAATAAAATAATAATAATAATAATAATTATAGCAAAAAATAAAAATAGAAATAAAAATGAAGTAACAATAACAATGTAAATAATAATAATAATAATAATAATCATATCGGGTCTGGGTAAAAATGGGGTGTCTACAGCTGCCCCTCTTTGTAGGTTTCGTCGCTTCAAAGTAAAAGTAGGAACTCTCCTACGTTATTTGTAGCAACAAGCCTGCAAAGATAAAAAACACTGATTTTGGACCAGGCCCGTTGTGACAAAAGAGACCAAAATGATTTCTGAAAACCGATTTGCATATATGCTTGAAAGCACATGAGAATGACTTACATCGAGTGTAGAAACCCGAGCTATAGTTCACAAAGGGTGACTTGCACCGGGTGTAGGAACCCGACCTATAGTTCACAGAAGGGTGACTTGCACCGGGTGTAGGAACCCGAGCTATAGTTCACAGAGGGTGACTTGCACCGGGTGTAGGAACTCGAGCTATAGTTCACGGAAGGGCGGCTTGCACCGGGTGTAGGAACCCGAGCTATAGTTCAGGAAGGGTGACTTGCACCGGGTGTAGGAACCCGAACTATAGTTCACGCAGGGTGACTTGCACCGGGTGTAGGAACCCGAGCTATAGTTCACGGAGGGTGACTTGCATCGGGTGTAGGAGCCCGAGCTATAGTTCACGAAGGGTGACTTGCATCGGGGGTAGGAACCCGAGCTATAGTTCACGAAGGGTGACTTGCACCGGGCGTAGGAACCCGAGCTATAGTTCACAAAAGGGTGACTTGCACCGGGTGTAGGAACCCGAGCTATAGTTCATGAGGGGTGACTTGCATCGGGTGTAGGAACCCGAGCTATAGTTCACGAGGGGTGACTTGCACCGGGTGTAGGAACCCGAGCTATAGTTCATGAGAAGGTGACTTGCACTGGGTGTAGGAACCCGAGCTATAGTGCACGGAAGGTGACTTGCACCGGGTGTAGGAACCCGAGCTATAGTTCACGGAGGATGACTTGCACCGGGTGTAGGAACCTGAGCTATAGTTCAAGGAAGGGTGACTTGCACCTGGTGTAGGAACCCGAGCTATAGTTCATGAAAGGTGACTTGCACCGGGTGTAGGAACCCGAGCTATAGTTCACGGAGGATGACTTGCACCGGGTGTAGGAACTCGAGCTATAGTTCATGAAGGGTGACTTGCACCGGGTGTAGGAACCCGAGCTATAGTTCACGATGGGTGACTTGCACCGGGTGTAGGAACTCGAGCTATAGTGCACGAAAGGTGACTTGCACCGAGTGTAGGAACCCGAGCTATAGTTCACGGAAAGGTGACTCGCACCGGGTGTAGGAACCCGAGCTATAGTTCACGAAGGGTGACTCGCACCGGGTGTAGGAACCCGAGCTATAGTTCACGGAGGGTGACTTGCATCGGGTGTAGGAACCCGAGCTATAGTTCACGGAGGGTGACTTGCATCGGGTGTAGGAGCCCGAGCTATAGTTCACGGAGGGTGACTTGCATCGGGGGTAGGAACCCAAGCTATAGTTCACGAAGGGTGACTTGCACCGGGCGTAGGAACCCGAGCTATAGTTCACAAAAGGGTGACTTGCACCGGGTGTAGGAACTCGAGCTATAGTTCATGAGGGGTGACTTGCATCGGGTGTAGGAACCCGAGCTATAGTTCACGAGGGGTGACTTGCACCAGGTGTAGGAACCCGAGCTATAGTTCATGAGAGGTGACTTGCACCGGGTGTAGGAACCCGAGCTATAGTTCACGGAGGATGACTTGCACCGGGTGTAGGAACCCGAGCTATAGTTCACGGAGGGGTGACTTGCACCGGGTGTAGGAACCCGAGCTATAGTTCACGAAAAGGTGACTTGCACGGGGTGTAGGAACCCGAGCTATAGTGCACGGAAGGTGACTTGCACCGGGTGTAGGAACCCGAGCTATAGTTCACGGAGGATGACTTGCACCGGGTGTAGGAACCGGAGCTATAGTTCATGGAAGGGTGACTTGCACCAGGTGTAGGAACCCGAGCTATAGTTCATGAAAGGTGACTTGCACCGGGTGTAGGAACCCGAGCTATAGTTCACGTAGGTTGACTTGCACCGGGTGTAGGAACTCGAGCTATAGTTCATGAAGGGTGACTTGCACCGGGTGTAGGAGCCCGAGCTATAGTTCACGATGGGTGACTTGCACCGGGTGTAGGAACCCGAGCTATAGTTCACGGAAGGGTGACTTGCACCGGGTGCAGGAACTCGAGCTATAGTGCACGAAAGGTGACTTGCACCGGGTGTAGGAACCCGAGCTATAGTTCACGGAAAGGTGACTCGCACCGGGTGTAGGAACCCGAGCTATAGTTCACGAAGGGTGACTCGCACCGGGTGTAGGAACCCGAGCTATAGTTCATGAAGGGTCAATAAGGTGGGACCGTGAATGGTCAATAAGATGGGACAGCGATGGGTCAATAAGGTGGGACCGCAATGGGTCAATAAGATGGGACCGCAATTGGTCAATAAGAATGGGACCGTGATAGGTCAATAAGGTGGGACCGCAATGGGTCAATAAGATGGGACCGTGATAGGTCAATAAGGTGGGACCGCAATGGGTCAATAAGAATAGGACCGCAAATGGTCAATAAGGTGGGACCGCAATGGGTCAATAAGAATAGGACCGTGATAGGTCAATAAGGTGGGACCGTGGATGGTCAATAAGGTGGGACTGCGAATGGTCAATAAGAGTGGGACTGCAAAGGGTCAATAAAGTGGGACTGTGAAGGGTCAATAAGATGGAACCGCGATGGGTCAATAAGAATGGGACTGCAAAGGGTCAATAAAGTGGGACTGTGAAGGGTCAATAAGATGGAACCGCGATGGGTCGATAAGAATGGGACCACGATAGGTCAATAAGGTGGGACCGCGAAGGGTCAATAAGGTGGGACCACGATAGGTCAATAAGAATGGGACCGTGATAGGTCAATAAGGTGGGACCGCGAAGGGTCAATAAGATGGGACCGCAATGGGTCAATAAGAATAGGATCGTGATAGGTCAATAAGGTGGGACCGCGAAAGGTCAATAAGGTGGGACCACGATGGGTCAATAAGGTGGGACTGCGATGGGTCAATAAGGTGGGACCGCGATGGGTCAATAAGAATGGGACCGTGATAGGTCAATAAGAATGGGACCGTGATAGGTCAATAAGGTGGGACCGCGAAGGGTCAATAAGGTGGGACCACAAGGGGTCAATAAGGTGGGACTGCGATGGGTCAATAAGAATGGGACCGTGATAGGTCAATAAGGTGGGACCACGAAGGGTCAATAAGGTGGGACCACGATGGGTCAATAAGAATAGGACCGTGATAGGTCAATAAGGTGGGACTGCGAAGGGGTCAATAAGGTGGGACCGCGATGGGTCAATAAGAATGGGACCGTGATAAGTCAATAAGGTGGGACCGCGAAGGGTCAATATGGTGGGACCGCGATGGGTCAATAAGAGTGGGACCGCAAAGGGTTAATAAGGTGAGACCACGATGGGTCAATAAGGTGGGAACACGATGATCCAGCCATAGGACACAATGATGGCTTGCTTCGAATGTAAGAATCCGAGCCGTAGGGACACGATGATCCAGCCATGGGACACAATGATGGCTTGCTTCGAATGTAAGAATTTGAGCTGTAGGGACATGATGATCCAGCCATGGGACACAATGATGGCTTGCTTCGAATGTAAGAATCCGAGCCGTAGGGACACGATGATCCAGCCATGGGACACAATGATGGCTTGCTTCGAATGTAAGAATCCGAGCCGTAGGGACACGATGATCCAGCCATGGGACACAATGATGGCTTGCTTCGAATGTAAGAATCCGAGCCGTAGAGACACGATGATCCAGCCATGGGACACAATGATGGCTTGCTTCGAATGTAAGAATCCGAGCCGTAGGGACACGATGATCCGGCCATGGGACACAATGATGGCTTGCTTCGAATGTAAGAATCCGAGCCGTAGGGACACGATGATCCAGCCATGAGACACAATGATGGCTTGCTTCGAATGTAAGAATCCGAGCCGTAGGGACACGATGATCCAGCCATGGGACACAATGATGGCTTGCTTCGAATGTAAGAATCCGAGCCGTAGGGACACGATGATCCAGCCATGAGACACAATGATGGCTTGCTTCGAATGTAAGAATCCGAGTCGTAGGGACACGATGATCCAGCCACCTCAATCCAGTAACAAGATGTGAAAGCAAAATTTGGAAAGTTGTTACTCTATTTGGAAAATGCACTTGGGGTAAAGTCTAAATGTCAATAAATGAATCCTCTATCTTAGGGATTTGTTGCCCTAGTTCAAAATAAATCAACGTGTGTCTGGGGTCAACTTGCCCTAGTTTTCCAAGTAAATCAATGTGTGCTTGGGGTCAGTTACCCCAATACAACTGAAATCTCTCCATCCAAGATGTCAAATAATCATTTGAAAGCTCAAGACAAGTGTGAAGGGTGCTCTATTGCTGCTTGTGATGCTAGAATGCAATGATATGCTGCTATATGTATGCATGTTGCTAACTGGTGATTTTTATTTTTTATTTTTGTGATGCTAAAATATAAAATGCATAAGATGTATGGTAATGCGTGAAATGCATGACAATGCATGAGATGCATAGTAATACATGAAATGCATGGCAATGCATGAGATGTGTGGTAATGTGTGCATGACATGCAAGGCGATGCATAAGATGTATGGTAATGCATAAGATGTATGGCAATGTGTGAAATGCATGGAAATGCATAAGATGTATGGTAATACATGAAATGCATGCAATGCATGACGATGCATAAGATGTATGGTAATGCTTGAAATGCATGACAATGCATGAAATGTACGGTAATACATGAAATGTAGGTACTGCATGCAATGGATGATAATGCATGAAATGTAGATAATGCATGAAATGCATGACAATGTATGAGATGAATGGTAGTGCATGGAATGCATAGCAATATGTGAAATCTAGGTAATGCATGAAATGTATGACAATGCATGAAATTTGGGGTAATGCATGATAATGCATGAATCTTTTCTCCCAATGCACTCATGATCAATGTCCTCATCTTTGGTCTCTACATGAGGTTCGCCACATTTGAATGGATTTGTAACCGATCTTAGCTTAATCTTCTTTATTCATCCGGTCATGGAAGTGATTGACTCAGCTCAAATGAAAATCATAAAATCTGCCCCAGTTGAATGGACCTACAGATGATCTTGACTCTGATTTCCTATTCCAATCCGATAAGAAAGTACTTGAATGGGACCTACTAAGACTCAACTCGGAATTTGCCCCAGTTAAATTCATCTGTCACCGATCTTGAATCTATTGTTGGATTCCTTTTGAACTTGGCATAACATTTGCCCCAGTTTGACTGCTCTTTCTCCACAAGGATCTTCTTTATAGAAATTTCTGGTGATTCTGAAACTCTTTGACTATCCATCCCATTGGAATGATTATGCAATTATGACATCAACTTGGGAAATCAAAAAGGTCAACCACCCAAAAAGATGTTTTACCATGTTCCAATGTTATTACAAGAAAAATTTATACCAGTATTCAAAAGCCATATGATATTGATGTTTAATTTACCAAACTGAATGGCTGATCTTGTCTTCGACTGTCCCAACTTTATCGAAAGCCACCTCTCTTCTTTTGTTTCATCATGCTGTGAAACCATTAGAAATTTCACCTATTTAAACGTTGTCTTTAGTTTAGTCAAGTTCAACTCATGTTTTGATCTCAAGATGGTCTTTAAGACTCGGGACGAAACGTAGGCTAAGGGATACAGGTTTTCAGAATAAAAGGGAAACTAAGGCTTAAAAATACCACCCCAAATAATGTTTTACGCCCCCAGTTCAAGTTGAGACGTTTTGCAAGATGTTGACCGAACTTGTTATTCAAACAAGCTGCCCACGTACCTTTTTAGGATCAGGTCATTACGTAGTTCAGACTCGTCATTGAGTCTGACAAATCATTAGAGACAACAATGTATACCAATCTGGTCAGGACTTCATTTGGACCGTAATGTAGGCTGGGGGTTATAGGTTAAAGAAAGAAAGAGTTAAATAGGGCTCAAAATCATCATTTTCATCAAGGGTAATTTGGTCAAGGATCACATGCGTAGTATTTCCCTTATTTTCTTTCTCTTTTCTTCTTTCTCTTTCCATTTTCTTTTATTGCTCCCTTTTGTTTTTCTCTTTCATGAAGGGATTTTTTCATTTTTGTTTGAACTTCATTTGGGACTAATCCTTTAAAATTGCCCCAGTGTGGGGTGTGATCCTTTGACGGGTTAATTAATAAATGAATTTTTCAGGCTCAAAAGGGCTTGCAAGAGATTTCTTCTTTGAATTTCTTTTGGATAGCAGAAAAATGGCCTGTCATCATTTCGATAGCCCATTGTTGTCTCATATGACTTGCCAAACGCTAGGAGACCCAACCCAGGTTAACTTTTTGGTGAACTGACTTTTAAGAAAAGGCTAGTTTAACAATCAAGCTCAACTTGGTTAGCAATTGGTAAATCAATATTTGGTTCTTTTTAGAAATAACTGGTCGGCCAAAGATGACCATCTATCATTTGATCAAAACATGAATAATGAATTGACTTGAAACTCTTGGCACTACATATATTTTGCTGAATTCCTTCGAGAACATCTGTCTTCATAGGGTGAGGAAAATTGTTTTATCTTCTTCTAATTCCACCTCCCGTGTTTGGTTTTCAAAATTAACATCACTTTCTGGCTTATGAATATTGGTATTATTATTTTCCTTATCTTTACACGAAACATCAGCAAACAAACTCTTGGTCAATTGAACTCAGGACACAAGTGATATGAAAAGAATGCATAATTCAATTTATTGATGAAAGGAAAATTGTCCGAGACAATAGTGTCGACAGACTTCCAGAAGATAGGGAATTAAAATGACATCATCACATGAAACAAACTAGATAATCAAAAACTTGCCCCTTGTATACTTTTGCTCCCTTTGGGCTCCTTACGAGAACTCTAGGATCCATAACTTGACAGATTCTTTTGCCTGACCTCGGCTCCTACAACATATTAACCATTTCTTTCCCCGTGATTGGGTAGGGGATCACTCTGGATTCCTAGCTGCTTATCATCGAAGACCAACCAACCGGCATCCCTCAACGACTGTACCTTGTGTTTAAATGTCCAACAGCGGTCAACGGTGTGACCTGGAGAATTGGAGTGATACGCGCACTTAGCGTCCGGGTCATACCATTGTGGTAGAGGGTGTCGTACGGCTACTCCAGGGATTGTTGAAATAAGCCTTCTTTCGAGCAATTGGGGGAGCAATTCCGAATAGGACATGGGAATTGGTTGCACCCTATTAGGACCATATCTCTGTGTTTGAACATTTTTCTGTGTGAGCGTAGGCCCATAGGGAACAGACTGAGACCCTGTGCCTACATGCGCTATTTGATTAACAATATTTCTTCTAAACCCTTGGTTATGACCTCTTTGGTATAGTCGCCCTTGAATCATATGAGTTTCATCATCCTTTTTCCTATATGCCCATTTCTTGTCTGAACTAGTTTCTTCGCCACTACTTCTAGCTTTTCCGACTTTGATGGCTGTTTCGATTCTTTCTCCGCTAGAAACAATGTCCATGAAGTCATAGGGGGTTGCCCCTAAGAGATGCCCAAAGTAGGGATCTTTCAATGTATTCACGAATAGGGAGATAGCCTCCCTATCTTCCACCGGAGGGTTCACTTGGATGGACATGTCCCTCTATCTATATGCATATTCTCTGAATGTTTCATTAGGTTTTATTTGCATGCTTTGCAGGGTCATACGATCAGGTGCCATCTCTATCACATGGCGGTACTGAGCTATAAATGAATTTGCCAGATCTTTCCAAGTACGGATTCGAACTCGATCCTGCTGAATGTACCATCTAATAGCTGCTCCAATCAAACTATCTTGAAAGCAATGCATCATCAACCTTTCATCATCAGTATGTGCAGCCATTTTTTGGCAATACAGGCGCAGGTGGGTCCGAGGACAGTGGGTCCCATCAAATTTTTCAAAATCTAGTATTTTGAATTTCGGTGGCAGGGTGACCTTTGGCACGAGGCACAGGTCATTGGGATCTACAGAGTCGAATGTATTGGATCCCTCAATAGCTTTCAGGCGTTCCTCTAGTACGTCGTATCGACGTTCAGTTTCAGATCTGTTCATCCCCAGATCAGAAGCTACTAATGGGGGAGTCCCTACCACTGGGAACCCTTGTGCTGGCATAGCATGGATGAAAGGAGGCATATTTGGCGGTGGACCCCCTATGACGCCAGGTGGCGGAATTGATGTTTGTCCATGATCTGGGGTGAACCCAGGGGGATGAGCGGGGTCCACATCTACTTCGGGATCAACATGTACTGCCTTTCCCTTATTCATCAGTAACTCAAGAACCTTACTTATCTTGTCATTTATCTCTTCTTGTCCTTGTTCTAGACCCAGGACTCTATTTTCCAATTGTTCGCTCATTTCTCTCGCTCTTCGCCTGGTATTGTACTGATGCGTGGTGGTCTCAATTATTGCTTTATGTTACTCAAACCACCTCTTTGAACTGAAACCAACAATTTCCTTTTTAGAATCACGAATGCACAATTATGTACTACATGAGTGAAAGTGTTTTGGTGCATGATTAGGGTATGCAATGGGTGTTTATGCATGGACGCAACTAGTGCACTTATATATACAAACAAAGGTATAAACATGCATGCAGCCTATCGTGCATGACTATGTATGAAATGAAATGCATGAATATGATGTAACCTAAATTACTACTTAGCTAGAATTCTAGAAAAATCTCACTAATGAAACGGATCAAGATTAACATAATCATTGATGGGCTACAATTTCAATTCAATTTCTCCCTTGCCCATTCATTTCCTTGATGAGGGTCCATGTACCTTAGATTCTATAAAGGGTCAAGTTATGTTCTGAGGTTGGGGTTGACCCAGGCTAGTCAACCCGTTGGATTTGTGGACTTTAGTGTGCACTTGGGCCTCAAGTATTTTAAAATATGGGCTTCAATGCATTTCATGATGAGATCAGGCCTTAGTTTTAAAAAGGACTTGGGCTTGGATTATTTGAAAAAATGTTGGCCCAAATTTTTAGGCAAATGGGGTTGAAGTCCTCTTTTGAAATTTGAGTTTGCCCCTTTTTGAAAATTAGGCATGGGCCGAGGTTTTGCTTAGGAAAATGTCGGGCCTAGGTTTGTTTTTAAAGAATTGGGTCCAAGTTATTTGAAGAGGGTTGGGTCTACCCATATTTTAAAATGCTTGGGCCAAGTGCTTCATTGTTGAAAGGATGGGCCATGGTCTCATTATTGGGCTTTTTCAAAATACTGGCTAAGTAGTATGTAATTCTAAAATGGATGCAGAATGCATGGTATAATACAAGGTATCTCACAACATATATACAATAGACGGTATGGGGATAAGGATGTCCCAACCCAAGGTAGGTATGTATATATAGGGTTCGTCATAGCACTATCCTAGTTAAGGAAAACTATATACAAGTATGTGTGGGTAGGCTCTAACCCTATTGACAAAAGGTTCCCAGTTTGGAATTCTATCCTCCCCCATTGGGGTCCGGATAAAACTCGTACTGAGTGGAGTGGTTCGCGGGTCCCATCAAGCTCTGCCACGAAGGGACTGACGCTATTACACTCCTATCTAATCCTAATAAGGAAAGCTCGGGTATAGAGCGTGAAAGTGTGTGAATTTAAATTTAACCTAATCCCGCTATCCCCACATTTATTTACATGCTATAAACAATATGGAAACAAGATTTCTACCATTAATACATATATTTAAACGATAAGGAAACACAATATATGCAATTAATATGTTTATTAAAAAAAATAATAATAATAAAATTTGGAAACAAAAATAAGGAAACAAAATATTTACGATTAGTATACACAATATCTATAATTAATATGCTTATTCACAATATCTAAAATTAATATGCTTATTCAGAATAATTGGAAACAAAATATCTACATTTAATGTTCAACAAATTAGGAAACAAAATATTTTTAATTAATTGAGATTATTTACAAATTATGGAAGTTAAATATTTATAATTAATCAAAGTTATTTACAAATTATAATATTTACAAAATAAGGAGTAATTAAAAGATTTAATAAATTTAAACTTTAGATAATTTCTAATTAATTAATGGCTCGATTCTCTAAGTCCCCAGCGGAGTCGCCAAGCTGTCGCGGCGTCCCGGGAGCACGTGTGCCCCGAGCGGCGAAGTAAAAATCAATTTTATATTTTCAATTAAAAAGATGAAAGTGTCGGAGTCGCCACTAACCTTTAGTGCGGTTAGAACACATGATTACTACCCCGTTAGGGGTAGAATCGGTCTACATTACCAGAATTGGGGTCGGGAGTTCGGTTACGCGAGGGAAAGGTACGACCACCCCCTACGCGCCCGTTCTTACGAACGGTACCTAATTAATTTGAAATTATCCCTAAATTAATCTAATAATTCTTTAAATTACTCCTTTTTATGAATTTATAAATACATGTAAAAAATAAATAAATATATACATATATATATATTCCCTCAGAGCTTAGGGTACGTGGTGCCCAAAGGCTCATACCCCTTACAATTAAATCATAGGGATTAAAATCAAAATTATTTAAGAAAATATGCTCCCACATTTTAAAATTGTAAGTAAAAGTTTTATAGGAAAATATTAGTATGGGAGGTTTTAATAATAGATATAATAATTTAAACATAATAAATAAGTAAATAAAATAGTAATAAACTAGAATATTAGGATACCAAAATACATACTAATCAACATATATAATAGAAGCTAAAATATCTAACATACCAATAATAGTAGAATATAAACAATAATATAGACTAAGATAATGAGCAAATATTAAAATACTACATGTGCGTTATAAACAAAAATACTTAAACATACCATAATACACATAATTACGATAATAATAATAATAAATATCCACAAATAATATAATACGCAATAGATTACTATAATACTATATATACTAAACATACCATATAATAGCATGATACCAAAACACAAAGAATATTAGCTAAAATATTAAACTTACCATAATAATTAATACCTTGTATATTAACATACTAAAAATATAATAATAATATATAATATTACCTAAAATGTTATATTACTAAATGTACACGGTCACCTAAAATACTAAATTAAATGTATAATGCTACTTACAATTCTAAGTTGCTAAATATAAATATCATTTATTCAAATAAATATTATAGCATTAAAAATTCCACAACAATGTTATGAACACGACAAAATGATAATACAATCGTATACAAGAAATAAATAAATAATAAACAATAATGAACATCAATATATACGCAATAGCAATATATATACAAAATAACATTAAGAAGAAAAAAAATATATATATAAACAAATTACAAAAACATCACACGTGCATGTGTGTGTTTGTGTGTGTGTGGACAAGTTGTCCAAGAGATGAAACTCAAAGAAATTAATCAAATCAGTAAATATTAACAAGGGAGAGTTAGAAACAACCGAGTAAGGTTTCAGATTGATCAGATAAGAAATCGCCGCTCGATTGGCTTCATCTAGTTGAATGCGCATACACCGACGATTCCACTGCTGCGGCGGTGAGACAGCTGTGTAATAAATTAAAATGAAATTGTAAAACTCAAAATAATAATCTGAATGGTGAGAATTAAGATAAAAGGGTCAGAAACAACCTGGTAAAATTTCGTATTGATCGGATAAGAAATCGCCGTTCGATTGCCTTTGTCTAGTTGAATGCGCAGACGCCGATGACTCCACTGCTGCGGCGGTGATACGACTTTGCAAGAAATTAACACAAAGGGAGAAAACTCAAAAGACGAATTTGAACGGTGAAAATTAAGAAGTAGAAACGACCTCGTAAAATTTCGCATTGATCGGATAAGAAATCGCTGCTTGATTGGCTTCATCCAGTTCGATGCGCAGACACTAATGACTCCACTGCTGCGGCGGTAATACGGCTGTGCAAGACATTAACACAAAGGGAGAAAACTCAAAATAAGAATCTGAACGGTGAAAATTAAGATGAAAGGGTTAGGAAACACCTCATAAAGTTTCGAATTAATCGGATAAGAAATCGTTGCTCGATTGGTTTCATCTAGTTGACTGCGCAAACGCCAACGACTCCATTGCCGCTGCACAAGACTGCAAGGTAAGATTTTTCTTTCTTTGGTCTGTGCCTCCTCCTCTTTGGCTTGGCTATGGCCCCCTTATATAAAAAAATTCTGTAAACCCTAAAAAAAAACTTCCTTTTTGATTTTATTTTATTTATTTATTTTTTTTTTTGCTTTTACTATTATGGTAATAATGAAAATAGTAATAGTAATAATAATTATTATAATAATAATAATAAAATCAATAAGGTTATAATAATAATAATAATAAATAATTGTAGTAAAAGTAAAACTAATAAAGATACTATCAATAAAATAATAATAATAAGACTAGTAATAATAATAATAATACTAATAGTAATAGTAAAAATGACAATAATAAAATAATAATAATAATAATAATAGCAAAAAATAAAAATAGAAATAAAAATGAAGTAATAATAACAATGTAAATAATAATAATAATAATAATAATAATAATCATATCGGGTCTGGGTAAAAATGGGGTGTCTACAGAGCTGATTGGTGTATTAATTCACTCTACTGTGAGAATTCTCTTTTGTACACATATTCCTTTGTTATATTTCTTAAACGATTTTGAGTTGTTGAATCGTTGAACCAAATAAGAGGTTGTTATTTGGAGAGGCGGGCTCTAGCCTAATTGAAGGAGTGTATTGTAAGTTGGTATTGTTCCACCAGGTAACGGAACTGATATAGTGGAATCCTTTGGTGTTTTTTCCAAAGGCGAGGACGTAGGCTGTGTTGAAGCCGAGCCTCGTAAAAACTCTTGTCTCTTTCTCTCTGATTTACTTTACATTTCTTACTTGCGGTTGTTATATGATTTATATGTGCAGGTTGTAGTTTCTAAATTGAGAAAGAAACAAAAAGTACTTGATATTTAGAAAGTACATTTTGATTAATCGTTTGCGGAAACCTAAGAAGGGAGTACGTTGATTAATCTGCGGAAATCTTGATTAAGTAAAGTGTTTGCTAAGAGTTTACAGGGAAATCAACAAAAGTTTTTACATCTTAATTGAGTGATTGAATTATTATGATTTCATTGATTGATTTGTAAATTTAAATTTCTATGTTCTTCAGTGTGGTTATTATATATATATATATATATATATATATTTATATTGACTTCTAGGTTGTTAAAATTAAAAGTCGATAAATCATTAAAATAGTAAAAAGAATCCAATTTACCCCCCCTCTTGGGAAGTTATTCCTCATTTCATTCCCTTCGACGAGACGTGCCCTCGTCAACAAGATCCTCACGAACCTTCGTCGATGAAACCCCTGTGTTCGTCGACAAAGCCTTGATTAATTTCTTGGGTTATTAAATTCTACTCTTCTTTTGAAATTTTGTCCTCAAGATTTACTATTCATATAATTCACCATCCCTTAAAATAAACGGTCTACTTATTTTATTACTTACCCTAACTTATGGTAAAAGAATACTGTGGTTACATTCTAAATTCTAAGAGATTACACATATAAATCTAAAGACTACCTACTAACTAAATCATTATATGTACCTACAAAAGAAACTTTACCTAATTACTTATACTTTACCTGTCTACCACTAAACCTCTTGGAACAACTGTGCATATCTCTGTCTTATCTGCTCCTCGAGCTCCCAAGAAGCTTCCTCTATAGCATGATTCCTCACAAAACTTTTACTAGTTGAATTTCTTTGGTGCGCAGTGTTTGTGTCTTTCTGTCCAAGATTTGTACTAGTATTTCTTCCTAAGCTAATGAATCTTTAAGCTCTATTTCTACATAACTGATTATGTGGGATGGATCTGAGACGTATTTCCTAAACATAGTTACATGAAATACGTCTTGTATTTTAGACAAAGCCGGCGACAAAGCTAGCCTATAGGCAATTGACCCCACTCTCTCAAGTATCTCAAAAGGACCAATATACCTAGGGCTCAACTTGCCCTTCTTTCCAAACCTCATAAACCCTCTCAGAGGACCTACCTTCACGAATACTCAATCTTCCACATCAAACTTTAACTCTCAGCGGCGAGTGTCTGCGTAGCTCTTCTGCCAACTCTGCGTGGTACTGATTCTTTCTTTAATTACTTAGACCTTATCATATGCCTGATGTACAATCTTTGGACCCAAAACTCGCCTCTCACCTACCTCATCCCAAAAGAGAGGAGAACGACATCTCCTACTATACAATGCCTCGTAGGGTGTCATACCGATACTAGCCTGATAGGTATTATTATAAGCAAATTCAACCAATGACATAAACTGAGTCCAGCTGCCCCAAAAATCTAGAACACATGCACAGAGCATATCTTCTAATGTATGGATCGTCCTCTCAGTTTTTCCATCTGTCTGGGGATGGAAAGCAGTGCTAAATGCTAACTGTGTACCCATAGCCCCCTGAAAACTTTTCCAAAATCATGAAGTAAATCGAGGATCCCGGTCTGAGACTATGGACACTGGTACACCATCGATGTGAATTATCTCCTGAATATATATTTCTGCCTATCTGTCCACCGAATAACCGACTTTAATAGGGATGAAATGGGCGGTCTTTGTCAGACGATCAACAATCACCCAAATTGGTTTCAATCCTTGTTGCACTGGTGGTATTCCTGTAACAAAATCCATGGAAACGTGATCCCACTTCCACTTTAGAATAAAGAATGAATGAAATTGTCCTGCCGGTCTTTGGTGCTTAGCCTTAACCTACTGACACGTCAGACACTGCTGTACAAATTTTAAAATTTCCCTTTTCATTCCACTTCACCATAAATACTCTCATAGATCCCTATACATTTTAGTACTACTAGGATGGACTGTGTATAATGATCTGTGAGCTTCTTCTAAGATCGTTTTTCTAATATCTTCATCTACCAGCACACACAATCTGGTGTGAAATCTCAGAACTCCATCATTAGCGATACTAAACTCCTCTCCCTAACCATCTCGCACTCTAGCCATTACCTCTGTTAATTTTGCGTTATCACCCTAAGCGGCCTTTATCTTCTCATATAGTGTAGGTTGTACAACTAAGCTGGAAACAAACACCTGAAGACTATCTTCTACTGATTCTATATTAAGTCTCTCCAAATCCATCAGGATCGGGTGCTAAATCTTTATGGCTACCAATGCTGGTCCCACTAATTTCCTGCTCAGAGCATCTGCCACCACATTCGCTTTCCCTGGGTGGTAACTTAGTGCAATCATAGTCTTTAATAAGTTATAGTCACCTTCTTTGCTTCATATTTAGTTCTTTCTAGGTAAAGAAATATTTCAAACTCTTGGGATTCGTAAAGATTTCCCACTTTCTACCATACAGATAATGCCTCCAGATCTTGAGGGCATACAATACTGCAGCTAATACAAATCATGCACAGGATAATTTTTCTCATATTTTTTAAGCTGTCTAGAAGCATTACAATGACCCTGCCATGCTGCATCAATACACACGAAAAACCCTTCAAGGGCGCGTCACTGTATAACACAAATTCGTCCTCCCCCAATGGAATAGCCAACACTGAAGCGGTAACCAACCTCTGTTTCAGCTCCTGAAAGCTCTACTCAATGTCATCGATCCATCCAAACTTTATATTTTTTCTTGTAAGTCGCGTCAACAAACCCGATAAGCTGGAGAAACCATCAACAAAGCACCGATAATAACCAACTAAACCCAAAAAACTCCTAACTTCTTGAACATTTCCCGACCTTACCCAATTTACTACTGCCTCTATCTTACTCGAGTCAACTGCTACACCCACCTCAGAGATCACATGGCCAAGAAAAGAAACCTGCCTCGTCTAGAATTCACATTTCTTGAGTTTTGCATATAACTTTCTCTCTCTCAAAGTTTGTAATACCAACCTCAAATAATGCTCGTGCTCCTCAAAACTCATCGAGTAGACCAGTATATCATCAATGAATACAACCACGAACTGTTCCAAATACTGATGGAACACCCGTTTCATTAAATCCATGAATACCGCTGGTGCGTTAGTCAACCCAAATGACACTACTAAGAACTCGTAATGTCCATATCTCCTTCGAAATGCCGATTTCGAGATGTTTTTTGCCCTCACTCTCACCTGATGATAACCTGAGCATAGGTCGATTTTAAAATAGATGTGGGTCCCTTGGAGCTAGTCAAACAAGTCGTTGATCTTGGGAAGAGGATATTTATTCTTAATTGTCATTTTATTTATCTCCCTATAATCTATACACATCCTCATGATCCCATCTTTCTTTTTCACAAATAAAACTGGTGCTCCCTAGGACAAGACGCTAGGCCTGATAAACCCTTTATCCAGAAATTCTTGTAATTGATCTTTTAATTCTTTTACCTTGATTGGGGCCATTCAATAAAGAGCTTTAGATACTGGTGTTGACCCCAGTAGAAAATCCACAGTAAACTTAACTTCACGGTCTGGTGGTAAGCCAGGTAATTCTTCCCGAAATACGTCTGAAAATTCTCTAACCACAGGGATATCAGCTTATTTCAGTTCTTCTTTTGGCAATTTCTTTATGTAGGCAACAAAGCCCTGGCAACCTTCTTTAATAAGTTTCCTTACCTGAATGGATGATGCAAGCTACGGTAAAGAACGGATACGTGAACCAAGAAACTTGTATTCTTGCTCACCTTGAGGCTTAAAAATAACTTCTTTCAAATGACAGGAAATACTGGCATGATTACTTGCCAACCAATCCATACTCAGAATTATATCAAACCCCTACATATCTAACATCTCAAGATTAGCTGGCAATACCTTACCCTGAATAGTCACTAGAAAGTCCCTGAGTACCCTCCTATATCTCACCACTGATCCAGTCGGCGTAGCTACAACCAACCCAACATCTAACAACTATGCCTCATACCCCGTTAATTTGGCATATACCGATGAAATAAAAGAGTGGGTGGCACCTGTATCAAATAAAACAACATTTGTATATGAGAAAGCCATAAGGGTACCTGTAATCATGTCTCCAGCTACATCAGCACCACCTGACATCAACATGTAAACTCTCACCTATGCCTTGTTCCTCTACTGGCCTCCACAGGGTGCCTAATAACCACCCCAAAACGATCTAGGAGCTGGTGCCTGAGTTGGCAATCACTGACACGACCAAGATCTATGCCCAGGCCTCCCACAATGGTAGCATACATTCTCTCCCATTCTACATTCACCTGGATGTCTCCGGCCACATCTAGGATAGGTGGGTATAGCTCATCCACCCTAAGAACCATTGCGGCCTATCATCCATCCCTGACTACCTCCATATTGATCTCCTCTCCATGACCCACGACTGGAATTCGCTTGATAATCTAGAGGCGCAGACCTTTTCCTTTGACTCTGCACCGTGACACGTCTCTGCATACCACTCTTAATAATAGCATCTCTATCCACAACCTCTGCAAACATCTGAGCTCGAAAATCGATAAATTACTCGAATAGACTATGCTTCAGGCCTTCCTCAAACTTCTTTGCCTTCTTCTCTTCATATGGTGCCAAGTGTGGGGCAAAACAAGACAATTCAATAAAGTGTGCAGCATATTGAGACATTGTCATCAGCCTCTGAGCCATATGTAGAAATTATGCTTCCTTCGCGCTCTAAATGACACCAGGAAAATATCGCTTGAAGAACAATTCCTTGAATCTACTCCATGATACTAGCATTGGATCTGCCCTTTATTCCCTAATCAACCGTGCTGATCTCCACTAGCGCTTTGCCTCTCCTATCATTTTAAATAATGCAAAAGACACCTTCTACTCGTCTGTACATGCCAGCACTGCTAAGATCTCCTCAACATCCTGGACCCAGTTTTCAGCAACAATCGGGTCAGGTCCTCTAGCATAAAAAGGAGGCTTCGTCCACATAAACTGCTCAATCGTGCAGCCACGCTCTTCTTCACTCCTAACCATCTCAGCCATCACCTGTTGAGTGACACTGTGTAAAACGGAATTTGTATCTACACCTCCCATACTGGAGGGTCCTTGTCTATCACCTCCTGCATCTACACTACTGCTCCCTGGATCCATCCTAAAAATACACAGAACGTCGTTTCAAAATCCTATTCTCACAAAGATATAATCTATTCATTCAACTAAAACTTCAGTTTCTCTATTAACAACTCCCTTGTTCTTACCCCAAAATCCAATCATGCAACCCAAACACATGACTCGTCAATAGTTTACAATGGTTATCCTGAAATCGTCACCCCAGGAAAAATAAAGAAACCACCACGAAAATCTTATATTCAGACCACAGAACAAAACCTCAAATTCTTTTCCTATACTCTAGTATTGTTCCCGCTGCATTCTAGTGTCTACAGGACCTAGCAACCTAGGCTCTGATACGAAACTTTGATGACGTGCTATTTATTTAACATTTTTTTTGTGTATATCATAAATATCATCTATTTGAAAAACTACTAAAAATACCTTAGGCTCAAAGGAGAACTAGGGAAAATCCTATATGTTATACACACCTAAGCAGTGGTAACAAGAAACAGTAAACTGTCATATGTACAATACCCGAAAAATATAATATTTAGAGGTATATTTACAACACAAAATACCCAGTGACAATATCAAAAGCCCGGGAGCTATCCCAAACCACTGGCACCAAAAATGCACCTACCCTTTCAGTTAGGGCAGCACAAGACAACCTTTACTCGCGAGCCTGATCTACTCGCCTAGCCGGATCTATTGAAAAATAGTAAGTCACTTGGATGAGACAACGCTCACTAAGAGGAAATATGCTATTACTAATGTGTGGCGGCTGAGTTATACATTTAATATACTGAAATAATACTGACATTGTAATATGAGTAAGCTGATAAACTGTACATAACATATGCAATGTAGTTTAAAATATAATTGTGTATCCGAGTTTGCTATCTATATATTATGCTAATATGATAATATAAAGTGCTGCTGTATGATATAGCTATACATAGGAACTTCTGCTATATCATGGGATCTGTATGTCATGATATATCCTCTAATGATAGTGTTGTGTGGCCCATAGGATGGACTTACTCTCGTTGGCCTACCAAGCAAGTCAAACTATATCTGTAACATCTGCCAATCCATCAATTTGACAATCTGTCAATATGGCCCATTGCAATCTCTCCAGCCATTCTCTACCTCTATCTTGTCTAACCAGCCACCTCAACCTAGCGTGCTGGGGAGACTGTAATCTATCCTAACATAGTTAGACGGAATCCACATACTATCTAAGTTATGTGGTTGCACGTGTCTATAATGGCAATGATACTGTGCTTTACTGTTTATATCTATCTGTAATTTCCACAGGAATTTGATATCATGTGATACTGTATGCATATATAAATATATATTTATCTTGCTGCTTTTAACATGATTTTGAAAAAACCATAACACTATAAATCTGATCTATATTATTTGGAATATAGGACTAAAATATCTATAATATCTGTCTGAAATATATATAAAATATCTGTCTGTAATATCTGTAATATCTATAATCTCTGTCTGTAATATCTATATTATCTGTCTGTAATATCTGTAATCTTTGTCTGAGTATTATGGTTTGGAAATCATGCTATTCAAAGAAACACTATAAGTCTCATTTTCTATTGATAAACTATATATCTAGATATCTGTAGAATTGTATAATCAACATACTATACTGTAATAAACTCATGCCACACATTTGATTAATTACAATCTCTTGCTTCATATCTATAATTTTACTGAAATAATAATACTCATGATATTCTAGAAAAATAAACTGATCATCATGCTTGTAAATATACATACATATTCTGCTGATAAACATTCTAAAAATGCCCTAGCATAGCATATTTCCCTTACCTAGATACTGATAAGTCCCTACTGCATCCTGGCTTTATACCCGCAGGGTTCCCCTCTCAACACCCTGAAAACAACATCCCCCAGAACCAAACATTAGTATTTCTTTGCATACTACATTTCTTAAAACTATGGGAAAGGCTAATACTAGATAAAATGACTTACCCTAAGGTTGGGATGAAGTTCAAATTACTTCCCCCAACGATCAGCTCCTGCAAACTTGCAGAGAACTTCACCAAGAGTGAAATTAGGATAGCTTCCCAAGAGGGGGGGTGAATTAGGATTTAAAAATTTATTTTTAATTTAATACTTCTAAGTTATAACAATAAATATACTTCAAATACAATCACAAAAATAATTCAAATCAACTATAGCTAAGATAAAATAACCAATCACATGCTTCTTGTAACAATAGCCCTATAGCAATGTGTAAAGCTTGCTGAATATGTATAAGCCTTGTGTCAAAATTCACAAACACACTTCTTCCCAATGTTCAACTTTTAAATAAATTTTCAATTTAATAAGTTAAGGATGATCAACCAATATAGTCCCTTCCGGTTTCCGCAATCAATGCTGATCAATACCAAAACAAATTATCTTCTAGTCTATTTAACAACCAAACACATAGAATTCAGAGTTTGATAAAACATGCACGCAATTTATAATCTTTTCTAGAAAGTAAAGAGTAGGGAAGAGAGAGAAGAACACAAGGTTTTACGAGGTTCGACTTCAACACAGCCTACGTCCTTGCCCTTGGCAAAACCACCAAAGGATTCACTATCACCGTTCCTTTACCAGGCGGAACAATAGCGATTACAACACTCCTTGGTTAAGGCTAGAGCCTGCCTTCTCCAAACAATATTCCCTTATTTGGTCCAATGATTCAAAACTCGAACCGTCTATCAATTTGCTACAAAGATTTGAAATAATACATACAAGAATTTGCTCCTCAAAGAGCTGATTAGTACAGATCAAAAACTATGTACTTCAATAAAATTCACAATACGAAATTCAAATTGAAGCTCTAAAGATTTTTCACCATGGGATTCTTTCAATAGATGAAAGAATTAGCGATTGTGGCTTAATATTAATAAGAGAATTAGCAAGACTTCAGTAAACTTCGTAGGAGTTGTGAGCAACAAAGAGCTTTGATATTTTTAGAATGCTTGAGAGAGAGTTTGATTGCTGAATTGATTTCTTGGTGTTCAAATCAATGTATCTTGAGGGTATTTATAGATGTAGAAAGGTATCTAGCTTGTTCCCCAAGTTTACTTGGAGTAGGTTTTAAGTTTTATACTAATTTGGGCCTCAAGTAATTGAAATTTTAAAAAAATATCCGTTGAGTATTTTGAAATTTGCCACTAGCCAGACGACTGTGTTGTCTCTCGCAGTCAACTATCCATGCATTTCAAATACAAATTTCACATACTGTAAGGTGTCAGTCACCTGTCATCAGGGTGACAGCCGTCTGTCACTGAACAACTCAGTTTTAAAAAAAGAACATTCATAAGGGTGGCAATCATCTGACAGAACCTACGCAGTGGTCTCATTTGTCACTGACAATCGTTTGTCAAGTACTTGATAGTTGTATGTCATGCTTCTGTCTAATTAGTTAAGGTTCTTTAATATGCCAATTGACTATCATAGACAGGCAGTCGTCTGTCAATTAGATTTTCCTTCTTTAAAATTTTTTTTTATCTCTCTCATCTTTGCTTAATTAATCTTGGAATATTAACTTGTTTAACTTTGAAAAATATGTTCCAAGACTTTAAAACTTCAGGTTTCTAAGTATGTCTTTGCATAATGAGCTTCAAAATGAAAAATCATACTTGAATCATATTTGAAGTACTTACAAAGCTTGTTCTAAAAATTGAAATGAAAATTCTTTGCTTTGAGTTCTTTTTGTCACTGATCTTTGACCTTTTAGACTTCTTTGAGCTTTCATTATGTATCGTTTGTATTTATGTAAGGCCTTAGTATCACTTGGAAACAAATTAGATAGCCTTACTTTGTTATCATCAAAATCAAGAGTTGTAAGCCTAGTTAGGCCAGCAGGAAGCATCGTGGTGACCTCAGATCTTCGATCTGGTGAGAAACGAAGCTGAAATCGAAGAGATAAGGGGAGGGGAACATTTTAGAGAGAGAAAATGAGATTCCCACGCTGAAATTCTGTCAAAAATCTAGGTTTTAACTACTTATAGCCCCAGATTCATCGAGAAGACACGTCATCTCATCGACGAGTCCTGTAGAAAGTTCGTCGATGAACCTGCACCCCTTTTTGACGAGTTTCAGACAGCCACAAACCCTCTCTCGGTATCTTCTCGTCGATGAGATGTGCCTTCATCAACAAGATCCTCATGAACCTTCATCGATAAAACCCCTGTGTTCGTCGATGAAGCCCTGATTAATTTCTTGGGTTATTACATAATATCTATCTTCTTTACATTTTTTCATGTATCCAGGTGGCTGGTCGATATAAATCTTTTTTCCAGAAAACCGTTCTAAAATGTTGATTTCATGTGTAGTTGGTAAATCTTATGTTCATTTTGTGCAGAAAGTGAAATTAGTAATCTGATAGTCTCAAGCTTGGCAATCAGGGCAAAGATTTCTCTATAATCAATCCCTTAATTCTGCCTGTAGCCCTTGGTGACAAGTCTTGTTCTTTATCTCTAGACTTCTCCTTGAGCGTTCTTCTTGGTCTTAAGACTCATTTCACACCAATAATCTTAAGGCCCTTCAGGTGATTTGTCAGTTCCCATGTCTTGTTCTCCTCGATGGACTGATCCCCTCATCCATCGCTTTTCTCCATTTGTCTTCTTTGTAAGTGTTGACCTTATAGGTCAAGCCCGATTTTGATTGTGACAAATACTCATTGTATCTAATGGGTTCTTGAGGCTTTGTGCAGGAACTTAAATTGACAAATCATAATGCACATGGAGAGAGTGAAGCTTGAAGACCAAATTTCTATTGAAGACCTAATTTCTTATGTTGTAATATATTTCATTCACATAAAGGGTCTATAATAGTAATTAGGGCTTTTTGTATGTAATAATCACACGAATCACCTGCATGATCAAATACATAAGCTCATGATGCAAATGACATTTTGACTGACACCGAATTTTTTCGGTGCCTTCAAAAAGGACCTGAAAGTGACCTTTGGACACTCACCTTTGCACTCAAATATGTTAGTTAGATTAAATAGGGTGTTTGTGAATCAAAACAGGATCGAAATGCACACTCTGTGCACTTTCGGTCGACCGGCCCATGCAGTTTATTTTGCTCCGATCGACCGAATTCGGTCTGGGTCAACCGGTTGACCACAGCCCGGTCGACTGAACCATTTTAGTTTATTTGACCTCGGTCGACCGAACCTCCCAGGAGTTAACCTTTTTGACTACCTGATCAACCGAGCATATTTTAAGTGCCACCAACTTGGTCAACTAAGTTCCCAAGTGTGGGAACTCAACAGTTTGGTCGATCGGACAGATTAGTTCAAAATCAGTCTAGTCGACCAAACCTTGGTAAAATTGAAAAATCGCCTCAAACATGTACTCCTGGTCGACCAAGTCCCCAGTTCAAAGTTGGCTTGGTCGACCGAGCCATATGAACTTCGGTCGACCGAAAATGTTCTCGTTGATCGGGTCTTTCGGGTTGCCCTGAATTTTTTACCGTGGTTAATTTTTTAAGACAAGTTTAAAATAATAAAAACATCATTAATATTTTTCTAATAATCCCAATCTTGTCCCCAATGGTTATAATTCTTGGGGTGTCTATATTTACCCCTTCATTTGGGAAAAATAGGCATATGATTAGTGAATAAAATAAAAAATTCTCTCTCAAGCAAAATACTCTCTACTACTCATACTCTTTCTCAAAAGCACTTAAACTTACCTTCTCAAGTTCCTAAATCCTCTATAAGTGTTTTTGAGTGTTTGTGCAAATAGGTTTGCTCTCTCATTGTTTTGTGTTTGAATCGATTTTCATTGAGAGCTAAACCTAAGTGTTCTTAGGTGGCTTTTCTCATAAACCTATCCTAAGAAGACTTTCCTAAGCTTCTGAGTATTACATTTGTATTGCAATATCTTAGGAAGCTTGTATTTGTTTTTGGCTTGCAAAAATATTTTCAAACTTACTCAAATATCTTGTGCGATTTACATTGATATATTTTTGAAAAGATATTTGTGCTTGCGATATAATCTTTGTGGCAATATTTATTCAAGTATACATCATTTTCTGAATATAAAGATTGCATAGCTTTTGCAAACCAAGCATATACACTATATTCGTGATTGAGACATCCTACTGAGTGACACACTTAAGACTCACTCGACATCTTGTGTGAACATGTTTGATTGAATATTTTGAGATACAAATATTGTTGTTGACACTCTCACATACTCACTACACTGATAGAAAATACATTTGAGAGTTGAACTATTTAGACCACACTGAGCTTACATATTAAATCATTCGTGGTGTATGTGATTGAACGCATTTGGGTACATATCTGATTTACGTGAAAGCACTTTTATCTGTACCATTTGATTGTAAAATCTGAGTGCTTCCAGGCGTGGCCTAAGGGGCCAGTAATCTAGTTCAGTAAGGATTGGTGTAAAGGTTGAGGTCAGCCCTGTGCTAATTGACCTAGTTTGTATTGTTGCCGCTCCACCTGTTTAAGTGAGCAAGTTATAGTGGTAATCTTTGTGCTTGTTAGCCAAGGTGGGGATGTAGGCAATTGACCGACCCTCGATAACATCTTTGTGTGTCACTCTTACTTTACTGTTGTCTGGTGCATGTGACGTTAATTAAATTGCTTTATTTAAATTGTGGTATATTTACTTTACTTGTACTAGATTGTCCTTAAGGTTGTGAACATACTAGTGTTAGAACATTTACCTAGGAGTTAAATTTAAAAATACCAATTCACCCTCCTCTTGGGATCACGGTAAAGCTAACAATAAGCCTCCTTAAAGCTAACCAGGTCGCTAGTCAACAACAGACAGTATATAGTAATATACTCTTCTATAGGTTTTGTATTTTTACACAAATAAGCTAGGATATGAGCTCCTATAAGCCTCATGTCTATGATTTCACACTCAATTGGTGATGGAGCTCCATTCCTATGTAATGAATGGAAACCATGTGGAGGTGTCTACAGTTCAGGAACTTTTGACTTTATAGCCACTTCTCTTGTTTGTGATAGTTCTTCCTTCAAGCGTCAAATCTACATCTTTGGAATATTCAACCTGGTCCCCCTTCCTGGATTCATTTTCTTCAAAAATGTCATCTTGGCTGAAAATGACTTTATTGTTGATGGGATTGTAGAGTCGATATTCCATGGTGCTGTCGTCGTATCCAACAAGGATACACTTCTCTCCATTGTCTTCCAACTTTGTCCTTTTTGCCTCTGGGATCTTGGCGTAGGCTATAGAGCCAAGCTGACTCACACTGGGCTTGTGAGTACTCCACGCTTCATGTCGTGTCTTGTATCAAGACTCTTCATAGAACACCTGTTGAGCAGATAGACTGCACATAACACTACTTCTGCTAAAAAACTTTTGGGCACATTCTTATCCTTTAACATGTTCCTGGCCATGTTAAGGATCGTACAGTTCTTCCTCTTACCTACACTGTTTAACTGGGGAGTGTAGGTCAGTGTGAACTGGTTTTGAATCCATTGTTACTTAAGGAATTCTTTGAAAGCTTCTTCCTTATACACTTCTCCTTGGTCTGATCAGAGTGACTTGATATGATAGTCACTTTACTTCTCCACAAGAGTTTTGAACTCTTTGAATTTGTCAAACACTTATGACTTCCTCTTCAGGAAGTAAACCTAAGTCTTCCCACTATAATCATTAGTGATGATGAGAAAGTATCGATTCTAGCCATTTGAAATTGAGTTCAATGGATCACACACATCTATGTGTACTAGCTGGAGCGGTGTAGTAAATCTCGAGTTGTCTTGCTTTCCAAAGCTATTTTTGTGTTGCTTGCTTAGAACATAGCTTTCACATATTTCATTTAGATGTTGGATGTTGGGTAGGTCATTCACCATCTTCATTCTTCCTAACTACTTCAAGCTTTCAAAGTTGAGGTCTCCAAACCAAAGTTGCCGCAGCCAATTTTTGTTTTTGATGATGGCTCTTAGACATCTTGGCATGTCATGATGGATGGCAAGAGAGAACATCCAATTCTTTGCCATAGTGACTTGAGTGATGAGCTTACCTCAAGCGTCTGATATCACCATCTCTTTTTTCTAAGGCTAATTTGGTAGCCTTTGTCCATAAGCTGTCTGAGACTCAAGATGTTGGTCTTCATGTTTGGCACATAATAGATGTTGGAGATGAAAGCGTGATCTTCGGCCTTCTGCTTGATCAGAATCTCTCATTTCCCTCAGATTTGGACTTTAGATAGATTGCGAAAAGAGATCTTGCCCTGAACTTTCTTATCAAGTTCAAGGAATAGGTTCTTTCTGCCAGTCATATGGTTGTTGGCTCTAGGGTCGAGGTACCAAACACTTTGGTCCTGGGTTGAGTTGTGTGCCATTAGCATCAATGACTCTCCAACTACATCTTCAATTTTGGCAAGGTTAGCCTCCTCCCTAAACTTTTCTTGTTGTTTCCCCCAACACTCGTTGCTATAGTGGCCAAACTTATGACAGTTATACCTCTCAATGTTTCTTTTATCAATGTTCTGATGGTTGTTGTAACCGCCACCTCTTCTTCCACGTACTCTTCCTCGTGGGACATTGTTCTGTTGTCCAAATCCTCATTGTTCGCATCGGCCTCCTCCTCTGGATTTAGTATATCCAAATCCTCTTCCATAAGATCCTTGACCTCGCATTCATCCTTGGTGCAACATCCCCCCTTGCTCATGTCTCCCATCAATCATAGATAGTTTTGACTGTAGGACTTGTTCTAGTGACTTACCATGACTTCTTCTATTCACCTTCTACTCGTGAGCTTGCAAAGATCCTATGAGCTTTTCTACTAACATGGTCTCTAGATCTTTCATTTCTTCTAGTATGACGGCTATGTAGTCAAATTTTGGATCCAAATATCCAAAATTTTCTCACATATCCTCATGTCCGTGAGATTCTCTCTAATTACACGTCAAAGTTGCGTAATTAGGTGTTTAAATTTATGCATTAAAGATTATAATTTTAATTAAATGGCTAATTATGTTCAATATTTAACATTGCACCCTATTTATAATATTTGGGTTTTATTGAATAATTTATGAATTGTTAGTATTTTATTATTGCATGGCCCTCTTCTAATCTCTTTCCTTCTCTCCCTATTTTCTTCCTCTCGATTTCACTCTCTGAACTCTCCATTCCCATCTCTAAACTTTATCTTCTCTCAACACTCTCCTTCTCCTCCTTCCCTCTCCTCTCCCATCTCAGTTCCCTCTCTGTTCTGCTGTGTGGGAGTAACTCGAAGCTGTTGATGTTGCTGTCTCCAACCTCTTGCTACTCCATACTTTGCTGCCTAAACCCAAAACTACTACAACTCACTTAACCCGAGAGCTCTTGCTATTTGGTGCTGATGTGTTGCTTCAACTCCAATACGGGCCAGCCACACTTTTCTCCTTCTTTTCTCTCTCTTTTTCTTTCTCTTTCTCTTTCTTTTTATTCTTGCTTTTAAATAATATGTTGAATATTTTTAGTTTGCAGTTGAATTTGAGTTAAAGTTTTGAACTTTTGAATCTTGTTGGGATATCATTATTTAAGTTAATTTATTTACTTTCTCTTCTTATTTAATATTATTGTTAGAGTTAATCTTTGTTTGCTTTATTTTTCATTGTTAAAGTTTAATTTGGTCTCTTAAAAAACAATAAAATAAAAAAAATAAAAAAATATCTTCTTTAGAATTTAACTTGTTTGTCTTCTGTAGAATTTAAATTTTGTTGGGTTCTATTTAATTTAATTTAATTTTGGTTTAATTAAAGTAATATTTTTTATCGCGTTTTAATTTATTTTTTAAGTTATTAGAGTTAATTTTAGTTTGCATTCTTGATTGCGTCAAAATTTGGTTTTTGTTCGAGTTTATATTTGATTGAGTTTCTTTAGAGTTGCATGCTTGAATTACATAGTAAAGTTTTGATCTTTAGGCCTTTGTCCAGATTTTCAAACGTAGGATTGTGGTTAGTATTTAATTTTGTCATAGTTTATTTTATTTTGCCCTTTTTCGTTTCTCGTTGTTAAATTTAGTGCGTGTTAGGATTCATAATTTAAATTTCACATTGTTTTTAGTTCATCAAAAGAAATCTCAAACATCCTAGAAAAGCTGAATCTGAACTGTGTTCAGTAACCTTTTGTTTCTTATTTTTGTTAGAATTACAAAAAATTTGGAATTAGACTACATTCCTTGAGGAGATGATCTGACCCCTGGGTTAAGTATTACATTACTGAATTCCTATACTTGGGATAGCTTCCGAGCTGCTCATTTTTCGAGTGAATCAAGTTTTTGGTGTTATTGCCAAGGAATGTTAGTTTTAGTTTCAAACTAGTGTTTTTCCTATTATTTTAATTTTTATCATGAAAAATAAAAAGAAAAAAAATAAAAAAGAAAAAAAGAGTTTTGAAGAAAAAATGGTTGCACCTGCATCACGCACACTTATGGATTTTTTGAAACCCACATTAACCACACAACCATCTTACATCATATTTCCCGAGAATGCAAAGAACTTTAACATGAAATCTGGAATGATATCTATGATACCTCAATTTCATGGGATGGAGTGTGAAAATTCGTATAAGCTTTTAACTAATTTTGAACTTACATGTGTCACATTCATAGATGGGGATGCTACTAATCATGAAATTAGATTGCATCTAATTCCTTTTTCATTGAAAGATAAGGCTAAGATGTGGTTTAATTCTCCTAGGCCTAACTCTATCCCTAGTTAAGCTGATATGCAAAACAAATTTCTACATAAATTTTTTTCTTTGCAAAGAACTCAATTTTTTTGCAAGAACAAATTTGTCGATTCGTGCAAGGAGTTGATGAAACATTTTATGAAAGTTGGGAGAGATTTAGAGATCTGGTTAACATGTGTCCCCACCATGGATTTGAATCATAGCACCTGGTCAACTATTTCTACACTATGTTGACTCCTGAATCGAAACAGTTCGTTCATGCTATGTGTTTAGGATATTTCTTTGATAAAGAGCCTGATGAGGCTTTGGATTTTCTAGATCATTTAGCTGACTATGCTCAACAGTGGAACACTAGGATTGACAGAAGACTAATTGCAGCTTAACCATTGAGAGATGTACATGGTGGAGAGTTGTATGATCTGAACGATGATTTTTATGTTGAGGCATGTCTAACTAACCTTACCATAAGATTGGATGCTATGGAGATGGAAAAGGAGAATAGTACGTAACAACTTTGGAATCAACCTTCCCAATCGTATGCACTCCCTTATCAGCCATCATATCATCAGGCTACCTTTCAACATTAGTATCAACCACAACAGATCTTTTAGAGCTATGTACCTTCAGGATTTCAATCTAATGCAGCACTTGCTACACAAGAGAAGTCTCTTGAGGATGCTCTTCAGTAGTTCATGCAGATTCAAGTCACAACTAACAATCACTACACACAGACCATAAATGAATTACGAGACACCATTAATGAGATGAGCATGCAGTTGAATATCATAGAAAAAGTGGAATTTTCGGTAGAACCTCAGCTTAATCCTAAAAAATACCAACACCAATAGAAATAAATATATAATGTTTCTCTTGATACAGCGGAGACCGTTATTACTTTGAGAAGTGGAAAAGAAGTTTTCCAACCTAAGATACTCATCGGTAGACCAACAGTTGTCTTGACACCTGATGTTACAATCGAGATAGATGAGGTCAAGGAAAAATCAAAAGAAGCGAGCCCTAAATTGAAGAAGTCGGTTAACGTAGAGAGTGAGACCAGTAAGGAGTACCAACTTGTGGTACCTTATCCTCAAAGATTGACAGCCATCGAACTGTCACTCCCTACTAGAGTAAATGTCAAGGAGTGCAATGCCAAAGCAAATCCCTATGGTGGTATGATGATGGGTATACCCGATAAAGAGGGTGAGCATAATGGTGAACATTTAAAGGAACCAGGTAAAAATTTTAATGTTGACACTTCTGAAGAACCAAAGGTAACTACTCTTACAACTTTGCTTCAAAGGCCGGTTCTTAAAAAAGTGAATGTTCTGGAAAATATGCTGAATAAGATCCTTTCTTGTTAAAACAAGGAAGGCAGTTTGTACGTATTTTGTCTAGTACCTTAGAACGCATTGATTTATTTAAAGTTAACTTTTGTGCAGGTAACAAGACATATTCATTGTGACGACTCAAATTTGGAGACTCGCCTATTCAATTTATAGACCTACACCCACCATATTAAATTTCTCTAGAGCCTCCACCAGATAGACTGTGATGTTTTTCTTCCCTTTCTTTTCATTTTGTTTTACCTTATTTTAGTTTTAGTTAATTTTCAGGTACATTTTTCCTTAGTTTTAGTTTTTCATTTCCTTACTTCTCCACCCAAGTATGCTTTACTTCCCCTATGCTTTCACATTGAGGACAATGTTCCACTTTAGTTTGGGGGGGGGGGGGGCGGAGGGGATGAGAAAATAAAAAAAAAAAAAAAAAATTGAATATGGATGATTAGGCCATCATTAACACAAGCTTATACCCTTTACATACTTGCATATAACCTTGGAGTTACACACCTAAGTTGTATAGTGGGTTATTTATGTGTAGTTTCTCTTTATATGGCTAATCTAGGAATTATAACTATATGTAGGTTGGCGAGTAGTTCATTCGTGTTAATCTGGCTATATAAACTCTTGCATTTATATGGTATCTCATGAGGCTAAAAACACAATGTTCACATGACTTGTAGCTCTTCGGGTTCCTTGTGAGCACTAAGAAAGCACATGTGGCGACTTTGATACCTTGTGAGGTATTACTAAGCCATTTATCGTTCTTTTGAGTTTTTGACTTCATTTCAAAGTTCATGAAACTCAACTTTCCTTCTTTTTTTTTCCCCTGGATATTCTTTGTACATTAGTCTTAGTTTTTGACTTACTAGCCTAGAGATGACATCTAGTGGGGAGATAGAAACTTAGGTCTTGTAACCTACTCAAGATGTGAAGGCTGAGCCACCCCTAGAAAGATACTTATTTCATGGACTCCTGTTCGAGCTTAATTAACATGGGTGGTATGAAGAGAACAAAAGAAGTTTAATGATTTTCCTAATTGACCATTAAAAGAAATAAATTGAAAAATGAGCAGAAGAAAGAAAAAGAGAAACAGAATGAGGTGAAAAATTATTACTTGCTCCACAAAACTACCACAAAAATTCAGGGACAGGACACTTGTTCTCTATATATGAATACTCTTTAATCACCTAATGCTTTAGATGTATTCACGCCTGATTTATTAATAAGTTGATCGAGGGTGGTCTTGGTTGGATATAACGAGTAGGTGAGAAGGTGCTAGGGTGAAGGACCCGACACCTCATAAATAGACTGGATCCTTTTCAGACTAGTCCACTCCATACATTTAGCATTTGTTCCTTGCAATATGTGGGATGTATGATCGCGACACTCCTCCTCACATATGACGAGTGAACCCATCCTTTTTTAGTGTTTTTAAGGGTATACCAGTTAAGCTGAGTGAAAACAACCATTCTGTAGGTGTCCAGTGTGATGGGTGGAGGGAACTCACTCAGTTACTAGTTATGATTGAAACTCAGTGAGGATTGCACGTAAATACAAAACAATTAATTTCAATCTGAAAAAAAATACAGAGACAAATTCAAGATACACATTTCTTTCTTTTCACTGGTTATTCACCCTATTTACACCACATATTACAGTACACACACACACACATCTATTTATAGTAGAAGGTGGACAATAGGTAGAATTAAATTCAAACAAGTAGGCTGAAGTTGGTGAAGAGTTGGTGCCCGCCGATTTCCAATGTCAAAGGAAATGGTTGGTTGGTGCGGCTACCAACAACTCCAATCAAGTTTAATTTTCAACATCCCACCTTAAATTTGGCTCTCTTGGTTTTTCATTCTGAGCATTGTCTTCAGTCTTGCAAAAATATCATGCATGAGTGGCTTCGTGAAAATGTCAGCTATTTGCTCATACGTTCTGCAAGATATCAACTCCACTTCTTTCTTCTTGACATGCTCCCTGATAAATGATATCGAGTATCAATATGTTTGTTTCTTTCATGGAATACTGGATTCTTCGCAAGTGCAATCATTGGTCGATTGTTGATGTAGAATTATTTGGGGTCATTCTGAAGAAATCCCAGATACTTTAGTACATTCCTGATCCATATACCATGACAAACAGCTGAGCTGGCAGCAACATACTCAACTTCGTATGACAACAGCGTTACGATGGGTTGCTTCTTCGATGAACATGAAAAAATTATATCTCCCATGAAGAATGTCAATCCCTTCATGCTTTTTCTTTTATCAAGATCTCTTCTCCAATCGCCCTCTGAAAATTCGATAAGTTTGCAATGACCTCTTGACGAATAAAACATACCATCGGTGATTGTACCCTTGACATAGTGAAGTATCCTTTCTGCTGCATTCAGGTGGGACTGGTCAGGAGTCTCCATGTACCTACTGACAGGTCCAATTCCATAGAGTATGTATGGTCTAGTGCACGTCAAATACCTCAAGCTTCCAACTAGACTCTTGAAATATGTGGGGTAAACATCTCCTTGCTCATTCTTTCTTAATTCCAACCTTGTTTCAACTGGAGTTGTCATAGGATTGCATTTGTCCATCCCAAACTTCTTCAGTACTTCTTTTTCATAGTGGCTCTGGGAGATGAAGATTCCCTTCTCGCTTTGCACGACTTCTATGCCAAGGAAATGAGCCATCTGGTCAATATCCGCTGTTTCGAATTCTTTGACCATGCTCATTTTGAAAGTAACAAACATCTTTTGATTGTTGCTGGTGAAGATAAGATCATCAACATATAGGCAGGCTATCACCATGCTCCCGTCTGTCTCCATCTTTATATATAGTGCATGCTCATGGGGATACTTCTCAAATCCATTATTCTGGAAGTAGTCATCAATCCTCATGTTCCACGCACGAGGTGCCTACTTCAAACCATAGGGTTTTTTGTTCTTTTTGTATACTTTATTTTCTTTGCCCTTCTTCACGTATCTAGGTGGCTGATCAATATTGATCTCTTCTTCTAGAAAACCGTTCAAAAATGTTGATTTCACATCCATCTGGCAAATCTTCCATACATTTTGTGCAGATAGTGAAATTAGTAATCTGATGGTTTCCAGCCTGGCAACCAGCGCAAAAATTTCTACATAATCAATCCCTTCTTTCTACTTGTAGCCTTTGGCGACAAGTCTTGCTTTGTATCTTTGACTTTTCCTTGAGCATTCTTCTTGGTCTTGTAAACCCATTTCACACCAATAGTTTTGTGGCCCTTTGGGAGATTTGTCAATTCCTAAGTCTTGTTCTTCTCAATGGATTGAATCTACTCATCCATCGCTTTTCTCCATTTGTCTTATTTGTTAGCCTCCTTAAAGCTAACCGAGTCGCTGGTCAACAATAGACAACATAGTGTAACATACTCTTCTATTGGTTCTATAGTTTCATACATATCAGTTATATTACAAGCATCTCTAGGCCTCATGTCTAAGATTTCATGTTCAATTGGTGATGGAGATTCATTCCTCTGTGGTGAATCGTGTGGAGGTGTCTGTAGCTTGGGAACTTGTGACTCGATAGCCACTTCTCTTTTCTATGTGGGTTATTCCCTTTCAAGCGACAATTCTGAATCTTTGGAAGATTCAACCTGGTCCCACTTTCAGGATTCGTTTTCTTAAAAAATGACATCCCTACTATGAATAACTTTCTTGTTGATAGGATTGTATAGTCGATATCTCATGGTGCTATCATCGTATCCATCAAGGATATATTTCTCTCCTTTATCTTCAAACTTTGTCCTTCTTGCCTCTGGGATCATGGCGTAGGCAATGGAACCAAATACTGGGCTTGTGAGGAACTCCAGACTTCATATGGTGTCTTGGAATCAATACTTTTCGTAGCATACCGGTTGAGTAGATAGACTTCACTTGATACTACTTCTTCCCAAAAACTCTTGAGCACATTCTTATCCTTTAACATGCTCCTCGCCATGTTAAGGATCGTGCGGTTCTTCCTCTTAGCTATATCGTTCAACTGGGGAATGTAGGTCAGTGTGAACTATTTTTGAATCCCTTGTTTCCTAAGGAATTCCAAGAAGGCTTCATCCTTGTACTCCCCTCCTTGGTTTGATTAGAGTGACTTGATGCATCAGCCACTTTGTTTCTCCACAAGAGCTTTGAACTCTTTGAACTTATTGAACACCTCTGAATTCCTTTTTAGGAAGTAGACCCAAGTCTTCCTACTGTAATCATCAATAAAGGTGAGGTAGTCTCAGTTCTATCCATTTGAAAATGGCCTCAATAGACCACACTCATCTATGTGAACTAGCTGGAGCAACATGGTAGATCTGCAGTCTGCTTCCTTTCCAAATCTATTTATGTGTTGCTTATTCAGAACACAGATTTCACATATCACATTTGGATGGTGGATGTTGGGTAAGCCTTTCACCATCTTCTTGCTTCCCAACTATTTCAAACTTTCAAAATTCAGATGTCCGTACCTGAGGTGCCACAACCTGTCTTTGATGATAGTGCTCAAACACCTTGGCGTATCATGTTGAATAGCGAGCAGAAACATTTGATTCCTTTCCAATTGTACTTGAGTAATAATCTTATCTCAAGTGTCTGTTATCACCATTTGCTTATCTTTAAGGCTAATTCAGTAGCCTTTCTCCATAAGTTGTCTAAGACTCAAGATGTTAGTGTTCATGTATGGAACATAGTATACGTTGGAGATAAAAGCATGGTCTCCATCTTTCCTTTTGATTAGGAAATTTCCCTTTCCTCGAGTTGGGACTTTAAAGTGATCACCAAATGATATCTCTCCCTAAAATTTCTTATCAAGTTCATTAAATAGGTTCTTTCTACCAGTTATGTGACTGTTGGCTTCAGAGTCAAGGTACCAAACTTTTTGTTCCTGATGGGTTGAATTGTGTGCCATCAGCATCAACGATTCTCCTTCGGCTTTCTCCTTTTCTGCAAAGTTAGCATTTTCATTTACTTCGTGATTTTGGGGATTACCTATGCACTCATTATTATAGTTTCCATACTTATGGCAGTTGTAGCACTAAATGTTTCTTTTGTTTACATTTGGATGGTTATTGTATCCCCCTCTTCTTCCTTGTGCTCTGCCTCATGGGACATAGTTATGCTGATTATGTCCTCTAGTGGGACCTCTTCCACCTTCTCTAGAGTCAAAATTTCTATAATTTCTTCCACGAGATCCTCAGCCTCGTCCTCTTCCTCACTGTGACATCCGCCTTTTGTCATATCTATCTATAGTGAGGGACAAATTCATTTGGAGGGCTTGCTTCAGTGCTTTATCATCACTCCTTGTACTGACTTTCTGCTCATGGACTTGGAGTAAGCCCACAAGTTCTTTTACGGACATGGTTTCCAAATCTTTTATTTATTCCATGGTCACAGCTACATAATCATATTTTGGATCCAAAGATTATAAAAGTTTCTCACAAATTCTCTCGTCGTTGAGAGTCTCTCCATTTATTCTTAATTGATTTGATACTACCATAACTTGTGTATAGTAGTTAGCAATAGATTCAATAGATTTCACTCTTAAGGATTCGAAATCACCTCGCAATGTTTGAAGATGAATCTTCTTCATTTTCTCTGCACCTTTGTGTGTTTGATCGAGAGAGTCCCAAACTTATTTAGATGTCTTGGTGGAGCCAATGATTTCAAACGTGACCTCACAAAAGCCTTGGTAGATTATGGACTTCGCCTTGCAATCCTTCTTTCAATCGGCTCGCAAGATCGTTCTTTGAGCATCAGACATAGTTGTTTCGGCTTCTTTTGATGGGCTTTCTCTGTACCTATCTTTAAATATGTCCATGACATTTTGAGCACCTAGAAGGGCTGTAATTTGAATAGACCAGTTATCATAGTTCTCCCGAGTCAACTTTGGAATCACCACTTGTGCAGTACTGTTCACCATCAGGTTTAATATATCAAAAAATAGAGTGATAGAGATTGATTTTGGCAAATCTAATGCCACCAACGTGTTCAAAAGGTTGAAAAACCTTAGGAATTGGTTTTGGGTTGCAAAGAACCAATTTAAAATTCACTGAACCGGCCAAAACATCTAAACCAATTTTTTAAAAAACGGTTTCACTTAACGGAGAATAATGGCATTAGTTATTACCGTTAAGACACGTGATGGACTTCACACGTACCGTATGTCAGCGGTTGGACGCAGGTTGGTCAATCGGGTCGGGTCGTGCTTGTGGGTCATAGGTTTAGGTTTCTTGTTGATGGGTCGGGTGCGAATCGAGTTTCTGAAGCGGGTCACAGATCGGGTTCCGCGTTGGATCTCACTAGTCGGGCGAAGAAGATGCGTGAGGGCGTGCGAGGAGCGTGACATTGGCAATCAATGTCCTCCACAGCATGTGCGGCACGTGTGGAGGACACTTTTTCGTCTATTAGCTCGTGTAGGGGCTCCTGGGCTCTGTTTGAAGCACGATTTTCACCTTTTGAATTGTCTCGATGCCAATTTCACAATGGTATGCTCAATTTTGGATTTTGAGCAACTTCAAATATGGGAAAAAAATCAAATTTCCCTTTGTTCGCCTCTATTTGATGAATTTCAGCGAATCTGGACACTCTGATGCCACTAATGGGTGGAGGGAACTCACTCAATCACTAGTTATGATTGAAATTCAGTGAGGATTGCACACAAATACAAAACAATTAATTTCAATATTAAAAAAAATACAGAGGCGAATTCAAGATGCAAATTTCTCTCTTCTCACTGGTTTTTCAGCCTCTCTACACCACACATTACATTACACACACATCTATTTATAGCCAAAGATGGACGATAGGTAGAATTAAATTCAAACAAGTACGATGAAGTTGGTGGCTGCCAATCTCTAATGTCAACAGAAACGACTGGTTGGTGTGGCTGCTAATGACTCCAATCAAGTTTAATTTTCAACACACTGGTATCCTGGGTGTAACGAGTCATACACATTACACATGCCTCGAGATTAGGCCTATTTATACTCGAATTTATATGGCTACATTAACTCTGAGTTGTAATTATTAGTTAACTGTATGTGAGTTTACTGTTCTGAATGGTTATATAGTGATGAAACTTGCATGAGTGACTTGCTTCGAAGTTGCAAGAATTGTGTATGAATGAGCTTATGTGTAATCTAGTGATATTCCTATATGTGAAATGGTATATTTGTGTTCCATGTGCATTCATTGAATAATCATTGGAATTGGAGTTTGTGGGTGTCACTCTGGAAACCCTCATGAGACTACAACTCGTCCACTAGGATTGACTTAAGGGTTTAAAGCCTTATTGCATTTGGTAAATGCAATCGTGTTTCTCGTGAAAAAGGAGGTAGATAGGATTTAGTAGTTTTCTTAGTTTTTTTTTTTTTTTTTTGCTGGGAACTAGCAAAACTTTAGTTGGGGGGAGTGATTACACGTCAAAGTTGCGTAATTAGACATTTAAATTCATGCATTAAAGATTATAATTTTAATTAAATGCCCAATTATGTTCAATATTTTAACATTGCGCTCTATTTATAATATTTTGGTCTTACTGAATAATTTATGAATTTTTGGTATTTTATTATTGCAGGGTAAGTTATGGACATTAACGTTGACACAATTTAATAATTTGAGCATAATTCTCCCATTCGAGCTCTGATTGAGGTGATTCCAAATGCTTTGAAAAGTCGAGAAAGTGCTCTACAACTTTTATCTTTTGATCTTTGAGAGCTACAGGTTGTAGGAAGGTCACAACCGGGCTTGTGCGCTGGGAAACAAAAAAAAAGAAGAAACAAGAAAAGAAAAGAATATATATATATATATATATATATTCATGGATTGATTTGACCCGACCATGCAGCCGGGTCCTCCTTTTCTGATGCGCTAGATAGGGCTGCTATCAAAGGGCCTTTAAATTGTTTTTTTTGTTCTCTCTTCCACCTGACCTCACTCCAACTCTCTTGCTTTCTCTCATCTCTTCTCTTCTCCCTCTCTCCAACCCTCTTCTAATCTCTTCCCTTCTCTCTCTCTTTTCTTCGTCTCGATTTCACTCTTTAAACTCTCCATTCTTGTCTCTAAACCCTCTCTTCTATCAACACTCTCCTTCTCCTTCTCCTTCTTCCCTCTCCTCTCCTATCTCAGTTCCCTCTCTATTCTTCTATGTGGGAGCAACTCGAAGCTGCTGCTGCTGCTATCTCCAACCTCTTGTTGCTCCGTACTCTGTTGCCCAAACATAAGCTACTGCAACTCCCTCAACTGGAGAGCTCCTGTTGTTTGCTACTACGTGTGACTGCTACCAAAGGCTAACCCAAGAGCTTCCTCACACGGCTGCTGCTGCTTCAACTCCAATGCAGGCCAACCACACTTTTCTCCTTTTCCCTCTTTCTCTCTCTCTCTCTCTCTTTTTATTCTTGTATTTAAATGATATGTTGAATATTGTTAGTTTGTAGTTGAATTTGTGTTAAAGTTTTGAACTTTTGAATCTTGTTGGGATATTATTATTTAAGTTAATTTATTTAGTTTCTCTTCTTATTTAATATTATTGCTAAATTTAATCTTTGCTTGGTTTATTTTTCATTGTTAAAGTTCGATTTGGTCTCTTAAAAAATAATAAATAAAAAAAAGAAAAAAATAGTTTCTTTAGGGTTTAACTTGTTTGTCTTCTCTAGAATTTAAATTTTGTTGGGTTCTATTTAATTTAAGTTCAGTTTAATTAAATTCATAACTTTTATCATGTTTTAATTAATTGTTAAAGTTATTAAAGAGTTAATTTTAGTTTGCATTCATGATTGCGTCAAAATTTGGTTTGTGTTCGAGTTTGTGTTTGATTAAGTTTCTTTAGATTTGCATGCTTGAATTACATCATAAAGTTTTGATCTTTAGGCTTTCGTATGGAATTTCAAACGTAGGATTGTGGTTAGTACTTAATTTTGTCATAGTCAATTTTATTATGCCCTTTTCCGTTTCTCGCTGTTAAATTTAGTGTGTGTTAGGATTCATAATTTAAATTTCACGTAGTTTTTAATTTGTGAAAAAAAAAAACTCTAAAACATCCTAGAAAACCTGAATCTGAACCGTGTTCAATAACCTTTTGTTTCTTATTTTCTATTGAAATTGCATGAAATTTTGAATTAGATTGAATTCCCTTAGGAGACGATCTGGCCTTTGGGCTAAGTATTACACGACTGAACTCGTATACTTGAGATAGCTTTCAAGCTGCTTATTTTTCGAGTGAGCCACCCTCCATTTCTCTTGAATTGGTTAGAGACAACCATTACTTGAGTCTAGTACTCGACAATTGACTCAGATGACTTCATTTGCAGGGATTCAAATTCACCTCGTAGAGTATGGAGGCGAATCCTCTTCACTTTGTTGGTTCCTTTGTATGTCCAGTGGAGAGTATTCCAGACTTCCTGGGACATCTTGACAGAATCGATAATTTTGAAGGTGGTGTCATCAAGGCCTTGGTAGATCATGGACTTGGCTTTTCAATCCCTTTTTCGATTGTCCTGGAGGGTTATTCATTAGGCATCAGACGTATATGCTTCAATTTCTTTTGATGGGGCTTCTTTGTACCCATCTTCAATGATGTCCATGACATCATGAGCACCTAGTAGGGCTCTCATTTGAATGCACCAGTTGTCGTAGTTGTCCTTTGTTAGCTTTGGAATAGCTGCTTGTGTAGTACTGTTCGCCATCGGGTTTGTTATATAAAAAAAATAGAATTTTAAGGATGGATTTTGGCAAATCTAATGCCACTAGTGTGTTCAAAAGGTAAAAAATCTACAAGAACCAGTTTTGGGAAGCAAAGAATCAGTCCAAATAACACTAAACTTGCTAAAAAACGTCCTAGTTCGGTCTCATTGGGCCTATTTTTCTTAACACTAGATTAACGCCATCAGTTAGAGCCGTTAGGCCATGTGGTGACTTCTGGACAAGCTGCGTGTCATGACGATCATTGGATCTAAACGCAGGTCGGTCTCTGAGTCGAGTCGTGCTCATGGATCTTCATTCCGAGTTGCCATTTTTTGGGCCGGGTCACAAATCGAGTTGCTCATTTCTAGGTTGGGTTACATCAGTCGGGTGACGAAGAAGCGTGTCATTGTGTTAGGCACGTGATGTCAAAGGAAACACTCGCGTCAGTGCATGCAGCGTATATCGATGACACAGTATCGACTGTTGGCACGTGTGTGCGTGTGGGAAGGCACTTAGACTCCATTTGCGATGTGGTTTTCACCTATGGGCTCATATCGATGTGTTCTACAACATGGTAGGCTCAGAAGTTGATTTCGAGCAACTTCAAATTTGGGAAGAAAATTTAAATTCCTCGCTATTTGTTTCTATTTCACGAATTCCGGCAAACCTTGGTGCTTTGATACCATTGATGGGTGGAAGAGACTCACTCATTCACTAGTTGTGATTGAACTCAATGAGAAAACACTCAATTGCACACAAACAATCTTTGATATCAATAATAATCTAAAAAAATACAAAGAACTCTAAAAATACCCAATTTCTTCTCTCACTGGTTACTCTCCACCACATACATTACACACACACACACACACACATCTCCATATATATAAACCATGGATGGGAATGGTAGGTGCAGATCAAATTCAATAGAGGTGGGCAGGGTGGAGGTGGCTGCCTACAGCTAAAAAATTTCAACAAAATGGGTAGGAGTTCGTGGAGGTAGTTGCATCAAGTTTAATATTCAACAAGCCCATATTCTTTTAAGCCAAAAAAGAAACAAAAGGTAAATGAAAAATAAATTGGTTAATGGGAGATTCTTTCTAACTAATTGCACAAAATTTTGAAAAGGAAAATCAAATAAAAAGGTGGAAGACAACCTTTTTGCCTTATGCATATAATAAGGAGGAGGTTGTATTTGGAAAAAATTGGATATGTAGAGGTTGTATTTGGAAAAAATTGGATATGTAGAGCTCCTTGAATCTTCTCTTTCCCACCTTCAGAAAGGCATATACCTATATTAAGAAGAAGAGTTACATGAATAATATATAGGAACTACAACCCTAGTAACCTTCATTTAGTTTCTTATCCTAAGTATCATTTCCTTTCTATAAAAGAAGACAAAGAAGATGAAAGTGCAGTAGAGTTACAATCAAAGGAACAATTTAAAGGCACACAAATGTTCATTCTCCTACTAAATCAAAAGTCATGTTTTATATTCTCATTGATTGCATGCACTAGCCTAAGTCAAAATATGTTTTTAGGTTATATTGAATATAAGGTGGTGTTGGTGTTCGAAAAAACGAAGATGCGTACAATGGTTCCTATGCTTGATTAAAAGTTGTTGTTGAAGTTCAGGAGAAAATCTAATAATACCTGTCACGTGTGTTTATGCTACTACAATTTAAATCAACTTGAGATAATCTCATGTACAGCTCCTATGGTTAAAAATTGATGAACATGTTTGATGTTATCATTGAAAACAGTGTGTTTAGTGTGATTCTTGGGAGGAGAGAGTGATTACAATAGTTAAAGTAGAATAAATTTTGAAAACGTAATGAGAAAAATAGAAAACCACAGAACAGGGATTTGAGAAATAGATTTGAATGCAAGAAAATAGTAAGAGAGTGAAACAAAAAATTTTAAAAAAAATAATAATTGAAGCAAAGCCAAGAGAAATTAAGCCATGGGTGATTTGAAAGAAAAAGATAAAGAGAAGAATAAAGAATAGGGATAGAGGAGAGAAAAAAAAAAAACGGTTGAGACAAGAGAGAAAAAAAAGAAAGAAGAAACATGGAATAATAAAGAAGGAAAAAAGACCAAGAATATAACGTGAGAGTAGAGAAAATTTAGAGAGAGGAACTTTGACGAATAGAAAATAGAAAAACAAAAGAAACAATAAAGAGAGAGAACAAAACAAAAGAGAAATGGAAAACTAAAAAAGAAGCATTAAAAAAATAAAGAAAATTTAATTTCAGAGAGCAAAACTATAAAAAATAAATTAAAGAATTTTGAAACAAATAGAGAAACAGATAGAAAGCATTGAAGAGAAGATAGAGAGAGAAGTTAGAGAACAGAGTAGAGGAGTGAAAGAAAAAAAAGAACAAAATAAATGGAGAAAAAATAGGGACAAAAATAAAAAAGAAGGAGAGAGAAAATAGAGGAAATAAAGAAGAAATGAAAAACAAGATAGAGAGAGAGAGAGAGAGAGAGAGAGAGAGAGTTAATTGGATAGTGAAAAAACACATTACCAAAGCTCTAGTAAGCTCTGGTGGAGCCAGCAACAGTTGGAATGTCGGCTAGTGGTGGCGATGCATGGCTATGGGTGGTGGTGCCAAGCCCCTCCTGCAGCGGCAGTGGAGACTCGAGGGTGGTGTGAACCCCTCCCCCTCCCCACCCCCACATGAATGTGTATGCATTTATATGAAGAGAAGGAGAAGAAAGGGTTTGTGTGGCTTATTTTGTGATATATGACACATGCATGTCGTATTTTGATATTTTTTTTTTCAACTCTTACTCAAAGTCAATTACTTTAGTCAAGTTGACCTAGTTTGCCCAAGTTGATCCAATTTGATTGGATTTACTCCATTTTGACTAATTTTACCCAATTTTATCACTTTGACCCTTTTTTGTAATAAATAAAGAAATCATTTATTGACTCAAAAAAAAAAAAAAGCCTAAACCATCCATAAAAATTGCAAAAACAAATACATGGAAAAATTATAAAAATATTTGGAAAATTTTCAATTTTTATGATTTAAATAAAATAAATAAACAATAAGTTTTCATAAAAATTATAACAGTGGAAAATAGAGAACAATTCCTTAAAATTTTGTAAAAATTAAATAGAAATTCAAAAATAAATGTTTTAAATTGCACAAAAACTTAGAAAAATTTTGGGAGTATCTAAAATCAAGAAAGCATTCAAAATAATAAAATAAAAAAAGGAAATAATAAAAAAGTTTTTTAAAAAAAAGTCTTCAAAAATCATTTAAAGTTGTGGAAAATTATTGAAAAAATAGAGAAAATTTTGGAGGGCATTTATTGGCTATTTAAAACTAGTTTTCAATATATATTCATGTTGGATGGCATTCTATTACATGATTGAGTGTCTTTTCTTGATGCTTGATTGTATGTTTCTCTTTATTGCTTTTATGTGTGTATTGGTGTGTTGCTTTTTTATATGAGGCATGATTATTTGGGATATTTGGACCACACTTACAAATTGAGGGGTAATATATCTAGTAGAATCATTGAGTTCACTCGTTGATTCTATTAGACCTTCTAATTTTGTGTGCATACGTTCTACTTGTTAGAATCTACTTTTTGCCTTTTAATTAGATGCTTTTTCTTATTTTGAATGAAGTGAACAAACCAAAAGTCATGATCTGTTAAATCTAAAGGCAATCTTAAGATAATAAGATATTATTTGTTAGACGAGTGTGCAGGGGTGCTAGTACATTCCCTTTGCATAAATAACTCCTAAACTCGATGATAGTGACACAAGCAGTAGTGCCTTGTCCTTAAGTTTGACTTAAAAACCAACTAATCAATATTCATTAGGTTATCTAACCACACATAGGTAAATAAATTGTTAGGTGGAAATCGGTTTAGAGTTAGCTCCAGGTACAACACCGATATCAAAAGCTCCATATTGTATGGCTCCAGCTGAATTGAGAGAGTTGAAAGAACAGCTTCAGGAGCTACTAGATAAGGGGTACATTCGACCAAGTGTTTCTCCTTGGGGAGCACCTATGCTATTTGTAAAGAAGAAGGATAGTTCGATGAGAATGTGCATCGACTACAGAGAACTTAATAAAGTAACGATAGAGAACAAATACCCGTTACCCAGGATTAATGATATGCTTGACTAGCTTCAGGGCGCGTAGATATTCTTTAAAATTAATCTATGATCTAGGTATCACTAGGTAAAGGTAAAAATGGAGGATGTTCTGAAAATAGCTTTTCGAACTCGGTACGACCATTACAAATTCATGGTTATGCCATTCGGTTTAACAAATGCACCTGCAGCATTTATGGATCTGATGAACAGGGTTTTCCATGAATACTTAGATCAGTTCGTTATGGTATTCATTGATGACATCCTAGTATATTCTAGGAGTGCTGCAGAACATGAAGTTCATCTGGGACTGGTATTGCAAGTACTCAGGGAGAAGAGGTTACACGCTAAACTAAAGAAGTACAAGTTATGGCTAGAACAGATTGCACTTCTAGGGCACATAGTGTCCAAAGAACGAGTATGAGTGGAATCGAGCAAGATAGAGGTAGTAGTGGACTGGGTGAGACTGAAGAATGTTTAGGAGGTCAGAAGTTTTCTAGGTCTTGCAGGTTACTACTGTTGTTTTGCAAAAGGGTTCTCCAGTTTAGCATGTCCTTTGACATGATTCACGAGGAAGAACGTGAGGTATGATTGGACTGATGAGTGTGAACTAAGTTTCCAAGAGTCGAAACGATGACTGGTTACTGCTCCAATTTTGATCATTCCATATGGGGTTAGTGGATTTGTTATTTACAGTGACACCTCTAAGAAGGGTATTGGCTATGTTCTAATGTAGCAGGGCAGGCTGGTTGCTTATGCTTCTCGTCAACTCAAAGAGTATGCGAAGAACTACCTGACACATGATATGGAATTGGCAGCTGTAGTGTTTGCATTGAAAATCTGGAGACACTACCTGGTATGGTGAAAGGTGTGAGATTTTTACTGACCACAAAAGTCTTAAGTACATTTTCACCTAGAAAGAGCTGAACTTGAGACAGCGTAGGTAGCTTGAGTTGACAAAGGACTACGACTGTACCATTAGCTAGCACCCAGAAAAAGCAAATGTGGTAGTTGATGCTCTGAGTCGGAAGTCAGTTGATGCGTCGGTCTCTGCAGTGGGAGCTTAGCATCATATTTGTATGAATCTAGAAAGGTTGTTCTTGGAGGTAGTGGAAGGAAATCATCAGGTTGTTCTTGCTAGCTTGGTGGTACAACTGACCCTACAGGAGAAGATCTGAATAGCTTAGAAGGAAGATCTAGAACTAGTTAAGGTTATGGAAGAAGTTCAGAGTGGGTTAAAGCCAGATTTCAGTATTTTTCGTAATGGGATTTTGAAATTCCATAATAGGGTATATGTACCAGATGATGCCGGAATTAAAAGGGTCATTCTGGAGGAGTCACACAGTTCACTCTACACCGTACATCCCGGCAGTACGAAGATGTACCGAAATATGAGGGAATCATTTTGGTGGTCCAACATGAAAAGAGAGATCGGCCAATTTGTAGAGCAGTGCCTGAGATGTGAGTAGGTCAAGGCAGAGCCATAGAGTTCAGCTGGACCACTTCAGCCATTTGACATCCCCAAGTGGAAGTGGGGGCACATCTCGATGGATTTTGTGACGAGGTTACCTATGGCGGTGCATGGGTAGAATGCTATATGGGCTGTAGTTGATCAACTGACAAAGACTTCACTTTTCATTCCTATCAGAACCACCTATTCCTTGAATAGGCTAGTAGAGCTATACAAGAGATTGTACGACTCCACGATGTTCCTATTTATGTTGTTTTGGATCGAGACCCTCATTTTACACCTCGTTTTTGGAAAAGCCTACAAGATGCCTTGGGATCACAATTGACATTTAGTACATATTTCCACCTATAGATGGATGGGCAGTCTAAGAGGACTATTCAGACGTTAAAGGATATGTTGCGGGCTTGTGTATTGGACTTTGGGGATAGTTGGATACAGTATCTACCATTGGTTGAGTTTGCATATAACAATAGTTACCAGACTAGCATAGAGATGTCACCTTACGAGGCATTATATGGTCGTTGGTGTCGATCTTCGTTGTACTGGGATCAGGTAGGTGAGCGGTAAATACTATTTCTTGAATTGATTCAGCAAGCCTCTACAAAGGTTGAGTTGATCAGGGAGAGAATTAAGGCACCTCAGAGTCAGCAAAAGAGTTATGCTGATACTCACTAACGAGAGCTAGAGTTCGAGGTAGGAAGTATGGTATTCCTAAGAATCGCTCCAATGAAAGGGGTGATGAGGTTCGGGAAGAAGGGGAAGCTATGTCTTTGGTATATCAGGCCTTTCGAGATGCTAGAAAGGATAGGTTCAATAGCTTACCGGGTGGCCTTACCCCCAGCACTATCCAGAGTCCATGACATGTTCCACGTGTCGGTGCTAAGGAAGTATGTGTCAGATCCTTCCCACGTGCTGAGTTATGAACCTCTAGAGATTAGTGATGCTTTATCTTATGAGGAGGTACCGGTACAGGTATTAGATCGAAAAGTTCAGTAGTTACAGATTAAGGAAATACCTCTAGTGAAGGTATTGTGGTGGAACCATGCAGTGGAAGAAGCATCATAGGAGTTAGAAATTAAGATGCGTCAAAAGTACCCTCAGTTGTTCAGAGATGGTTAAGTTCGTTAGGTAAGTGAATGTGTTTATGTTAGTGTGTTTAGTAAGTAGATATGGTATTTGGCCGAATTTTGTACGTATATTGTAAGCTCCCAAAGCTTTACGTTGTAATCACGATTTTCCTCCGCCATATGTGAGGGTAGGTAATAAATTCAGGCCGAAGCTGCTTTATAGGTAGCTACCGACACTTTTGTAGATCTCTGATGTAAGGTTGAGTGAGTTTAGTATTAGTTGGTCAATTTTAGGGAAGAAATTCTTATAAGGAGGGGAGATTGTAGGGACCTAAATTTGGAAAATAAATAAAGAAAATAGAAGGGAAATTAAAAAGGATAAAACAATAGAGCTCGTCGACAAGGATCCATTTCTTGTTGACGAGGCTTCTTTTGTGGCTTCACGACGAGACACCGGAGTTCATTGATGAGGAGTTATCGAGAGATTTTTAGAGATTTTGAATCTCATGCTCGTCGACGAGGTCACCTTCTCGGCCACGAGCAACCTTCTTTGGCTCGTCGACAAGGCTTGTTGGGTCAACCTTGTCTATAAATATCATTTAGTTTCTTAATGAAGAAGAAACTCAATTCTCTCTCTCTCTCTCTCTCTCTAGGACACGAACCAACCCTCTCTCTCTCTCTAAGATTTCGTGCCATCTATTGCTAGAATAAACAATCTAACATCACTACGTGGGTTAGGAGGAGAATCTCTATAGTTATAGCGGATCAAATTTTTGATCTGAGGATTTTCTAGTTTTTCCCTAAAATCGAGGTAAGGATCCGATTTCGTTTTCGATTCAGTAGTTATGTAGTAGTCGAGATTATTGTGAAGTAATGTTCTTTAGTTTTTAGGTTTCGGGGATCCTGGATCGTTGTTTTCGATCTATCCATTCGTGTTTCGATTTTTGAGATTAATGTAAGGGGATTTGTTTACATTAATATATTTAGCCAAAGAAACCAAACAATATGTAGCTTATATTTATTTGCACTTATTTACTGCTTATTTGCAAAGTTTTACCAGGTGTAAATGCCGATTCTTATGGTTTTCAGGATTTTACGGTTTTGGCAAAAATGAGGTTTTTGGCATATGATCTCCAAATTTCTTAAACTACTTTATTTGCACTAAAACTAAAGTAGGAGATGTTTGAAACTGTTATTAGCAGAAGAAATGATATTTTATAAACCATTTTATATGAAATGTATGTGTATATATATATGGTCAAATAAGTGTGACGTGTGATATGAATTGACTCTATACTGATATGAGATGCATGTATATGAACTATGGGGACTAAGGTTCCAAGTGATTATCATAAATTACAGAAAATAGGTATCGATTAGATACCATGCCAAGTATGAGAAAAGGGTAAAATCGAGAGGTTACGAGCCGGTTTTTACCACAGTATGAATGAAAGTATGCATGAATGAGATTGTGAAAATACTGGAATTGCACAGGTTATTATGTTTTAATATAAATTGTATATATGATAATGGGACCACAACATGTCTCAATAGTATATAAAGCCTTAAAAAGCTTATATTATGTAAGCTCGGTACAATTGCCAAAACTGAGGTACAATGCAACCACACATAGTTATTGTTTAGTGTGGGTACCTAGTAGTAAGCTTGGTAAGAAAGGCCAATAGTCAAAAGGGATCATGGTGATGATGGCCAAGTTGGACTGCAGTATGATAGGATGCCTGATGATGCCTATATGTACAGGGCTTGATTAGTGTTTTCTTAGCGCACAACCCTTGCCACAGGGAGTTTCTGGCATAGTTATGATAGTTTTGAGCTAGACGGTGTCCTAAATATGCATATACATGATTTAAACGCTTTACTGAGCAGAGTCACGAGTCTAAGTACTGGGTGGAGGGATTGTACAATGTATGAGCCTGTACCCTACCCTAACCTCGGGAACTCTCACTTGTAATGATGCTGGGTTTTATATTATCAGGGGTTTATATATGTATATATATATATATATATATATATATATATATAGACATACATACATATTATAGTATTGAGAATGTGTAATCTACGTAACTGTTTTCAAACAAGGATACATCTGTATAGTCACACACTGATGTAATATCTTCCTCCTTACTGAGAAGTTTCTCACCCCAATCTTACAACCATGTTTTCAGGAGCTATAGGAAATCGGTCCTAGTCGTCTAAAGAGGCTGTGGAGCATAGGGTCCTGTTAGTTATTGTAAGTTTCTGTATCAGTACTAGGTTGTTTGTCTGGTTGGTTTTTGAGAATGTAATATAGTTTATGTTTTATGTATTGTTGAATATATGAAATCAACATTTAGATACTCTAGTATATTTATTAGAATCCATATGATTGATTTATGTTTTTCGCAAGATATGTGAGTACAGATCATTATTGAATACTCGTATGTCCCTGTTTAGGGCGGGTGGCTATGTATGTTTACAAGATTTGTATAGGTTATGTATGTATAGTAGCACTCAAGGGCCGTATTAAGGGTTGGGGCGTTACATAGAGAGTATTTCTACACAATATTTGAAACAAAGTATCAATGTAAATCAATCACCACAAGTTTCAAAGAATACAACCTAGAATATTCAAAATATCTCAAATATGATTTTCTCAAAATAATAGCTCAAGAGATATTCGAAAAATACGTAAACTTGTGAAAAATATTCCGCACATAAAAAAAAAAAAAGCCACAAGCTTGATGAGTCTTGCAATAAAGATGCAAAGACTCACTAGCTACAAAGGTTTTCCCACTCAAAGATTTATTAGTTAAATCAAGGAAAAACCTTAGCAAAACCTCTATAAAAATAATCAACCAATCTAGAACAATGAGAGTTTAAGCAACAAGAACCACTCAAGAACACTCTTAGGAAGTTGGATTCATCAAAGGAATGACAAACAAAGAGTGTATGGGCTTAGTATGTGAAAAATATGCACTTGAAAATTGAGAGGATTTTTGGCTAATTGAAATTGCTAGTCACCCTTATTTTTTTCAAATGAACACACACACACACAGAGGGAATTATTAAAAAAGTTTTGAATGAGTTTAAAAAATTAACCCTGTTTTACCCTAATTATATGTGGTAATATTTTTCTAACTCGAGAGTTTCGGTCAACTGAGCCATAGGTTCGGTCACTCAAACAGAAACAACTGGAAAAGTGAATTTTGAATTTCGGGTGCCTGAATGGTGGTTCAGTTTGCTGACGGAGGTGATTTTCCATTTTGTCTGAGGTTCGGTCACCCGAGGATAAAATGAACTATAAGTTCAGGCGCTAGGGGACAATGGAAAAGTACAGAGTACAAGTTCGATCGACCATGGATACTCAAGTCATATGATTTTGGTTGCCCGAATCCAAGTCAACTTTTTGACTGGTCCACGGTTTGGTCGACCGAGGCAATTTGACTTTCCAGGTTCGGTCATTTGATGTCCTTGTGATTTTTACCTAAGGTCCATTACTTGATTTTCATTTTAACCCTAATGACATATGAATTATAGTGGGGTCTTGTATCGAAGTGTGGGAACCTAAGGTCTATCTAAGGCCACCAGAGCATAAAATCCTATCATGCATGATGCAGATTATTACAGACCATATAGAGTTACGGTCCATAATGAATTATAGCCCAAAATGAAGAATATATAGATACAAATACAAACAAGGCATGATATTCTTTCCATTGTTATATAATCAAAATTGTGGGCATTCTTTTCAATTCAATGCGTAGAGTGAACCTGCATGCAAGCTTAGTACAAGTATTAGTACCAAGTTTATTTGTCATTATCAAAACGGGATATGACCAATCAAGTCAACACATTTCATTCTTTCCATGGTTATATAACCAAAATTGTGGGCTCTATAAATCTTTAGGTTAGGTTTGTTACAGTCTGTATCATTCATCTTATATAGCTAGGGTTAAGTATTGCATGCTTCACTATAGTGAGATATTAGGGATTATCCCTTATTGAATTGCATTTTAGATTGTCCATCATAGAATAGCCGAATTTTTGGGGTTTGGGGGGGGGGGGGGGCTTGTTGATCTCTTTAGTATAGTCTATTATGTTTAGAGTCAATCTTATTCATTCATTTAGTTGGTAGAGGTTCGGAAGCATATAGCATGCCAATGTTTTTCCTTTTTGATTCGGTATACCTTCGCCAATTTGAGGTTGGGTCTCTATTTTCAACCATTCTCATGCATACACACATTTATTGCATATAAATTCATCATCAATTGAAAATTTACAATCATGTATCTACATCATTAGGTTTAGGACTTTGTTTGAATAGTCCACACATCATTTCTTTTGCATCATACATTGAATAAAAGTGTTAAACCTTAGTTCTATTCATTCATTCTTTTTTTTTTTTTTTTTAAATAAACCTTGTTTTGACAAAGTATCATCTAAAGGATCAATTTTTAATTCACTGTCATTTAGCCTTTCATTCCATGATTTTTTATTATTAAAATAAAGCTTCCATGTTTCAAACTTTTAAAAAAGGATGAGTTATTACATCAAAATTACACTCAAGCATAAACATATTGTTGAGGCTTTCTCATGGAGTTCAGTCCAAACTTGCTCAAGAACAACTTTTACAACTACAAAAGTCAAACACATTAACCATTTACATAGTAATAGTGCCCTAGAGAAGAAGATGGACACCATGGAGGGAAAGATCAACATAACCTTAAAGATGTTAAGGAACATGAATAGAGAAAAACTCTTGGAGGTGGTAGACCTGGTTACCAACCTTGCCTAGCTCATAATCCAAAAATTGCATTATCTTCTCACACAACTTGAGCAGAAAAGGGCCAACATATCCTTAATAGGTTTTTTTTTGTCTCAGCTATGGCGATTGTACCTTAGCCTAAGCCTTTTGTTCCGCAACTTGATTTCAATGAAGCAGCTTCTGAGCAAAATCCAACTCCCATGAGTGACTGGTAGAACATAGTAGTGGGCAAAATTGAACTTGTAGAAAGGAAACTTAGGGCCATGCAAGGAAAGAATAGCTCCGTGATTTTGATATAGAGAGCCTGTATTGAACTCCTAACTTATTCATTCTCCTAAAGTTTAAAATTGCAGACTTTAAAAAAAAAAAAAAAAACATAGTAGGCATAGATGTCCACAAATGCATCTTATTATGTATAAGGTTATGGCATCATAGACATAAAAAATTTGGAATGCAAATTAAATAAATAATTTAATTAGTCAAATTAGTATATATATATATATATATATATATATATATATATAAACATTTACCTTATTATACTAATAGGACCAAATTAATAAAAAATTTATATTGAGCCTCATGAATGTTGGGTTTAACAAAAGGACATGGACTTAACCAATTAAAATATGGTTAGCTAGCCCAATAGCTCAAGATCCACTATTGACTTTGGTGCAATCCCAATAGGGGGGTGAATTGGAGATTTAAAAAATTCTTCCTAGGTTCAACTAATCCAACAATAGTATTACATAACCTAGGGGCAGTCTAAGTATGTATGAAGTTGCAGAGATGATATATCTATTAATTTTCAGTACATGCAAAGCAATTCCAATATCTCTCAACCAAAGACAATAACGTGTCAACTAGATAAGCAGAATATTCAGCAAGGAAATTAAATCAAGTACAAAGTAGAATATAATGCAGGAAAAGTAAAAGTGACACCGAATATGTTCTCGGGATTCGGAAAACGTGCCTACGTCCCTGCCTTGGCTCGCAAGCCCAAAGATTCCACTAATGCTCATTTAATGGGTGGAGTGGCACCTAATACAACTAAGTCAAGTTAACGCAAGGCTGACCTCAACCTTTACACACTCTCCTTACGGGGCGGAGAAGGCCCTATCCATCCTTACAAGCTAGATTAAACCCCTTCAGGCCACGCTTGGAAAACAACAGATAATTTAAATTTGCATACAACTTAAATACTTCTAACATAAGCAGATATGTACCACAATATAGTCCAACTAAATACACTCATGTATGAATAGAATATATGCTCACGTGAGATCTTGAAAAACATAGTTCAAGATAGTGTATTCAACAAGTGAATATCCAAGAATACCTCGAAACCCTAATCAAGTATCAACTAGATAATTTATCAAATACAGTCATAATAGATACTCTTGGGTTTAAGCTTGCTACAGATTTATCGAATAGTGTATGCAAGCTTTCAAGTCTTGCAATATGAATTCCAAGACTAGCACGCTAAAATCATGATCTTCCCAATCAAATATTTATCTATTAAATACTATGGGAAAGATCAAACAAGCAACACTCTCAAAAATAGATTTTAAAAATGTTTGAGTATGCGAGAGTAGTTGGTAAGAGAATGATGTGAAAATGTGTATATGATGACCACACACAACTCCCTTCAATCTTGCAATTAGTGTGCAAGAGTGGGAAACAACTAATACCAACTCTCTATATCAAAAGAATGGTTTCTAGTGAATATCAAAGAGTGTATCAAAAGTATGAGCTCGGAATGTGAAAGATATTGCAAAAAGGGTATGAAAAATTAAGAGAAAAATTTTTTAATCACTTTTTGCAAATTATCACTAATTGTGTTAAATGAAGTGGTATATATAAGTGGGACTCAAAAAGTATCTATTGGGACACAATGGGGAATATTAAAAATGTTTAATTTGAGTTTTAACCCCAATTACCCTTAATTACCATAGTTAAAAATATACAACTCGAGAGTTTCGATCGACCGAGCTATGGGTTCGGTCACCTGAACAGACACATGCAAAAAAGGTACTTTTGAGATTCGGGTGCTTGGTGAAACATTCGATTTGTTGAGGTCAGGGCGATCTTCCAAAATGTTTAAGGTTCGGTCACCCGAACTTAAGTTCTGTCTACCGAACTTGCATATTTGGTCACCCGGGGGTATTTTGAACGTGAAGTTTGGGCACCCAAGTTGTTGGAATAGTCAGGTTTAAATATTTGGTTGAACGAGAACATTAAGTTCTTTTTAGTTTGGTCTTCCAAAGTCAAGTCAACATTTTTACTTTCCTATGTTCAGTCGACCAAGGCATTTTACATTGCTTGGTTTGGTCGAAGCTAAGGTTCAGATTTTAATTTAAATTCACCCCTAATGACATGCGAGTTTAGGGGATTATGTGCAATTAATGTGTAGGAACCTAAGGGTCGATCTAAGGCCACCTGAGCATATTGGCCAATCATGCATGATGTAGTTATTACAGACCATATTATATTACAGTTTAGAATATATAAAAAATTACAATTACAAATTAACACAATATTCTTCATTCTTCCTTGGGGTCACCATATGCCACCATGAGATAGGATTCTTTTCAATGTCATCCGTAGAGTGAACATGCATTCAAGCTCAAGGCAAATATCAATACCAAGGTATTTTTCATTATCAAAATGGGATATGACCAATTAGGTCAACATCCACACACATGGACATAAGGCAAGACATATGAGCTTTTGGGATTTAACCCAACCCCACTCTTAACATAGAAAAGCTTTAGTTGACTTCTCAAAAGGAGATCCCCAAGATAAATTAAAAAATAAAAATAGGGTGGGGGGGTGAACTTAGCTTGAAAAAAAAAAGGCAAACTCAAAAACCAATGATCAAGCTTCATTTTTTGGCAATTTCACTAATCAAAGAATACTTAAATCTTGATCAATATTGGGCAATAAAGTCTTCTTCCAAGCATCCATTATTTGTGATTAGGCTCACGTTCACAAAAATTGGATACAAATTCATCTTCTGCTGAATTGCCAACTTTATCATGTCAACATGTGTGGACCAGGATCTAACGCCTTGATAGGGATGGTTATCCATAGAATGTGTTAAATTTCCTTTATCATGCATTATATAGGCTCACAAAGTCACTACTAACCTTTTGTTTTTTTACTAAGGTGTGGTTAGGTTCACCTAATTACTATTGACTAGTTGGTCTCCAACTAATCCTAGGGTCCAAAGAACCAATAGTCTCTAGTATATGTTCAAGAGTTGTGTTTGATAGTTTAGTTATTTGAGGGCAAGATATTACCCCTTACATACCCATCCTTTTGAATGGTACAATGATAAGTTTATACTGTTCAAACATTAATCGATATGTAGTCACCTGAAGTGTCTAGACTTTAAAAATGCACAAGTCAGTAGTTCTTCAATCGACTAAGAGTGATGGGTCAGTCGCCTGAAGTTATGAAAATTTTAACAACCCTGAACTTTTGACGCAAACACTTAACGTAATGAATTACATCCTTTCAAATCACTTCTGTACTGTGCAATAATCCTAATTCTTGTCATATTGAGATGAAATAGTCCTCTTGATAGGGTTTTGTGAAAAATATCTTCCCATTATTTATCCGTGCTTATGAATTCAAGAGTGATATCCTCCTTTTGTTTGTGATCTCCAAGGAAATGATGTCTTATGTCAATATTCTTATTCCTTGAATGAGATATTGGATTTTTGGATATGTTTATGGCGCTAGTATTATCCCACTTAATAGGCACAACCACATATTCCAAATTAAATCCTTTAGTTGTTGTTTCATGTACAATGCTTGTGCACAACAACTACTTGCTGCTACATACTTAGCCTTATCAGTAGATAATGTCATGAAATTTTGTTTCTTGGAAAGCCAAGATACCATTGATCGTCCTAAAAAGTGGCATGTACCACTTCTACTCTTATGATCTATTTTGCACTCAGCATAATCTGCATCAAAGTAGTTGATCATTTCAAATGATGTATCTTTAGGATACCATAAACCTAATTCTATAGTACCTTAAAATTATTTTTACAAATATTTGATGTGATTCTTTAGGTGTTGCTTGAAATCTAGCTCATATACAAACACTAAACATAATATTAGGCGTACAAGTTGTCAAGTAGAGCAAACTACCAATCATGCCTCAGTAGTACTTAACATCTACTGATTTTCCTTACTCATCTTTATCTGAACTAATAGAAGTGCTCATCGGGGTTCCCAATGGCTTTCCACCTTCTATATCAAATTTCTTGAGCAAGTCCTTTATGTATTCACATTAATTAATGAATGTTCCATTTTTGGTTTGTTTTATCTAAAGACCAGGAAAATATGTCAATTCGCCCATCGTGGTCATTTCAAACTCATCTTGCATGCATGTGGTGAATTCTTTACATAAGTCCTCATTTGTAGCACTGAATATGATATCATCAACATAGATTTGGATGATAAGCATATCGTCGGTCTTAGTATTAATAAACAAGGTACTATCAATTTTACCTCTCGTGAAACTGTTTTCTAACAGAAAGCCCCTCAACCTTTCATACCAAGCTTTAGGATGTTGTTTTAATTCATATAGGGCTTTTGTTAGTCAAAACATGTGAGCTAGTAGCATATGGATTGCTTCCATTCTAGTTACAGGAGCAAAGGTTTCATTATAGTCAATACGTTCTTCTTGATTATAACCTTGTACTATTAATCTATCCTTGTTACGGGCTACAATGTCGTTTTCATCATTTTTATTCCTATAGACCCACTTATTGCCAATTACCAAATGATCAATAGGTCTAGGAACTAACTTTAAAACTTTATTCCTTTCAAACTGATTTAGTTCATCTTGCATGCCTACCACCCATGAATATGTTGAATTTTTTAGTCTGATCTCCATTTTGATGTCAACAAAGCACAAGTATCTTATGTATGTATTCAGTATGTGAGCAGAGTTATAATTTAAACACACACATAAAGGAATGGGAAATGGAAGTGTATTCCATGAAAAAATTAGAAGAGCAAAAAAAGAAAAGGAAGAACACATAATATATTTTTAATTGCATTTAGTTTAGAAATGTATGTAATAATGCATACTCTACATGATGTGGTTAAATGCTCAAAATGACCATAGATAGACCTTAGAGACCAACACTGTAATGCCGCAAAAATTTTGCTACATATTTTTTTTTCCACATAATAATAATAACAACAAAAACTCTGATACCATAAAACATAAACTAAATCAACTCGGACCCCGAAGGAAACCAGGGATATACCTTTCCATACATACATGACAACTATGCAGTGGAAATTATAATATCCTTAACCTTATGTACAGTACTAGAGTTTTACTGTAACCAAATATACACATATACATCCCAAAAAGGACCATAAATATCCTAGGGTCATACCCCAAAAATCCATCTTGATCTCAAACCAACTTCTTACCTTTTTGTCAGGGTAACACTAATAGCCTCCTCTATCTCAAAGCTCGCTCCGCTCATCTGTCTAGGTTTCTTGAAATCTTTGTATTGTTGAGGTGAGACACCTCTCAGTAAAGAAGATAAACTGATATCACTGTGTGGCAACTTGAGTATTATTATGTTATAAACATATATTGTACATGATAAACTATATATGATAAGTAAGGAAAATCTGTACATAGTTTAACTACATTTGAAAAATCTAGTAAAACTATTATGTATAAATCTGAATAAATTGTAAATCAACATATCATATTATGTCATACTAAATTTTGTATATGTATAAATCATCTGCTATATATCTATATATTATTGAATTTATACCCTGGATGGAAAGTTGAATCATTAATTAACCCCGCATGATCAAGTTGTGCGGCTTGAGGGGTGGACTTAACCATTGTAGGTTTACCAGGTTAATTCAATCATAACATAACTATGCATGATTTTCCACCCAATCTGGTCTGCCCATCCTATTCGCCGCAACACTTCTTGGGTCGGCACACAATGGGTATCCTACTCATCGTAACACTTCAGGGCTAATCAGCCTTCGACCCAACACTTTCTGAATAGTGTGGTTGCACTCTTGGCTAAACATCAAACCAGGTCCGTCCATTCTACTCGCCGCAACACTTCTCGAGTTAGCACACAAGGGTTATACTATCTGATCTGTCTAACTAGCTACGATACCGTGCCCATAACATACTTAGTCCATTAGGGTTCTGCTATCATATTGTATATTTCATTAATAATTGTAATAATATTATTTCATGATTATGCGTAAAATATGTCCTAATAATAATATTTATGAATATCTATTATTAATATATCTTGTCACGGCATCTGGGCCGGCTGAAATATCACACCATTTGCACCGACTAAATATCACGACATCTGCACCAGCTGAATATCATGATATACTAAAAATATAATTTCTATATTGTTTATAGTTTTTTCTAAAAACTGAGGTCAAACCATGAATATAAAATATTCTGGCATATTATTATTTACAGTAAAATTTATACTCATGTCACACACAAGTGAGTACTACTCTGTAATATATTATCTAGCCTAGGAAAACATATTCTAGTGACAAAATAATATTACATCTGTTTTCAAAGTTTCCTCAGTTAAACATCAGTATTCCCAAAACTATAATAAATCATATATAAATTTATGAATCAAATACTATATACTCAATAATTAATTTTCTGAAAATACATGACTTAATCTATCCCCTTACTTATTTCCTGAGAGGCCTGCTGAAAACCCTAAATCCATGCTCGCGGCGTTGGGAGCTCCAAACCTCGAAATCACATTTTTCCAATTTAATCAGCTCAACCCCAGAATTACAATTATCTTAATATTCCTAGGCGCACACACTCCTATTAATCGGTTAAAATCTAAAAACGTGGGTTTGATCCACTTCCCATATTTAAATTTAATTTCTATCATATTTAAAAACACCAATATGATTAAATCCCCGTAGTTTAATCTTATTCAACTATATTCCCAAAAATCTAATTTAATCAAATCCCTGCATTTTAACTTAATCCCAGGAATATCTCCAAAAATCTAATATAATCAAATCCTGCAATTTAATTTAATCCTAGGAATATCTCAAAAAATCTTAATATAATAAAATATTATAATTTAATAATTAAATACTAGAATTTAATCGGTTAAATTTGTACTCCTCACCTTATCCTTGGAGTGGTGCCTAAGATCCCCAAATCAAAAATTTGCTCCGATTAACTTGCTCAGAATCGAAGTTAGGAACCTATAGTGGTGTTCGATAAACCATTTAGTTGAAGATTTGAGGGGAAATTGAATTTTCCTTATCCCAAGAGTGGTGTCTACAACACTCCTACGACAAATCCATTCCGCTTAAAATGTTGGTGGCCAAGATAGGAACCCAGTTGTATCTTCCACTCTTCAATCGGCGTAGGATTCGCGACAAAATCGGGGAGAGAGAGACAGTGAGTTGAGGAGAGAGAGAGAGAGAGAGAAGAGAGAAGAGAGAGAGAGAGGGAGAGAGAGAGAGAGAGAGAGAGAGAGAGAGAGAGAGAGAGAGAGAGAGAGAGAGAGAGAGAGAAATTGAAAAGGGGTGGCGCGGCGTCCACTGCAACTTTGCTTTCTCAAGAAGTTTTAAAACTTCTTGAGAACATATATACATATATATATATTTAATTTATAATATCATTACTTTAATTTATTAAATTACTTATATATATAGATATATATATATATATATATATCTTATTCCAATTAGTCTTCAAAAAGTTTTTTTTTACACTTATAGGCATATTATTATTTTTCTTTTTATTTTTTTATTTTTTATTTTTATTATTATTATTATTATTATTATTATTATTATTATTATTATTATTGTTTTTGTTGTTGTTCTTGTTGTTGTTGACCTTATAGGTCATGCTCGGTTTTGATAATGACAAATACCTATTGCATTTAATGCATGTTCGAGGTTATGCGCAGGTTTTAAAATTGGCAGTTCATGATGATAGCACAAAGAGAGAGTGAAGTTGAAGACCCAATATATATATGTTTTATTTTATTTCATTTTCATTCAAAGGGTCTGTAATAGTAAATAGAACTTGGTTTGTAATAATCACACACATCACCTGCATGACCCGATGAGTAAGCTCAAAACTAAAAAGGACCTAGAAATGACCTTAGGACACTTACTCATGCATACTTATGATTGATCATCAATTTAGGGTGATTGAATGCTTGAAATAGAACCAAAATGTACAAAATGTGCACACTTGGTCGACCAAACTTACCTTACAAAAATGCCCAGTCGACCGAACCGGTGCTGGGTCAACAAGTAGACCATAACTCGATCGACCGAACTTACGTAGTTCATTTGACCCCGGTTGACCAAACTCCCCAGGGGTCAACTTTATTGACCTTTTGGTTGACCGAGAATAAATTACATTGCAATGCCCTGGTCGACCGAGTTCCCACGTGCGGGAACTCAGTGGTCTGGTTGACCAACCGGCTCAGTTCAAAATAGTCCTGGTCTAGCGAACCTCGCAAAAATGGGAAAATCACATTTGGAATAATAAGTTCGGTTGACTAAACTCACAGGTCATCTAAATCCCAGTCGAACGAACCTTAAGAACTTCAGTCAACTGAACTTGTCTCGGTCGACCGGTGCTCTCGAGTTGCCCCATATTTTTCACCACAGTTAATATTTTTAAACCGAGTTAATTTATTTAAATAATATTAAAAATTTTATAATTATTCCATATATGTCCTCAACAATCATATTTTTAGGGAAGTCTATAAATACCCCTCATTTGGAATAATTAGCATGGGATTAGCAATCTTGATTAGGAGAGATTCTTTGAAATTCCCAAAATCTATAATACTCATTTTTGAGCCTCCAACACTTATTCTTACTAGATCTTATTTCTAAAATATCCTTGTAAGTGTGAATTGAGTGTTGTTCCATAAGGTTTGCCCTCCTAAGTGGTGTGCGTGATTGATACGATCTTATTTGAGAGCAAAACCTCAAGTGCTCTTAGGGGACTTCATTGATAAGTCTATCTTAAGAAGACTTCACTTGAGTTTCTAAGTATTACATTGTCATTGCAATATCTTGAGAAGCTCGTATTTGATTTTGGTTGCAAAATATTTTCAAATCACTTTCAAATATCTAGTGTGTTTCATCTGGACAAATCTTTGAAGAGATTTTTGTTTTTGTGATAAAAATCTTTGTTGCAATATTCATTGAGGTATGTCATTTGTTAAATGCAAAGATTAAATCCATTTTGCAAACCAAACTCATACATTACTTGACCTCTATACATTGAGAAAATGTGCTAATTGAGATATATGAAGTTTGGCTAGTATCTCTTTTTGAGCATTTAGATTTAACATATTTTGTGATACAAAGATCATATTGGTTTGCACTCTCAGACACTGATTACATCGATTGCAAATATATTTGAGAGCAGGTATATTAAACCACATTGAGCTTACTTCATTATATTATTTGGTGGTGAATGTGATTGCATGTAACTGGGTACACATCTGCTTTACATGAAAGCATAATCACTGTACAATTTCATTATGAACAAATCTGTTGTATTCCAGGCATAGGCCCAAAGAGGGAGACTAGACTTGGTGAATAGTCTTGGATTGGCTTAGACCCAGTTAGGAAAGCTAGGTGCGCCATCCTGTTAAGGCGTGTTGGTTAAGGTCAACCCCTTGAATTGACCTGGTTGTAATTGGTGTCACTCGACCTATTAAGTGAGCCATTAGTGGAATCCTCAGGCTTGTGAGATAGAGGCGGGGACGTAGGCACAGTTGGCCGAACCCCGATAGCATATCGTGTGCCTTGTTTATATTTCTGCACTTTATATTTACCGCACATATATGTTATGGTGTGAATGAAGTGCTTGATTTAAAATTTCCGCACATTATATTTATTGGCACATTTGAAATTGCATAGAAAGACCCTAGGTTGTTTTAAACAGCTATCTCATTTAACCTAAGAGATAAAATTTTAAAATTCCAATTCACGCCCCTCTTATGAATACACCAATTCCTACAATTGGTATCAGCGCCTCGTGGCATTAACTTTAACGTTTTTACTAAAATATCAAGATGACTCAATTTGGTGTATCCCTATTCGGTGAGGGATGGTCACCTTTCATTCCTCCTATATTTTCTGGTGTCGATTACACCACATGGAAAATTAGAATGAGCATTTTTATAAAATCAATGAACTGTAAGGTCTGACAGGTGATTGTAAATGGGATTTACATGCTTTTGGAAAATAATATTAATTCGATGCATGCAAATTCATATGCCATGGATTTATTATATTATGCTTTAGATTCTTATATTCTTCATGAATTTATGGCATGTAGAAGTGCACAGGAGATTTGGGTTGAGCTGGAAAAGAGATATGGAGAGACCAAGGAAAAAGAAATTGCCACTCTAAATGATGAACATGTAGTGGCTAAACATGAGCAGGTTGCATTAGTAGATGATGAGGTATCTGAATCTTACTCTACCTCATTTACTAATTTATGTAATGAAGCATGTGATGATTCCTATGCCGAAACTTGTGATATATCATATGTTGAATCATCAGTTGCCTCTAATGTACACTTTGACGATGACGCATGTATTAATTCATGTGGTTTTTGCTATGATGATTCTTGTGCTAAATCATGTGATATGTCAAATAGTGAATCATCTATAAAGTTTCATAATAATTCTATGAGTGATACATGTGATGACCTTCATGGAAATTATTGTAATAGAGTGTATGTTAAATCATCTATCAACCTATGTGATAATGATGCAGATGATTCATGCGATGTTTATTGTGATACAACTTATGATGAATCATAAATTGTTTCCGTTGATATTGCTATGAATGTGTGCAATGATTCATGTGATACTTATGGTGACAAATCTTACAATGTTGAATTATGTGCATCTAGTTCTGCAAGCATGACATCATATAAGAAATTGTATAAGGAATTATTTAGTGCTCATAAGTTCATTACTAGCATGTATAAAGGGAAAATATTTCTGAAAAATTAAACAGAAGGTTGGCTAAACAATTATAGAAATTAAGAGATTATCATGCCACCATAGAAGATAAAAAGATGAAGAAAATATTGAAAATAATATGCTATGAGGGAAAAATGGGAGATAATAAACCCTCAGCACTTAGAAAGGAAAACATGTTCAAAAAGGGTTCAAGATCATGTGACAAATCCCGTATGACTTAAAGAAAAGTGCATTCAAATTGTAATCATCTATCAGTAGATCTTTCGTTAGTCTTTAAGTTTAGGGGTTGTAATGACTGCAAGTCTAGGAAGTAATCTATGCTTAAACCGTCAAATCTTGGTATATACTTTAACTGTATAATACTACTTCACCAAGAATCCTTAAGAATCACGTCAATCTGAAAATATATGTAGCATATCAAATTTGAACTTAAAGAAGGGTTTTTAGTCAAAATAAAGTCAAATCAGAAAAATTGACTATGCTCGGTCGATCGATCATTGAATGAACTGGAGCTCCTGGTTGACCAGCCCATTGACTTTTGACCGTATGGTCAACCAACCCACATTAAGCTTCTATAATTCGGTCAACCGAACCCGTTGGTCTACCCTGGGTCAACCGAACCGAGAACCATGCGCCTACCTCGATTGACTGCCCTTTTCAATACAAACCTTTTCCGGTCGACCAAACACTGTCGGTTCGTGAAGAATTTGAATTGTTGGTTGACTGAATCAGTTCCTAGTCAACCGAACCGTGGTATTTAAATATATTCTTCACATCCAAAGCCCATTTTTACTAGAAACTTTCAGAGCTCCTTCATTGTTCCTCCAAGCATCATCCAATATCCTTAGACCAGTACCAAATCTATCTCATTTAGCACTCATGGCTCATCACAATGATCGTATTGAAGCCCATGATCTGGCTCACGCTTAGGACGGCTGGTTCTTATCAAAATGCTCCAAGATCAGATATGTGTTGGAGTTTCGCTTGAAAGAAGCCATCTTGGGTTAGATTCTAGATATAGAATTTATGGACCAGAAATTTGGCAATGTTATAAATATGTTTGAGTATCAGGGGTGGAAAACATTCATTTCTTATCAGCCTAGTGTCCTATACCCTATGTATTTTAGTTTGTTTTATGTGAATCTAGGGAATGACGAGAATGAATATTTCTTTAGAGTAGTGAAGATTGATGTTTGCTTTGATGCAAAGTATTTATCTGATGTCATGGATATAGATCATGGTGACTTTGAATGCCCAAACGCGGTAACTTCCTAGATACAAGAACAGGATTTTACGATTGCCACTTTGCAAACCTAACAATGTCTGATCCACTAGCAGCCAGTCAAAATCACCCCCACAATATAGGCAGTTCACCGTAGAGGTGAAAGTTGTGCACCACCTGATTACGTATAATATCCTGCCTAAGGTGGGATCTAGGGTGCATGTCTTTTTCTTAGACTGCTTTGTTATGTGGTGTCTGTTTGCTTGGAAGAAGCTGGATTAATGCAACTTGATGATACAGTGGATGATGGCCAAGACAATCGACCACAGGATCATTATCCCATACGGAGGGATTTTGAATAAATTATTTCAAGCTATAAGAGTTACCCGCATCAATGTGGCTGTGCTAAATAGATGGAGGTCTACTGACATATTTTATGCTATCACCCTGAGATTGATGGGATATGAGCTGGTTGGCAATGTTTGGTTGTCATTTGGTGCGAGAGGTGCAGCAGCGCAGAAGGAGACCCAGCAGGAGTTACCACCGCAGCCCATGCAGCTTGCGAACATTGATTGGATAACAACCATCACTAGTTTATCTGACTCCTTCGGGCAGTTCAGAGGATCCGTGCAGTCAGATCTTCATGATCTAGCGTCATCGTTCACTACACTTCATGACGAGTTTAGGCTGTTCTCTATCTCCTCTACAAACCAGTTCACGAAAATGGAGCGGGTCATGGCATTTAACTTCAGCGAGTTAAATGACCATATTTAGGAGATGCAGGACGAGAGAGACCGAATGACCATGGACTTCGATTTCGATGTAGGTGATGGTGTCAAAAGTGGTGTTGATGAGGGAGACATCTTGATTCAGGAGAACAGTCTGCAGATCTGGTTTTGTTGTTATGATTCATTTTCTTTTATATCATCAGTCAGTACTTATGATACAACTTTCATCTTCTTATTTGTTTTATTTTCTTTCCTTTCTCGTTTGTGGCATACTACACTCTAATCCACTGTACTCGTGAGTTCTGCGAATAGTCGGGTTACTTACTTTTATCTATATATGCTTGTATGTATTGATTCTTGAATGCCATAATAGTCTGTTTCTTAGGTATTGCACGTTTTCTTAAGTATGTTTGTATGTAATGCCTAGATGATAGATTCCTGCTCTTATGTTTGGATATCATGTGGTAAACGACATATAATTCATTATCTACCTAATTGCATGCTTGTATGGAATGCCAACTGCATGACTGATGCAATATATTATGTATTGCAAGTTGGTAGTTGATATAGGTTCTTGCTTGCCCTACACTTCTGGCATACTGGTTGTTGAGAATCTTTTGTGCATGTTTATTTGGGAAATGTCCTATTTACAGACGGCATGCTATCGAAATTTCTACAGAATTTTTTCCCAACATAAAACCTTGTCCAAGGATGATTATGATGAAATTATCTTTAAAATAATTTTTGAAAGGATGAGTGAAAACTTAAATAGAAATATAAAATCTTCATCCTTGCATAATCATCACATATTTAGGGGAGCTCAGCTGCATCCCTAGAGAAAGAAAATAATGACCTCATATGCATTAATTCACCTTTTGAATATCAAGGCTCTTCAGAAAACCCTGAACATCATATAATGTGCTTAACGGTCTATGAATATATATGGGGGAGCTTTAAAGTAAAAGTTACAAGTCTTAGCAACTAATATTATTGTTGATATGTCTTATTGCCTTACACTTTGTGAATATTGATTATTGCTTGTGTGTATAGTTTCTAATATCTACAGTATGATAATGATGGCCATTATGTTTTATTGCTTTGGTCATACTGGAACTATTTGAGTAGTTGTGGATAAACTGTTAGGATTTATAAACTCAAACAGGTCATTATTTATTCAGGATTTGTTTTGGAAAGTCCCATTTTCAAATGACACTCCGCCAAAATTTCTTCAAAAACTTTCCAAAACTTCTAATGTATAAATATGGTATTTACCTAATGCTTATAATTCTTAATTCTTATGGCCCCTTTTGCTATTGCCAAAAGGGGGAGATGGAGAGGGAAAAATGATTGGGTATGATTGGGTTAAAACTTGAGTTTTCATTAATGCATATTGATAGGGGGAGCCTTCTTAGGCTATACCCATAGTTTTGCTTGATGTATTTGTCATCATCAAAAAGGGAGAGAATGTTGACTTTATAGATCACGCCCAATTTTGATAATGACAAATATCTATTGCATTTAATGCATCTCCGAGGTTATGTGTAGGTATTAAAATTGGCAGTTCATGATGATAGCACAAAGAGAGAGTGAAGTTGAAGACCCAATATATATGTGTTGTATTTTATTTCATTTTCATTCAAAGGGTTTGTAATAGTAAATAGGACTTGGTCTGTAATAATAACACACATCACTTGCATGATCCGATGAGTAAGTTCAAAACTAAAAAGGACCTAGAAATGACCCTAGGACACTCACTCATGCATACATATGATTGATAATTTGTTTAGGGTGATTGAATGCTTGAAAGAAGATCGAAATGCACAAAATGTGCACACTCAGTCTACCAAACTTACCTGTACAAAAATGGCCGGTTGACCGAACCGGTGCTGGGTCAACAAGTTGACCATAGCCCGGTTGACCAAACTCACGCAGTTCATTTGACCCCGGTCGTCAGAACTTCTCAAGGGTCAACTTTATTGACCTCCTCGTCGACCGATAATAAATTACATTGCAACGCCTTGGTCGATCAATTTCCCACGTGCGGGAAGTTAGTAGACATGTCGACCAATTGGCTTAGTTCAAAATGGTCCCGATCGACTGAACCTCACAAAAATAGGAAAATCGCCTTTGGAATTACAAGTCCAGTCAACTGAACTCACTTGTCATTTAAATCCCGATCGACCGAACCTCAAGAACTTTGGTCAACCGAACTTGTCTCGGTCGACCAGTGCTCTAGGGTTGCCCCATATTTTTTTACCACATTTAATATTTTTAAACGGGATTAATTTATTTAAATAATATTAAAACTTTTATAATTATTCCATATATGTCCTCAACGATCATATTTTTGGGGAGGTCTATAAATACCCCCCTCATTTGGAATAATTAGCATGAGATTAGCAATCTTGATTAGGAGAAATTCTTTGAAATTCCCAAAATTTATAATACTCATTTTTGAGCCTCCAACATTTATTTTTACCAGATCTTGTTTCTCAAATATCCTTATAGGTGTGAATTGAGTGTTGTTGTTCCATAAGGTTTGCCCTCCTAAGTGGTGTGCTTGATTGATACGATTTTATTTGAGAGCAAAACCTCAAGTGCTCTTAGGGGACTTCATTGATAAGTCTATCCTAAGAAGACTTCACTTGATCTTATGAGTATTGCATTGTCATTGCAATATCTTGAGATGCTCATATTTGATTTTGGTTGCAAAATCTTTTCAAATCACTTCCAAATATCTAGTGTGTTTCATCTGGACAAATCTTTGAAGAGATATTTGTTTTTGTGATAAAAATCTTTATTTCAATATTCATTGAGGTATATCATTTGTTAAATGCAAAGATTAAATCTGTTCAGCAAACCAAAGTCACACTTTACTTGAGCTTTATACATTGAGAAAATCTACTGATTGAGATATACAAAGTTTGGCTAATATCTTTGTTTGAGCATTTAGATTGAATATATTTTGTGATACAAAGATCATATTGGTTTGCACTCTTACGCACTGATTACATTGATTGCAAATATATTTGAGAGTAGATATATTAAACCACATTGAGCATACTTCATTATATTATTTGGTGGTGAATGTGATTGCATGTAACTGGGTACACATTGCTTAACATAAAAGCATAATCATTGTTCCATTCCATTGTGAACAAATATGTTGTATTCTAGGCATAGACCTGAAAAGGGAGACTAGCCCTGTTGAATAGTCCCGGATTGGCTTAGACTCGATTAGGAAAGCTAGGTGCACCATCCTATTAAGGCGTGTTGGTTGAGGTCATCCCCTTAAATTGATTTGGTTGTAATTGGTGTCATTCCACCCGTTAAATAAGCCATTAGTGGAATCCTCAGGCTTGCGAGCTAGAGGTGGGGACGTAGGCACAGTTGGCCGAACCCCGATAACATATCATGTCCCTTGTTTATATTTTTGCACTTTATATTTACCACATATATATATTATGGTGTGAATGAAGTACTTAATTTAAAATTTCCACACATTATATTTATTGGCGATTTTAGAATTGCATAGAAAGACCATAGGTTGTTTTATAAAACTATCTCATTTAACCTAGGGGATAAAATTTTAAAATTCCAATTCACCCCCCTCTTGGGAATACACCAATTCCTATAATTATTATTATTTTTTGGGTCTTTACAAATACTTCTAAAAACTTTTTTTCATAAAAGTGAAAATCATACAAGATTTCTTAGAATAACTTTAGGATCAAAATCAGGGTAAAAACTGAGGTATTCACTGACCTCGGTTGACAGACCAGTTCACGTTATATAACCCTCAGTTGATCGACCATGCCTTCGGTTAGAAGTCAAAAGTTTGACAAAGCTCAGTCGACTGACCATTTTTTCAATTAAGTTTCCTCAGTCGATCGACCTTAAAACTTGGCAAATTTGCATACCTCGGCTGACCGGCATTTTTAGAACAAAATGGCCCTAGTCAATCGAAACTATTCACTCGGGCGATCGGTTCTTGAGGCCATTCGATTGAACCTACAAAGGGTGGAAAATCGCATAAGCTCAGCCGACGGGGGCAAATTTTCTTAGCCCACCGAGTCTCTAAGAAATTTGAATTTTTAGCTTAGGCCAGTCGACTGACAAAGTCGTCAGTCAACCGACCCTCTCAGGTTTGGACATTTTTTAGTGATAAAATGTGTTTAATTTTTAATTAAAAAAATTTAAAATATTCTCCATGTCCCCAAATGGTCATATTTTTAGAAATTCTATAAATACCCCTTCATAGCTCATTTCTTAACTAATGCTTAAATTGAAAATCCTTTCAAAATAACTTGTGCTTTATTATACTCTCTTACTCTCATTTCTGTTCACTCTACGAGTCCAATCCTATTTTGATAATGACAAATCACTTGATATTTGATCTGTGCATTGAGTTTGTGAACAGGACTTACACTGAGCATGCACGGAAAGATAACGAGTCATGGACGCCATAAAGTAAAACTTATACATTTTAGAAAGCACCATGGAACTCAAAGAGTATGAGAATCAAGATGCAAGCGGGAAAGTTCAGGAATATTTTGGGAATGGGTATTTAGATCTCATGTACTTACATTTTTGTATGATTTAATTTGAGGCTCATAACTTAGAATGATTGTTAGGATTCATGCATTTCATGTACATCATTAGGAAATCTTCATGGACCTAGAAATGTTTAGAAAATCATGAAATATATGTTTTATAAAAGGCCCAAGAAAAAGAGCAAAGCATTTTTTTTAATTAGAAAAAAGGAGGGGACTTCGGTAGCCTGAAGTTAACCTCAGGAACTTGAAGAATTTCTTCGGTAGCCTGAAGATTAAGTTCAGTAGCCTGAAGAATTAAATGGGAAAGACAGAACCTGGTATAGGTACCTCGGTCGCCTGACCCTGGAACCTCAGGTGCCTAAAGTTGCCACTTCAGGAGCCTGAAGTCGAGTTCGGTTGCTTGAACTCGCAGGAATTCCTAAAAATCAGTTTTTTATTAAAAAGACTCGCGAGCTATTCGTATTGATCCAATGGCTGAGATCAATCTTAAAGGTAATATACTATATATTATGAATATCTAAACCCTAGAACACAAGTTAGACACACAAGAAAGAGAAGAACACACCTTGTTGCAAGATCATTGAAAAGTGTTATACGATTGCCTATACATCAATCTAAAATCTTCAAGCTTGGGCAAACCAAATCAAATTTTCAAAGGGAACTTGTTTACTCTACTGGACTTCAATCTAGTATTGAGGTTTGATCTTTCAAGTTATTAGTGTTGTGACTTTTCATCTCATCTCATTGCTTGTTCTTGACTAAGTATTGAAAAGCTTTGATCTTGAGTGTGCCTATTCATATAAAATATATTTTTGAAAAGATCATTACTTGAGAAAACTTATTTAACTTGCTTGATTGATTTTTTGATTCAAGTGTGTATTTTTTAAAGGATATATATTTTAGTTACATTACTACTTGATTAAATATCCTTGGTACTTACAACTATACATTTAATTGAGGGATATTTTCTGAAAATTAATATTCCCAGTTTGTGATTGAATACATGAAATAAAGCTTTGTGATTTTGATTGAGTTTGTATTCAAGACAAAGATTTTGTTAACGAGTTCACTTCAAACATACTTTTGCATTTTTACAAAGTGAACCAAAAACCCTAGTTAACTCCAAGGCATTTCAAATATATTTTTACTTGGGAGTTTTGATTAAATACGAATTTGTGTGTTGACACGTATGATACATGAAACGATTGTATTGTTTTTCACACATTCATAAGCTTAAAGTTATATCATATGTTAATGTGCTAGGAATTTGAATTGTACTCACAAGATTTTGTTAGAAGCATTGTTTTGAGTGTATTTTCTAGATTTTATTGTATGCACGGTTCGGGGTGTGAACCGGTGTGTGAGGAGAGAGCTGTATCTCTTGTAAGCAGCGGAGTAGGAGGAAGTTGTGCCTCTTGTAAGCAGCGGATTGTATGGGAAGCTCCGTCCCACTTTAAGGAGTAGGGTTTTAGTGAAACCTTGAGTGGTTGCTCAAGGCGTGGACGTAGGCCAAGTCGGCTGAACCTCGTAAAACTGTGTTTGTCTTCTCTCTTCCCTTTCACCCGTTATTTTCAGAATTCCATTTAATTTGTGTATATTGCATGCATAGATAGGATAGTCTTGCACTTAAGTAATTGAGTAACAAGAAATTATTTGTAAATTTATAAGAAGGGTGTAAGAAGTAACTAAGTGCTTTAGAATTTTTTTAAATACCCAATTCACCCCCCCCCCTCTTGGGATTACACCTTAATCAACAATTTCTTTGAAAAATTTTTTTGTAAGAGAGCATTTGATCTCTCTTTCACTCCCGTATTTGCAAACTAATTGCTTTTGAGGGATTGTTGAAAGGTTCTGTTGGCCTAGTTAGGCTTACAAACTATTGGTTTTGATGATAACAAAGTAAAGTTATTTAATGTATTTTCAAGTGATATTATTTCAGGCAAAGATGATTTGCTCAAATTTCACATACCCTGACATGAAAGCTTACAAAGATCAAGGATCAAGGAAAGTCACATATGAATACCAGAGATCCATAATGAAAGTTCATAGAAGTCTGAAAGATTGAAAAGCAGCATTGAAAGGACTCAAAGCAAAGATGTGTCAAATGTGTTTATAAAACAAGCTTTGTAAGTACTTCAGAACTGATTCAAATATGAATTTTCATTTTGAAGCTCATTAGGCAAAGACACTTAGAAATCTAAAGTTTTAAAATCTTGGAACATGTTTTTCAAAAGTTAAAACGAGTTAAAATTCCAAGGTTAATTAAAAAAAAAGGAGAGAAATCAAAAAATGACTTACAACCAGCTGACGGACGACTTTCTGTGTAAGGATAGCCGACTGGCAAGTTAAACGACCTAAACTAAGAAGAAAAGAAGCTGGACAGATGACTGTCAACAAATTAACAAGCGACTGCCAGTGACCAATGAGTCATTTGTGAGTGTTCTATCAGGCGACTGCCACCCTTCTGAGTTATTTTAAAACTGAGTTATTCCAGTGACGGACGACTGCCAACATGAGGGCAGCCGACTCCCAAATTTCTATTTGAAAAAATATAAACATTATACATGGAAAGACGATAGCCAGTGACTTCACAGCTGTCTAGCTCACGACAATTTTCAAAATTCTCAACGAGCATATTTTTGAAATTTAAATTATTTGAAGCCCAAATTAATTTACAACTTGGACCCTACTCCAAGTAAACTTAGGGAACAAGCAAGAGGTCTTTCTTCATCTATAACTACCCTCAAGGTTCATCAATTTAGATACCAAGAAATCAATTCAACTCTCATACTCTCTCAAAGCTTACTGAAAATTTGAAAGCTCTCTATTGCCCTCATCACTCACGAAAATCTCTGAAGTCTTGCTGAGTTTCTCACTGTGTTTGTGCATCGATTGTTGATTCTTTCATCCATTGACAGATACCTACGGTGATAAATTTCTAGAGCTTCATTATGAAATTTATATTCTGAATTTACTGAAGTATATAGTTTTTCAATTTGTACTTATAAGCTATTTGAGGAGCAAGTTCTTGTACGCCTTGTTTTGAATCTTTGTAACAGATTGATTGACGGTTCGAGTGCTAAATCGTTAGACCAGACAAGGGGATAGTGTTTAGAGAAGGTAGGCTCTAGCCTTACCCAAGGAGTGTTGTAATTGGTATTGTTCCATCTGGTAAAGGAACGGTGATAGTGAATCCATTGGTCATTTTGTCAAGGGCGAGGACATAGGTTGTGTTTGAGCCGAACCTCGTAAAACCTTGTGTTTTTCTTTCTCTTCGCTACTCTTTATTTTTCAGCAAAATTTATAATCTGTGTGGTTATTTTAAAATTCATAAATTATGAGTGTTCGGTTGTTAAATAGATCGGAAGGTAATTTGTTTTGGATTGATCAACATTGATTGCAGAAACCGAAGGGGACTATTTTGGTTGATCATCCTTGACTCATTAATCTGAAAGTTTATTTGAAAGATGAACATTAGAAAGAAGTGTGATTATGATACAAGGCTTATACAAAGTGTGCTACAGGGCTTATACAAGTTCAGCAAATTTTTATATTGATACAAGGCTATTATTACAAGTATTGAGTGATTGATTATATTGATTTGATTGTGATTACTCTAGATAAATTTTGTGATTATGTTTAAGTTTTGATTATTGTTATAACTCAAAGGAACTAAGACAAGGGGGGATAAAATTTTTAAATCCCAATTCACCCCCCTCTTGGGAAGCTATTCTAATTTCAATTGGTATTAGAGACTAGTTATAGTAATTTTTAACAAGAAACTAGAAAAAGATCAAATGGCAAATATAGGAGTAGCACCCTTCGGTGAGGGCAAATCCTCAACCTATTCACTAATCTTTTGTGGACGTAACTATACCTTTTGGAAAAAGAGAATGCAAATCTATCTCCAATGCAAGGATTGGAAAGCATGGGAAGTAGTTATGGATGGAGACCTTATTCCCACTAAGATAGTAGATGGAAAATAGATTCCAAAAGAGAAAAAGGATATGACCGACTCAGATTATAAAATGTTTCAAATCAATTCAAGCGCTATAAATGCTTTATACTGTGCTTTAGATGCTAATGAATTTAATAGGGTCATGTCCTGGAAGATGGCTAAAGAAATATGGGACAAATTAGAAGTGACACGTGAAGGAACAATAGGATAGATATGCTAACAATCGAATATGAAGCATTCAAGATGAATTCAGATGAAATAATATCAAGCATGTACACCAAATTTACCCACATAATCAATTCCTTCACTGCCTCAGGAAAAACTTATATGACCTACGAAATGATTTAAAAAATTCTAAGAGGCCTTCCCTCCATATGGGAACTAAAAGCTACAGCTATCACAGAAGGTAGAAACCTTGAGAATACCTCTCTAGATGAATTTATTGGTTCACTACTTACTTATGAAATGGGCTTAAAGGAAAGGAATCTTGAGCCCAAACATAAAAGATCCATTGCATTAAAAGCCTCTAATAACAGCTCAAGTGAAGAAGAAAGCGAATCAAGTGATTTAGATCAGGATGAATTAGCATTCATCACTAAGAGATTAGTTCTATAGAAAAAATAAAAGGTTTCCTAGAAAAGTTTACAAAAAGAAATCTGAAAAAAAATGAGAGATAAGTAGAAAAGAAAATAAAGGTAAGAATGAACCTCCTATATGCTATCACTACAAGAAACTAGGGCATATCAAATCAGACTACCCGTTGCTTAAGAAAGACAAGAAGAAAAAGAAGGAAACTGTGAAGGCCCCGTGGGATTATTTAAGCTCCAGCGAGATGGAAAATGAATCAAACGGACAAGAGATGACAAATATATGCTTCTTGGCGAATGATGAAGAGGTAAACTCCTACTATTCCTCTACGGAATCTTACAGTGAATCTTGTGATGAGTCATGTGATAGCATGCCTTCCTATATAGGAATTACAAGTTGAGTTGTTTTCTTTACATAAGAGATTCATAAAAATCTATAAAGAAATATAACTTTGAAAGATCAAAATAAATAATTAATGAAGCAACTTGAATCCTTCAAAACCATTGAAAAGGAAAAAGACTCTTGTATTAAAAAGTTAGAAGAGGAAGTAAATGAAATAACTCAAGAGTTAGGAAAAACTTATGTAGATGAATTGAATAAAAAGAATTCAGAGATAAATGAACTCAAGAAATCAGTAGAGGATAAGGAGAAAATTATATATAACTTCACTAAAGGAAAATAAAATTTTGAAAAAATATTTGGACAACAAAGACTGCATGGAAATAAAGAAGGAATAGGTTATAATGGTAAAACAAATAAAAAGAGTAAAAACTTATACATAGGATACTTTGTCAAAGAAGCCAAACACTATGCTAGTACTTCTTCAAATAACAAACATGAACACACCACTTGCTACATGTGCAAAACTAAAGGTTATGTAATGTTCAATTGCCCACTAAAAAGAAAGTATGTTAAAGTTCAAGGAGAATGGAAAGTCAATAATGGAACTAAAAAAAATACAAAGAAAGTTAAAAGAATTTGGGTTCCAAAGACTAACACAATGAATCCCTCATTGGAGGTATGCTTTAAGATTACACCATCAATGGAGAAATGGTACTTGGACAGCGGATGTTCAAGGCACATGACCGGTGATAGGAACAAGTTCACTACATTTTAAAAAAAGGATAGGGGATACGTCACCTTCGTTGACAATGCCAAAAGTAAAATTATTGGCATTGGAATAATAGGTAAAGAACCTTCCCTTACTATTGATAATGTGCTATTAGTAGAAGGATTAAAACACAATCTTTTAATCATTAGCCAATTAAGCGACAAAGGGTTTGAAATAACTTTTAAGAAAGAAAAATGTGTTATCCAAAATACTAAGAACAATGAAACTTTGTTCATAGCCCAGAGGATAATAATGTTTATTGTATAAACCTTGAGAATTTAGTAAATCAAAACGTAACTTGTTTGACAGCAATGAATGAAATAAGTTGGCTATGGCATAGGAAATTAGGACATGTTAGCTTGGACCTTTTATCGAAATTATCTAAGAAAAATCTTGTAAAAGGACTGCCAAATTCTAAATTCATAAAAGATAAGATGTGTGATGCATACTAAAAGGGAAAGCAAGTTAAAACAAGTTTCAAAAAGAAAAAATACATATCTACTAAAAGACCCCTAAAACTTTTGCACCTAGACTTATTCGGTCCAACTAGATCTTTAAGCTCAGGAGGCAAACAATATGTTTTTGAAATAGTAGATGACTATTCAAGATTTACTTGGGTATTATTCTTAGCAAACAAAAATGAAGCTTGTGACATGCTAATCACGTTATGCAAGAAATTACAAAATGAAAAGGGCTATAATGGACCAAATTTTAGAAGTGATCATGGTAAGGAGTTTAAATACAAAAATGTTTAAAAATTCTATATTGAACGTGGAATAAACCATAATTTTTCAGCACCTAGGACTCCACAACAAAATGGAGTTGTAGAAAGAAAAAATAGAACCCTACAAAAAATGGCAAGAACCATGTTAAACGAAAATGATCTACCTAAATACTTTTGGGCAGAAGCTGTGAATACAACTTGTTACATTATAAATAGAGTATCCATAAAATAAAAAATAGACTAAACACCGTATGAATTATGGAGAGGTAGAAAACCCAACATTTCCTACTTTCATATATTTGGGTGCAAATGTTTTATTCTTAATACTAAAGATGATCTAGGAAAGTTCGATGCAAAATTCGATGAAGGAATTTTCTTAGGTTACTCAACAAATAATAAAGCTTATAGGGTTTATAATAAAATGACTCTTACTCTTATTGAATCAATACACATAACGTTTGATGAATCAAATAAAAATGAACTTAAGAAAGATGAAAAAAAAAAAGATATATCACAAAAAAGAGGAAGATATTGAAATAAAAGAAGAAAACAATAATAAAACATCAAATGAAAACATCATAGAAAATCAAGAATTACCAAAAGAATGGAGATATGCTAAAACTCACCCAAAAGATCAAATTCTTGGTGAACCATCAAAAGAATAACCACTAGAGCCTCATTAAAAAATATTTGTAACCATTATGTGTTTTTGTCTCAAGATGAACCCAAGAATATAGAAGAAGACTTAAAAAATGACCCTTGGATCATAGCTATGTAGGAGGAGCTAAATCAATTTGAAAGGAGTCAAGTACGGAAAATTATACCTAAACCCAAAGATAAATCAATTATAGGAATTAAATGAGTGTTTAGAAATAGAAAGGATGAAAATGGAGTAGTCGTAAGAAATAAAGCTAGGTTAGTAGCACAAGGTTACAATCAAGAAGAAGGTATAGATTACGAAGACCTTTGCTCCCATAGAAAGAATGGAAGCTATAAGAATGCTTCTTGCATATGCAGCTAATAAAGACTTGAAACTATACCAAATGGATGTAAAAAAGGCATTCCTAAATAGTTATATAAATGAAGATGTTTATGTTGAATAACCTCCAGGTTTTGAAGACTCTAAAAACCAAAATCATGTATTCAAGCTAACTAAAGCCTTATATGGATTAAAACAAGCTCCTAGAGCTTGGTACGATAGACTAAGCAAATTCCTACTCCAAAACAATTTTTCAAGAGGAAAGATAGATGGCACTTTATTTATAAAAACCAAAAATAATGATATGCCTATAGTAAAAATTTATGTTGATGACATTATATTTGGAGCAACTCATGAAGACTTGTCTAATGAATTTGCTACAACTATGCAAAGAGAGTTTGAAATGAGCATGATGGGAGAGTTAAATTACTTTCTAGGGTTACAAATTAAACAAGCTAAAAATGGAACTTTCATAAATCAAACTAAGTATATTAAATACATGTTAAAAAAGTTTGATATGGAAGAAAGCAAACCTATAGGAACTTCCATGATCACCTCAACAAGTCTTAACAAGGATGAAAAAGGAAAACAAGTAGATACCAAACATTACCAAGGAATGATAGGAAGCTTACTTTATTTAATAGCAAGTAGACCAGATATCATGTTTAGTGTGTGTATGTGTGCTAGGTTCTAATCAGCTCCCAGGGAATCACATCAGATCGCAGTAAAACGAATTCTTAGATATTTGATAAGTGCACTAGATCTAGGATTATGGTATCCAAAAGGAACTGATTTCGATATGATAAGTTATTTAGATGTAGATTATGCGGGATGCAAAATAGATCGAAAAAACACTAGTGGGACTTGTCACTTCCTAGGACACTCACTAGTTTCTTGGTTTTCAAAGAAACAAAATTCTATAGCATTATCTACAGTTGAAGCGGAATACATAGTAGTTGGGAGCTGTTGTGCTCAAACTTTGTATATGAAACAACAATTAAGGGACTTCAAAATACAATACCAAACAATCCTTATAAAGTGTGACAATACAAGTGCTATAAATATTTCAAAGAATCTGGCATCACATTCAAGAACCAAACATATTGATATACGTCATCATTTCTTAAGAGTTAATGTGGATAAGAAAGAAATATTTCTTGAATTTGTTAACACTCACGATCAATTAGCTTATATATTCACGAAACCATTAGCTGAAGATCAATTTGTATTTATCCGACGGGAATTAGGAATGATACATGTAAAATAAGTTAACTAAGAGAAAAGAGAACAGTTGTTCAGAGCAGACGACTACCAGATAGCTGGCAGACGACTGGTAGGCTACTGTCTATATAGAAAGACAGTTGACAGCCGACTGTCCACTTGGTGATAGATGACTTTCTTGCAGTGGGTCATGTTCTTTTAAAGTAAAAACACTCTTTTAAAACCCCTAGATGCCTATCCATTCGTCTCCCCTTCTCCAAACAAACTCTTCTTCATTCTCTTCGAAGTTCCTTCTCTCCAAGCCTCCTCCCAACATCCATACATCACAACCCTAATTCCTTCACACATAGGGTTTCCTGAATTTTAGTTTCATCAAAATGGTTCATACCAAAACAGTGGGGAAAAAGGACAAAGCATCCTTGTCTTCTTTGAAGGCTGCAAGCAACAACAATATAGAAAAATGGTTGGTCTCATCTCACGCAAAAGAATTGTATCAAAATCACATCTCAACAATCGATCCGATGTTTTGTAAGGTATTGGATGTTACCTTCTTTGAAGAAAATTTCCCTGAGATTCTTGAATTGTTCAAAAATATAGGATGGGATAAGTTCATTCATTACCAAGTTAAGGGATACTATCCTAACCAGATCAAAATTTTTTACTCAAACGTGGTGAAGAAAGACGTTGGATTTGATATTGAAGTTTTTGGCCAAATGATAACACTTGCTCCACACTCATTACGAAAAATACTTCGTATCAAGAATGGGGATTTTGAGTGTAATCCAATAGAAAAACAGTGGACTATGGAACAGGGTTTTTCACCATAAGAATTTTTGGCTCTTGTGATGAACGATCAACCCATCTATTTTGGACATCTTCCACCATACAAACAGCTTAATCTCCAAGCACAACTCCTTTACAAGATCATTGCTTACAATATAATTCTGAGGTCAAGATCCTTTGATCATGTGTTTTTTTTCGATTGCTTCATAATGTTGTGCATATTAATAGGGAAGAAATTAGATTTAGCTAGCCTTATACTAAAATGGATGCTAATGAAGCTCAAATCCCCTAGAATTGGTCTTCTGTATGGCGGTATTCTTTCCTTGGTCTTCGCTCATTTTCAAGTCCTCACTCCATCTTCAAAAATAGTGAAGTGAACCCATTACCATGTCTTCTCCTCTACTACACTAAAAAAAATGGGTTGCAAAAAGTATACCGAGGGATGGCTATTTAGGGGAAATAAACCGGAAAGACCAGCACCAGAAGAACCTAATCTAAGACCAGAAGAAGCCGATATGCCCCCATGGTTTGTTCCATTTTATTAGAATTATACCAACTTCAGTTCTGAAATGAGGGAAAATTTTGCTTCTCTTCAAGATAAGATCTCAAACATTGATGAAAAATACACTTTGTTGGATAATCGCATTGCCAAAATAGAGCACCATGTCACAAAAAATGTCACTGGCTCAGATAAAGAGAGTAACGAGAATAATGATGAAGACTCTCAGGCAAAATCAGGAGAAGAAGAGGCTAAAGAAGAAGAAGAAGAAGAAGAAGAAGAAGAAGAAGAAGAAGAAGGAGAAGAAGAAGGCTCACAACAATCCAAAGGCAAAGGAATTGCTGAAGATAGTGACACAGCTTCTGATACATAGACTTTTGATGTTTTTTTTTTGCTATTTTGTATGCTGTACATGCTTAGTTTCTGATTGTATGCCTTTTTGTTGATGTCAAAAGGGGGATTATGTGTCTCAGCAAAGTGAGTCTATGTATGTATTTGTTTTATATATGTATTTATTTCCAGTTCTAAAATTTGAACCTATGTGTGTATTTATATTTCAAGTTTAATGTACTATGAGTTCTGCGAAGAGTTTTATGAATATATATGCTTTAATCCTGGAACTTCCAAATCTTCTAAACTTATGTCTTAATGAGATTATTTTAAATCTATGCTTATTGACAGGGGGAGTATTAATTTTAATTTTATATCTTTGCCCGTTCTTTGTCATCATCAAAAAGGGGGAGATTGTTGGCCTAGTTAGGCTTACAAACTCTGGGTTTTGATGATAACAAAGTAAAGTTATTTAATGAATTTTCAAGTGATATTATTTCAGGCAAAGATGATTTGCTCAAATTTCACATACCTTGACATGAAAGCTTACAGAGATTAAGGATCAAGGAAAGTCACATATGAATACCAGAGATCCATAATAAAAGCTTATAGAAGTCTGAAAGATTGAAGAGCGGCATTGAAAGGACTCAATGCAAATATGTGTCAAATGTGTTTATAGAACAAGCTTTGTAAGTACTTCAAAGTTGATTCAAATATGAATTTTCATTTTCAAGCTCATTAGGCAAAGACACTTAGAAATCTGAAGTTTTAAAATCTTGGAACATGTTTTTCAAAAGTTAAAACAAGTTAAAATTCCAAGATTAATTAAACAAAAGAGAGGGAAATCAAAAAATGACTTACAACCAGCTAACAGACGACTATCTGTGTAAGGACAGATGACTGACAAGTTAAACAACCTAAACTAAGAATAACAGAAGCCGAACAGATAACTATCAATAAATTGACAGGCAACTGCCAGTGACCAGTGAGTCATCTGTGAGTGTTCTACCAGCCGACTACCACCCTTTTGAGATGCTTTAAAACTGAGTTATTCTAGAAACGGACGACTGCCAACATGGGGACAACTGACTGCCACCTTTCTGTTTGAAAAAATAGGGACGTTATACATGGACAGATGACTACTAGTGACTTCACAGTCGTCTGGCTCGCAACAATTTTCAAAATTCTTAATAGGCATATTTTTGAAATTTAAATTATTTGAAGCCCAATTTAATTTACAACTTGGACCCTACTCCGAGTAAACTTGGGGAACTAGCAAGAAGTCTTTCTTCATCTATAAATACCCTCAAGGTTCATCAATTTAGATACCAAGAAATCAATTCAGCTCTCAAACTCTCTCAAAGCTTACCGAAAATCTAAAAGCTTTCTATTGCTCTCGTCACTCACGAAAATCTCTGAAGTCATGCTGAGTTTCTTACAGTGTTTGTGCATTGATTGTTGATTCTTTCATCCATTGAAAGATTCCTACAGTGGTTAATTTCTAGAGCTTCATTATGAAATTTATATTCTAAATTTACTGAAGTATATAGTTTTTCAATTTGTACTAATCAGCTCTTTGAGGAGCAAGTTCTTATACGTCTTGTTTTGAATCTTTGTAACAGATTAATTGACGGTTCGAGTGCTGAATTGTTGGACCAAACAAGGGGATATTGTCTGGAGAAGGCGGGCTTTAGCCTTACCCAAGGAGTTTTGTAATTGATTTTGTTCTGCCAGGTAAAGTAACGGTGATAGTGAATCCTTTGGTGATTTTTCTAGGGGCGAGGACGTAGGCTGTGTTGAAGTTGAACCTCGTATAAAACCCTGTGTTCTTCTTTCTCTTCCCTACTCTTTATTTTTCCAGTAAAAGTTACAATATGTGTGGTTGTTTCAAAATTCATAAATTCTGAGTGTTCGGTTTTTAAATATATCGGACGGTAATTTGTTTTGGATTGATCAGCATTGATTGCAGACACTGAAAGGGACAACGTTGGTTGATCATCCTTTACTCATTAATCTGTAAGTTTATTTAAAAATTTGAACATTAGAAAGAAGTGTGATTGTGATACAGGGCTTATACAAGTTCAGCAAATTTTCATATTGATACAGGGCTATTATTACAAGTATTTAGTGATTGATTATATTAATTTGATTGTGATTACTCTAGATAAATTTTGTGATTGTGTTCAAGTTTTGATCATTGTTATAACTCAAAAGAACTAAGACAAAGGGAAATAAAATTTTTAAATCCCAATTCACCCTCGCCTTGGGAAGCTATTCCAATTTCAGGTTCATTCATTTAAGCATTCACTTAAAAAAAAAAAAAACTGGTTTTTAGTAATGAAACTATTAGTGAAGGATTTAATTTCGTCATTAAAAGTGGGTATTAGTGATGGTTTTAGCAACCGTCACTAATACAACACTATTAGTGATGGATTTGAAATCGTCATTAATAGTTTCGTCACTAAAAAGCGGAAACTATTGCGGAAAAATATTTTTCGTAAAAAAACTTATCCCGAGAAAATATTAGTGATGATTTCTGCGGTATTAGTGACGAAATAGGTCCGTCACTAAAAGACACTTATTAGTGACGATTAAACAACCGTCACTACTATTATTTAAAAAAAAAAATTATTTCACAATTTTAGAGACGAATTTGAAGATTTGTCACTATTAGCCACTTATTAGTGACGGATTTGGGAATCGTCACTAATACTTCTTTTATTTAAAAATAAAAAAAAATATTTATTTCGCAATATTAACGATGAATCTTCAAATTCGTCACTATTAGCCGCTTATCAATGACGGATTTGGGAACCATCACCAATACTTCTTTTATTTAAAATAAAAAATAAAATAAAAATTTATTTCACAATATTAGTGACGAATTTGAAGATTTGTCACTATTAACCCTTTATTAGTGACGAATATAAAAATCGTCACTAACACTTCTTTTATTAAAAAGAAATAAAAAAATTTATTTCACAATATTAGTGACAAATTTGAAGTTTCATCATTATTAGTCCCTTATTAGTGACGGATTTGGGAACCGTCACTAATACTACTTTAATTTAAAAAAAAAATTATTTCAAAATATTAGTGACGAAATTGAAGATTCGTCATTATTAGCCCCTTGTTAGTGACGGGTTTGAAAATTCGTCACTAATACTACTCTTATTTTAAAAAAAAATTTAAAAATAAAATAAAATTTATTTCACATTATTAGTGACTGATCTTTAAATTTGTCACTATTAGCCTCTTATTAGTGATAGATTTGGGAACCGTTACTAATACTTCTTTTATTTTTAAAAAAAATAAAAAAAAATTATTTCACAATATAAGTGACAAATTCAAAGATTCGTCACTATTAGCCCTTATTAGTCACGGATTTGGGAATCGTCGCTAATAATTTTTTAATTTTTATTTAAAAAAAAAAATTATTTCACAATATTAGTGATGAATTTGAAGATTCACCACTATTAGCCCATTATTAGTGATAGATTTGAAAATTCGTCACTAATACTTATTTTATTTAAAAAATAGAGAAAGATTTATTTTACAATATTAGTGACGAATCTTCAAATTCGTCACTATTAGCTCCTTATTAGTGACGGATTTGGGGACCGTCACTAATACTTCTTTTATTTTAAAAAAATTTTAAAAAAATTTTCACAATATTAGTAACGAATTTGAAGATTCGTCACTATTAGCCCCTATTAGTGACGAATTTGGGAATCGTCACTAATACTTCTTTAATTTTTAAAAAATTAAAAAAAAATTATCTCACAATATTAGTGGTGAATTTGAAGATTTGTCACTATTCGAAGATTCATCAATATTAGCCCCTTATTAGTGACGAATTTGGGAACCGTTACTAATACTTCTTTTATTTTTATTTTAAAAAAAAACTATTTCACAATACTAGTGATGAATTTTAAGATTTGTCATTATTAGCCCCTTACTAGTGATAGATTTAAAATTTTGTCACTTATACTTTTTTTATTTAAAAAATAAATAAAGATTTATTTCACAATATTAGTGACGAATCTTCAAATTCGTCACTATTAGCTCCTTATTAGTGACAAATTTGGGGACCGTCACTAATACTTGTTTTATTTTAAAAAATTTTTAAAAAAATTTCACAATATTAGTGACGAATTTGAAGATTCGTCACTATTAGCCCCTTATTAGTGATGAATTTGGGAAACGTCATTAATACCTATTTTATTTAAAAAAAATTTTTAAAAATTATTTCACAATATTAGTGGTGAATTTGAAGATTTGTTAGTATTAGCTCCTTATTAGTGACGATTTTGAAAATTCGTCACTGATATTTCTTTTATTTAAAATAAAAATAAAAATAATTTATTTAAGAATATTAGTGAAGGTTTTGAAACCATCACTAATACTCAAAACCCTAATTCCCTTAACACCTGCATATTTTCCCACACTTTTCCTAAATTCCCTCCTTCCTCTTGCACGCGTCGTGCTCCTGCCATCTCCTCCCTCCTCCTCTTGGTCTGCTCCTCCCTCCTCCTCCCGGCGCGCAGCGCTGTCCTCTTGCCACTGAGTCTTGAGCCTCCGCCCACTGTGTCGCCGCGTCGCTGCTCGTTTCCACTGTCTTTCCTTCCTACCATCGCTGCCTCCGCCACTCTTAGGTAACACTTCCTCCTCCTCTTCTTCTTCTTCTTCTTGTTCTTGTTCTTCTACAAAGGACTATATGTGTGTGTGCGTGTGTGCGTACGATTTTGTCTCTGTGTGTGTGTGTGTGTGTGTGACTATGTATATGTGTGTATGATTTGGTATGTTTTCTAAAATTATTTTTGGAGTATAGAGATTAGAATTAAGCTTCTATTACTTGCTTTACTATGTCTAATATATTTTGTCTTTGATTTGGTCTTTGAAATGTGTAATTCTAGTTTGTTTTCTTGAAATTGATATGTTTTTAGTTGTGGATGGAATTGAAGTGTTATATATTATTTTTGTGATGTTGGAGTAGTGTTTGTATTTATTGAGAATATATTGTCGTCTTAACAAATCCTTTTTTCCATTGAAAATAAAGATTATTGTGAGAAGTATATGGATGA